>NC_139834.1:10215797-10678297 GCF_963691815.1 Echiichthys vipera | reverse complement strand
TTAGGGGAGCTTTGCCAGATGCATCAGCATCTGCAGGGGGGAGATGGTGATTGGGATTTTATTAAAGGTTTCATGAGCATTGAAGTTTTATTTGGATCATATTGGAGTGTGCAAGATATTTCTAGTTTAGATACAGACAATTTCTAAAATAATATGGCAGTGTTAATAATGGGGAGAGCCCCAAATGTGACTTCTACTTTCCCACCAATAAGGAGAGCGGATGGTAAGAGGGGGCGTCGCCGCTTTTCATGTCAATCACGCCCACATTGCACGACACTGCAGGGGAGGGAGATAAAATTGTTTTTGTTCTTAACAGGCCTACTGCATCTCCATCCACTGTTTCAAATACATAAGGACGGACTGCTCTCCTTCTGGATTAAATAGATGTGCATCATTTTTACATTTTTTAGCAAATTATGACAGAGCTACATCTACTCAAAGAGCTAAAACCATTGTAAACCGAGTAGAGACCAAGCAGCCCAGGGTCAGATTTGCTGCATCTGTTAGCAGGCTAGACTACATAAATTGTGTTAGATTGGTTCATCTTTGTTCTCAGTTGAAATCACAAAATGAATCGTCTAATCAAAGTATAACAACCCTATTTCAATCAAGTATACACACATCACTTTGGAGGCCTACATATGTATATCACTTTAATGTTGCAGCTGGTATTTTATATACTGCTGGATTACTGCTGGTCATTTCTATTAATCTAAGGATGCAAAGTAACTAGAGCTGTCAAAAAAGTTGCCGGAGTAAAACAGCAGAATATTTGCTCAAGTTCCTAAACTTGTATTACAGTACTTAAGTAAATGTACTTAGTTACATTCCACCACTGCTGATTACTAATTATTTGGAAAAAAATGACAACATCTGTGGTTTTGAGCACATACTGTATATAATCACTACACACTCACAGTACAGGCTCTTTCCATTTTACCCTTCCCTTTTTAGTGCACTATGTATTTATGGACAAACCACAAAATAAAACACCAACTACTTTCTGTCTTTAGGGATTGATGCAACGGTAAGACAGAAAGATAGAGACTGTGCACTATGCTGTCATGAAAACAATATTTAATTACCTCCAAGTGATGTTTTGAACTTCAAGCCCTTCTTCAGATGCTTAAATTGTGGTGGCAATATGTAATATGTTTATTCAAGCATGATCTAGTGTGTGGACCATCTTTTACTTCCTTTCCTAACATTTTACATTTTACATGCTCAAATAACCATTTTGAATGTGTGCTAATGATCTGATCGTTTCCTACAAAAATACTCGTAAATGAACACTGGAGCAATTATCTCTTTGTAATCATAGGTAAAAAAATATTCTTGTTTTCTTGCAGCGCTGGTCCTTTCAACTCTGTGGAGTAAAACGCCCTGCCAAAGCCACTCAACATCTAACACAGGGTGAAGAGAGGAGGTGGTTGTTTTCTGGAGATGGAGGAGCAAATGCCATAAAGCAGATCAGCTGGATAAGAGCAACAACTAAGGATGTTGCTTATTTGATCACTCCAGTCACACACTCCTTCACAATTGTTCATTATCTGAGCTGTGCATAAATGCTTTGATGTACACATGAACGATCAACTTTTGTGAAATATAAATGTGTAAACGCTCAGGTACAGCTGCATGTCAAGCTTTGACCACTAACCTACACAAAACATTCCTGTATTTAACTTTTAACGTCAACTATCCCTCCAGAAGTGAAGAAAGACAAAATTAAATCTTAGGCTTTTCTATTCCCTTCCTTCCTGCTTTGATGAAACAATACAACCTCTAAATATATCTCCGTCTCCTCTCTGCTGTGTTATACTGCACACTGCTGAGGGAACTTTAACCTCCCTGGAAGCAATTACATTAAGAGATTTTTGCTCCAATCAAATTATATTTGAATTCTCAACGTTAGAAAATCTCAAGCATTCTGAGGAAGCTTTGGGATACACTGTTTCCGGTCTATGGTTTACCTTAGCTGACAGAAAACTAAATATCCGACATTTACATGGTCGTGGGAAATGACTCATTTGAAACCTCAACGATGCCCTCTTCTTGTTAGCTCAAAGGTGTTTAGCAGCATCTGGTGGCAACAGACTGGCAGTGCAAAAACAGTGCAGAGACTATGAGATGCATTTTTTTCTCTTATAGGTTGTGTGATAAAACTCATGTTATATGTGACATACCATATACTATATAACCAAACATTTGACGCATTTAAACATTTTGATGTCGGCCAGTCTATTGTTGTCTCTTGTCTCTAGGCAAGGGATGATGTAGAGCGAGCGGGTCTTTATTGCAAATTAAACCCAGACAGGGTGATGCAGGACCCCGACACAAAGCAGAGTATTACATAGATAATCACTAAAAAAAATCTAAAACAGAAATAATTTGACAGAAAATATTGCTTTAAAAATACATTTATTGATTAAAATTAATAATGGTTCTCCAGAGTCTATGATCAGAACTGTGTCCATAGCAACAGTCTGGTGTTCATGTCCAAATATAACAGACTGTAAAATGTTGTAGATGACCAATCAGAGTGGAGTAGTAAACACAGCCGTATCATGATGTAATAATGTATATGTTTTTATTATTTTATATTAAGCTCTGTATATCAACTGTATCATTATATCTTAGATTCTCCTTTTGCTTTATCTTGTGCAATATTCTATTATTTCATATTTAATGAGCATTGTTGGGAGCCCGAAATTATATAACAACAACAACAACAATAATAATAATAATGGTAATAATAATAGTAATAATAATAATAATAATAATACAATAGATATTTCATTTATTTCGTTGTGCACATAATAGCACACTTTAAATTCAATTCAATTCAATTCAATTTTATTAATAGTGCTAAATCATAACAAAAGTTATCTCAGGACACTTTACAAACTAGATAAAGACCACACTCCATGACTTATTTATGATAAACATAGACCCAACAATTCCCCCGTAGAGTACGGTGGCAATGAAAACCTTCCCTTATAGATTATAATAGTAGCAGGAAGCGTCATGCAGGACCATGGCAGCAGGCACCACCACGATCAGCAGAGACCTGCGAGACGACAAAGCACAAACAACTCCGGGGAAGAAGTTGGATTAGTAACATGCATTGATGAGACATGAATGATACAGACAGAGAGGAGAGAAAAAATTTGAAAAAAAGGAACATTGTAATATAATGTATATCATGATTACATGTATCTGTTATTATGTGTTTTATTAATATATTTTTTTGATGTTACTGTAATGATAGTACTGACGCTGGAAAATAACATGTTTGCTTTGTTTAAGTTTATTTTACACGTCAAATTCACTCATGCTGAAGATCTGGATGGTTAAAAACATTTGGTGCATCTGGAGTTGACTTCACTAATTCTGTGTCTCTCAAAAGAAAGTTAAGAAAATGTTGCTGCACGAGGCCCAATATCCCCCATATTCATCAATTGACTAGGCCTGTGAATGTTCTCATTCGTCCAGGTCATCGTTATCCTCAAAAAGCAATTTCAGTCAAAAACAACTGGAATGGTTGTTTGTCTAGGAAGATGTTTCACCTCTCATCCAAGAGGCTTCATCAGTTCATGTACACATCTGACCGGGCTGGGACTGTCCAGTCCAGTTGTTTTTGACTGAAATTGCTTTTTGAGGATATCAATAGACTACAATATAATGTCACTACTTTGAAACCCATCTGACCCAAACAGTTAAACTCACCTGCATTCTACATTCTAATGACACAATCAGAACTGTTCCAGCACATCAGAGACGTTCTTCAGCACACTCTATGGTGGGGTGTAGAAATGTGTCACTCTACTCCTAGCACAGCACAAGATACAACCTCTGAACACAACTTCTGAACCAAACAAATCCAATCACATCCAAACAACACAACTAAATACGACTGAACAACGCAAGCTGATACAGGTAGTTATTGTTTTGTTTTCCCTCTTTATTAATCTGACTGTGAATCTGAAGCAATCACAAGTGGAAAGGCAAGTTAAATATACTTTACTAAATAACTTTAGTATCTCAGTGAATATTTATGATTGAAGTATTTTATTAATTAGCAAGTAGTCATTGGGGAAGTTGCTCAATGACCTCAATGATTAATCTACCTTTTCAAGTCAGAGTACTTAGAAAATTGTTCCCTCAAATCAAAATGCTTTAGTGGCAGGGCAGTATCAGAACAAGACGTAAATATTTTCTGCACAGACTCTGGGTAATTGATGATGGCTGATTAGAAACATTGAAGTGGGGCTTTCAAATACAATTAAAAACATTTATTGAGGGAGGAATTATGTCCATCATTTGTAGTTTATTTCTTTAGCTGGAAAAAATCTAATTGTGAACTAACAGTGGTAAGATGTAAAGTGTAGCATGGAGCGTATCTATGCAACCCGGGTCCTATAATTCCCACTTTGTATGTGACAGGGGAACATAGAACCCTTTTTTTTTTTTTATTAAAAAGGCCCAATGTTCCCCAGTCAGTTATTTTCTCCACAATCTGAGCCGAATTCCACGGCAAATAGGCCAATGTAGACGTTAACCCTACCCCATAACCCTGACCCTAACCGTAACCGCTAACCCTAACAAAATGCTGAATTAAATCAGCGAAGACATAGGCTTATGCGACCAGTGAAAAAGGGTCCTATGTTCCTCGTGCAGGGAACATAGGACACAGGGAACATAGGAATGATCCCTATACAGTAAGTCTTGATACTACTTTGACAATTTCACATCTGCATTTCTAATAATGTAGTCGCCTATGTCATTTTAGTTATCTGTTAAATATTGTGCAATATTTTAAAGAAAATAACTTGTTCTTTCGCTTTTTTTATGTTAATATGTGTGGCATCGCAGTAGGGATTGACCGATATGAATTTTTTAGAGCCGGCGACGATACCTATTTTTTTTTTTAATCAGCCTTAGCTGATGACCGATAGGGACTTCCGATTTTCTTGAGCAGATATTTGGAGCCAATACTAATTTTGCTCCCTCAATTTACATCATAAAAATTACACAATGATGATAACACATGTTACGAGTCTCAATTTTTTTTTTTTAAAAAGGAACAATTATTGAACTTAAAAAAGGCGTCTCCAGCAACACGGAGCTACCTGTGGACGCCTGTTTCTAAATAATGCTGGGAAAAAAACTATCAGCAAACACAGCAGCCCGCATCGGCTGATTCCGATACACCTAAAAAATGCAAATATCGGCCGATAATATGGGCTGGCCGATGTATCGGTCTATCACTACATTGCAGTAATACACCAAGATGCTACATTTTAAATACTTTATTGCCTTTACACTGAAATAACTTGTTCACACCCTGCTTTCAGATTTATTTGCAGATATGGCAAATCAACCCTGGATGAACATCTCGGGAAACTATAAGACCCTGAAAATTCTGGGAGAGGGCAATTACGGACAAGTCATCAAATGTCTTCAACAGGACACTAAAGAGATTGTGGCTGTGAAGGTCTTAAAAAAAAGACAAAGACAGCACACCGACATAAGAGAGGTGAGCTACTTTGTTTTATGATCACAACTCAAAGATCCCTCTTAAATATGTGCTCTCACAGTTGACGACGGTTTCAAACCTTTGTCATTTATCCCCAGCTGTTCATACTGGAAAAGCTCAAATGTTTGGACCCTGACAAGTCCAACATCGTCAGATTACATGAATGGTTCCACAGGATCGACCGGACCTTCATGGTGTTTGAAATGCTGGATATGAGCCTGTATGATTACTTGTCCCGGAGGAAATGGGTTCCTCTGCCTCTGAATGGCATAAGGGCTGTCATCAAAGATGTAAGGATACCAAATAGAAAGTAGAATGGCAGAATCTTATCGGTTTGCCAATCCTCTTCACGTTCTGTTACTGACTTCACTTGCAGGTGGCCACAGCCTTAAATGCCCTGAAGGGTATCGGACTAATCCATACAGATTTGAAACTGGACAACATCATGCTGGTGAATCATCAGAAACAGCCGTTCAGGGTGAAGCTCATTGACTTTGGATTATGTTATGAGACATCCAAAGTCTGGCCAGGACTTTGTGTTCAGCCTCTTTGGAATAGGTGAGACCGTTAGATCCAACCTATTATAACCTAACCTATTTAGTAGAATTTGCTTGCATTCAAGGTTCATGTCATTTATTGATATGACACTATTCTGCTAGTAGTGTCTTCTGTCTGGCTAGATTTCAATCATGTATAATCCCCTAGAGCAGGGATGTCAAAGTCAAATACATCAGAGGGCCAAAAAAACATATTTGCTACAAGCCGAGGGGCCGGACTGGTTCAATGTTTTGTAAAACATATTAAAATGATTGTATATAACCTGTTGAACCAAGACCTAACACAGTGAGCCGTATTTTATTCAATAATTAAATGAATAATCCAATATTTTTGTACGGCTCTGTCAGTAATTGGGCTGAAAGTTGACATCTGCCCTGAATGCTGATGAATAATGAAGCCGAGCATTGTGGGTAATGTAGTTTTGGTGCGTGAAAAACACCAGCAGGCGGCTGTGACGTGCGGGCCTGTTCTTATACTAATCAAATATCATCCTGGGGGCCAAGATAATTCATTCGCGGGCCGGATCTGGCCCCGGGCCTTGACTTTGACCCCCATGCCCTAGAGGGTTTTTGAGAACTGGAGTCGTTTGACGCTAACAACATTATTGTCCCACTTTCTTTGTAAAGATAATAAAATGGTCAAATTTTACTGTACAGGTATAGTATATAAACATTAATCTTGGAATATATGGTAAGACAAGCCCAGAATAATGTTCCAGCGTTTTATAAAACCATTGAAAGGAACATCATGCCAAGGATAGTTGAACTGAGTCTCTCTTGTAAAGCTTTCTCTATACGTGAGGGACGCTGTTAAATTCATGGGCTCAGTTGCAAATCGCTGTGGCCTCCTTTGTGCTATGCTAAGTGATTTTTTTTTTTGTCCCAAGTTGTATTTTTAAGTTTTTCAGACATGACATTCATATTTTGTGTTGCTGTTTTCCGCACACAGGTCTCCTGAAATCATTCTGGGCCTCCCATTCACTGAGGTCATCGACATTTGGTCTCTTGGCTCAGTAATGGCCGAGATGCTCCTCGGCTTTCCACTTTTCCCGGGGAGAATTGAATATGATGTGGTCAGTACCATTGCTGCATCAATTCTACATCTTATTCCTACATCCTTATCTTATTGTATGTAGTCATACAATTTTAACATGTACTTGTGTTGTTGAAATATTAGGCATATATACACATATACTTACTTTGGCTTCTGCAAGAGCAGCCACGCCAAGCGATGTGCTAACAAGACAAATACTCTACAGCTAGTGTGAGACTACTTTGAGAGAATGACAATGCTGACATGCTGCTGTTTAGCAGGAATAATGTTTAATTTTGTTGATGTTTAGCAAGCCAGTTAGCATGCTAATATTTGCTAGTTACAACTGATCACAAAGTACAGCTGAGGGTGATGGTATTTAGTCATAAACCAAAGTTTAAAGTTGAATTGATTAATCTTGAGGGCAACATGAATATGTCAGTAAGAACTGCAAATATTTATCGTTGAGTTGTCAACTATTAAATTAAATGCCATATATTTTGATAATCCATTAATCGGTATGAGTCATTTTTGAAGAAAAACCAAGGTAAAAATTCTGATTCCAGTTCCTTAAATGTGAATATTTTCTGGTTTTCTGGTCAATTTGACATTTGATTGACCAACAGCTAAATGATTCATCATGAAAATGATCAACAAATGAATTGATATAAAATAAATAATCGTTAGTTGCAGCCCTAATGGCAATCCATCCCGTAGTGGTTGTGACATTTCACTCAAAGCCACAAATGTCAACTTTGTGATGGTCCTTGTGAAAAAGTCAGACGATGACCAAAGTCAGTAGGATTCATAGTTTGAGAAGCACAGATGTAAAGGTCATGGCAATCAATCCAGTAGTTGTGGAGATATTTTAGTTTGGACCAAAGGGTCAATAATGATGTTTTGCTGCGTTTTGTCTTCAGCTGCATTTCATCATTGACCTTGTGGGTGAACCTCCCAGGAGACTTCTGAATAGTGGGATAAAAACACCGCTGTTCTTTTATGGAAGCCGCAAACGCTTTATGGTCATGCACTGGACACTCATGGTAAAGTAACACATCCTTCTTTGACTTCACTAGCCAAACATGATTTATCCTCTACTAGATCATTCACTGTCATTAAAGCATTAACTCTGAAAGAGAGATACCTCAAGTAGATTTTGTCTTCTTTTAGACACCATTGGAGTATCACGCTGCAGCACGCATCAGGCCGACAGAAACCAGGAAATACAAGTTTTCCTCTCTTGATTATTTGAAAACAGTAGGTTGTCAAGTAGTTGCTGCCTGCAGAGGAGCACACAAAATAATCAATTTTCATGAGCCAGGAAGTTGTTCTGACTAATGTCAATTTCATTTTTTGTTTTCAAATTATAGTTGAGCCTGCACAAAAAAAACAGCGCAGAGTTCTGTGAGAGGAGCGATTGTGTTGAACTGTTGAAGGAAATGCTTCAGATTGATCCCAAGAACAGGATTACCCCAAGAAAGATCCTGGAACATCCATTCATAACATGGAGCCACCTCAGCCCCAGCTCTCAGTAAGTGTGTCTGTATGAGTGTGTATGCCTTCTTCTTGGCACACACATCATGCAACAGTCAGTTGGAAGTGCAATTTTGAAAATGAGGAAAAAAGTGTGAATTTATCATTTGATAGCAATGAAACTGCAGCCGCTCAAACCTAAGGGAGCTTGGCATTTTCTTCCGACTCTGACTACATGGGTCTTTGTTTACCTCTGGAACTTCTCGTACATGTGATCCCTTCTGTAGATGTGAAATAAAGTGTCCGCCGAGTGTCATCACACATCAGACCACTCAAAGCGAAGAAGCCACAGAGCAGAGTAGCTGTGTTAGGTAAGATCATTTCCTCTGGCCACTAATCCCTAAGGTGAGAGCAAAGAGTTAAAGTTAGGCAAATTATTAGGTTTTATGCTCATACCTTATGTACACAAAAAACATTTGATGGGCCGTTACACTATAAGCATCTTAATAAGCATCTTTAATTCTATCATATTTTAGTTTCTGTGGAATGAAAATAAAAAGTATGGGAATAAACAGTATGGCAATAAACAGGGTGCTCCCACCTCTTGCTTACTTTATATGGACTAACAATGAATGTGTGTGAATGTGTGTGTGTGTGTGTGTAGTAACCAGGGTGTGCAGAACAAGATGACCAGCTCTCCCAATGCTGAGGATGATAGTGACTACATATCGGAAACTGCCAGTGAGATTTCTAATGATAGTGAGTTCAACACTGATTATATCAAAACAAGCCCATCTGTGGACTCTGACATCATGAGCTTCCCGTCGGTTGCTCCTGACAACAACATAACCTTGCACACTCTTGGTAGGAAATAATCACCTCCACCACTCCTTTCACAGTAATTCCTACAAAGTCGATTAAAGCACAGACTAAACATTTCATTTACAGAGGTAAGCGATCCCAAGAAGAAGAAAAAGAAAAAGAAGAGAGGGATGCGCGGATTCTTCTCCACCTTGAAGAGGAACCTCCTCTCCTGCTTTTGTGTGTCTGTGAAGGTTTTGTCATAGGGCTGGGCGCTAATTCAAATGGTCCTCCCCATGTTTACAGGGTTTTCTTCTTTGGGGCTCTGGTTTTCCTCCTACAGTCTGCTGCTGTAGACTACAAACTGGACACAAATGTGCATATACATATCAAGTCTGTCTGTTGTATTAGCTTTTCCAGTTAGAAACAGCTAATAAAATACAACGCATGGCATTGTTTCGTTCTCTTCAACCTGTCCTCCCTTGACCTACTACCACGAGTGTTTTCAAATATTTTTACTGACAAAAGCTCAAGCTAATTTTTAGCAATACCATACTGCAGCTTCATCTCAAACTGCATATCAACGATAACGATGATAAGACCTACAGACAGCAGAGATGTCATGATGGTTGAGGCTTTTTCCAGCTGAGTGTTCCAATATTTGGTGCATTTTTAGGTCAAACAGCCATTGCTAACAGGTAACAACATAGCTACATGTGACGATGCATCCCTCAGACTTTACATTTTCTTTGTCCCACTTTGGCCACATTCATTATGCATGAGAAAAAATGATAACACATCACTTATTTTTAAGATGTCAGTAGATGTTAAGTCAGAAATACAAAAATATACACACGAAAACGAACTAGTAGAAAGGCAAAAAAATAAACAAAAATAACATAAAACATGCTAAAGGTCATTTGATAACTGAAAATAAATGAACTGAAAACAAATAAATAGGGAACACAATCTTTCAGGAAGGAGGGGGAGTACGGTGTGTGCAGTGAGCGTGGTAATGGCGCTTTTATTGTGACAGGTTCAAACAGGAAGTGCTGCCGTTGTTGCTAACGGAAGCCCAAATGACAGCGAAGAGCGACACACAATTACCTTACTCGAAAGAGAGGCTTTCCACATCGCACAGTGGGTGAGAATTTACCTCAATTTATCACAAACGACAGTCAGGTTTAATTGTAGCTCGTTAGAAACCAACCTCGCCTCGATGCAAAGGGCTATTTTCAGCTTGTTTGTGCAATAAAAACAACTTGTCACTGCTGGTTTCATCTACCAGAGCAGCTAACGGTAATGTATATAACGTTAGCTAGGTTTATGGGTTAGTTTATTGCCGTGATAATGCAGAGCTTTTAAACAGTGAAGTACATTGACAGCAGTGCTGCACATATGAAGCGTTAAGCAAGCACCAGGGAACCAGCTGACCACAGCAAGAAAAAGTGGCTTTTACCGCACTTGCTAACAACACATTAACTTGTTTATAATGCACTGACATGTGGATGCTCATAGCCTTTCTCTGTTTTGCTCCCATTTGGGGAACAATGTCAAAACCAACCCGCCACTGTGCGAACTTGGTACTATGCGTATTTACTGTGCAAATTCTTTCCGTGTTCCATCAGATTTCTCGCTGATTAGGAAAGAGGGGCAGTGAATGACACCATGTGGAAGTCACATGAACGACGGGGATGAGGCATGAACAACAAGGGGCAGCTTGAGGAGAGAGCTGCGTCATTGTGAGGGGGGTTTGCTGCTTGTATAGGCCCTGCACAAGCAGCCCCCTGTGTCCCCCCTCACCTGAACATATGCAATGAACAGCACTACTGAGCCCCCTGCCATCGTAGATGGGGATGTTGCAGTCAGCTATGTGTTGGTGCCATTTTTCCTCCTCACTATTATTGGAATAGCTGCAGCTGTGGTAAGTGGTTAGTTGGGTGGGTTGGCATAGGACAACTTGCCCAAAGTATATTATAAAAGCGTACATTATAGTGAATACAAGCCGCAAAGTTCAGTACAAATATTACCATTACAATTAGGCAAAATTAAAAGGCACTGTGATGAATTTGAATTGAGAGACCTATATACGGTATACACATTATATGAAATACTCTTTATTTTGTCTGTTTCAGGTCATGTATATTCGCAAGAAAAGGAGGTGAGGCTGTTTATCAACCGACATTGTTTCCATGGCACAATGCTTTTGTGATAAACTTGATTGCTTCACTTCTGTGATACAGTGGGTCATTAAATCAACATGTGATTCTTTTTATTTTGTCCCACAGGATTGACAGACTACGTCATCAGCTCTTACCAGTTTACACGTATGATCCGTCAGAGGAGCTCAATGAAGCTGAGCAAGAAATGTTGTGGAGAGAAGAGGACACAAGGGTATGAAAGTCAAGTTGCCTTCAGAAAAATCTTTTCATTATAATCCAATCATAAGGAAGGTATACATTATGTCTGAATGTAGAGGGTTGGATTAAGCATGTCAGAGCTTAATACAACTGACCACATTTTCCGCAACATGTCTACTGTAGACCTGTTTTCTTTCCATTTTTTTCTTTTTACTATGTAGTTGTCGTTGGTTGCGCCATTCACTCTAACGGCACAGCAGTTCCTCAATTGGTTAGTCACTTCCTCCACCACATAGAAACTTAGCTGCAAGAAGTACAGTAGAAAGTATAGTAATAATAGTGGTGCTAGTAATAAAGTAGAAAGGTTGCACTACTTGTTTTATTTGCAAGCTGTTCAATCCATCACTATAGTATCCAGTGACTAGGTTTGATTTCTCTCAAGTGATCAAAGATTTTATGAACATGACTGACTACACAAGATGTGTCCTCTCAAACATCAGTTTCTAAAACCACATTTTTTAGTGAGTACATAACATGTGGCTGTCATGTCATTTAAAAGGTCAAACCAAAAAATGTCTTACCTGCTTCTGAAGGTCGTTTGATTCTCCTGGTAGTACAAGTACCCTAGTTTAGCAATAGCTGGAATAGAAATAGATGGCTATAGATAGAATAATACTACCGTATTAAATGATTGGCCTCATGCACTGAATCATCAGAAACACTAGGTGGCAGTATTGACAATGTGCAAAGTTGCCCATTAAGTTTTACTCCACAGTTGTGAATACCACTAGGTGGGTAAATGAGTCTAGTTTTTGAGTTTGATTTGGTTGAACTGGCCCATTATCATAGTCACAACAGTACATAACCTCATTAGAAACAATATTGCTTAAATTGTGCCTTTTAAAAATGACAGTGTTAAACTAAACTGTGCCAATTTTATACCCTCAGACTGTGCAAGGTTGGGCCAGAAGTTATCAACAGCGACGCCCTCTTCTGACTAAAGATGTCGATGCATGATGGTAATAACCCATGGCATAGAACATTTGTAGTGTGGAGACAACCTTCTCCACAGAGATCGGTCATTTTTGAAGTCATGCACAGAAAGCTCTTTGTTTTATTTACCTTTGCCACCATTTGCCGTTATCTTTCCTGTTTTATGTACAGACAGAGCGACTGTTCATTTGTGTGGTTCTGATGACAATTCTTTGTGCCTACAGTAACAGAAGCAGCACCATACATCTATTTATTTGAAATTATTTATTCAAACCTTTTTTTTTTTTTTTACTGTGGTTTTCAGTGACATGACTCAAAGTTAAGAAAGGTAGAAACATTTTTTTTAAAGATAAAGATTTCCTGTAGGTTTACTCTGTTGTTTACATTCATAATGTTGTTGTGGGCGACATGCGGAAAGCGGCTATGTTCTTGTGGGTTGGAGTAGGCATTTCTACTGACTTTGATTTAGGACCAGTGTGGTAAGAATATGAATGTTTTGCACTAGTTTAAAATCTACCCTTCTGCTTTGAGAGGGTTTGTGCTCATCTCCTGGATAGGTTGTTGTAAAGAGGTTGTTTGCTGTGCATTAGAAACAAACATGGCTTCTTTGATCAAATGCTTTTAGTTGACATGAAACACTGCAGTATGACTTTTAAATTTGAAGTTTCACATTGATTGATAGATAGATAGGTTAGCTGTTAAAGTAAGGTTGGGTGAATTTTATTTCAGTTTCATTTTGAGTCAAAGGGTTGAACACACCCTTTTTGGATTTAATTTTCTCTCAGAATTTAACTAGCTGCCCCACAATCTGGATGTTTTTGTGGTTAAGCTAAATCCTATGACTCCAATCGATGGCATGAAAAGCAAGATATGGACATAAATAACGCCTCTCATCCCCAAAATGGGCTATGACTAGTGCCCTAAATATGTCCTGCCTACAAGGCATGGCACCAGCACAAATTTACCTCGAGCTGATGATGAATGCCATAGGTCTGACTGTGTCAAGCACTCAGGAAGCCACACTTTTTTTTTTTCTTAAAGAATTGTAATCTTTCCTGACCCTTATTTGCCTTGGAATTTGTGATCGTTAACCAAAAACAACACATCTGTTAAAACTGTTCTTGAAGGGGAACATGTATTGGTCTTGGACAGGTAATGTCAGGACTTGATGATATCAGGTATGACATCTACAGGTGTTAAGAGGTGAGACTAGCTTTTTTTTTTTTTTAATAAATGTTCTCTGTTGTAATTTTTAGTCTTGGAAGTTTACCTGAGAACATGTTCCTGTGCACTCCCCATTTATCTTTACAACTCACTGTTAATGTTCTATGCATTGTCTAGATACTTTATTTTATGTGGGAAAAAGTAATGAAATAGGATAGTTACAATTTAAACTATACAAATATCCAATCATGACATTGATTTGCACTGGTAAAACACATGGTAAGGTTTTCATTGAGCTGTGATTTCAGGTTGCACACGACAGTCAAAGAACTACTGATGTATAAATGTGAATTTGGCAGCACTGTTGTAAAGTTTCACCTTCAGACTGTTTTAACAGTTTGTTGCTTTAAGAGTGACTTGATTTAGGCTGTGGATTTAAACATTAAATGTATAAATAAAGTAATATTACTTCGTTTTTGTGCTCATTGTCATTTGTGTCCTAAAAGGGAAAGTTCAGAGTTTTTGAAGTCGGTTGTAGGAGACACTATATAGTCTGTTTTACAGCTACAGTAGATTCTCCAGTTTTGAGAAGCAGCCGTTTAGATTTCAAGGGGAATTGAAGCTGTTTTATACTCCTGCCAAACTCACCAGACTCTATAGACAAAAACAGTAATTTTCTGAAGCACAGGAGTTGCTAGTGTACCGTTGCTTCGATCATTTTGTTATTGTGTCAGTTGTGATTTAAAACTAACAAACTAACCAATTGAAGCAGCAGTACACCAGTGACTATGATTTTCTGAGGGGTAAAATTACATTTTGTCAATGGAGTCTGGTAGCTTTGACGAGAGCATAGATGTAAAAGCTAAGGTTCAGATCCCAGCTAGGTAGTATTTAAAATATCAAGGAAATCAAAATGCCCACCTGCATGTTAAGGTGAGCATTTGTGTAAAAACGTTCTACAATAAACTTCAAACATGCTTTCGTAATAAAAAGTGACAGAAGAATGACAAAGAAAATTCTCTTTATTGACCATTTCTGATACAAATTGTTGTAGGGCACCATAGAAATATAGACATTGTACATTTATATACGGTGTACATTAAAAAGAATGATCCCATCCTATTGAGTTTACAGTATATAAATGAACGGATGCAAGATGTTGGTATGTAAAATGATACCGATTTTGTCCAGAGACATGACTGTCTGCATATGAGTATGGCGAGGGTGGCTGTGTGGTAGTGCCAAACACACAGTGACCCAACAGAACAGTTAAATGGAAAGAGCGCCCAGTCTATCACAAACATTTGTCCATGAAAATCTGAACCAACATTTCAGTGCACCAGAAGAATAAAAACACCTGCTAATCTACCACAGTCAGCGAACACAGTTGTCAAGCTGACAGGTCTCCCTGACTTGCTTCACACACTTAACCTGTCTGCAAGCTCCGGATATGAACGAGCCAAGATGTGCTGTGCATGTGCACACAATCACCAACTTGACATCTTGGTTTCATGATACCTCACTTCAGTCAGGTTGAGGAAAACAAACAATCTGTAATAATGACATATTTCCAACTCATGCCAGAGGTTACATTTAAAAACAGAAAAGTCAGTTAATGCAGTTTTGTGGTAGAGTAAGCTGTTGAGTGAGGTATGAAATTCCAGGCATTGTATCGCCTGTTTGCAGTTTTCCGGGTTTCGTAACAGGTTGTAGCAGCTTAGGTATGTGGAAAAACCCAGTTGAGTGGACTGACTGCGGGTTCCCTGACACTTAGAAATACACACTTTTTTTCTTGTAGCATACGACACATCATCAAAAGACTAAGTATATTACTGTACTACGTTATGACAGAAGGACTGAGCTTGGGTGAAGCAGTGAGAGCTAGATGGAATGAAAAACGTACAGCCCTGTTAGATAGTAGTGCCACCAACTATCCGCTGTTACAATCAAACTCCTAGTTTGACCAATTGCAGTTTGCCTTACGACTGATTGGGTTGAGCGCTTAGAAACCGAGGACCACGTGACGACAAAGATGCCAATGTAACAGCATTCGTAAAAGCTCCCTGAAGAAATGACACTGTTGCTCTCTGCCTAGAACTCTGTCAACCCTATCCATAATAATACACATTATACCAAAAAAAGATTTGAGTTTATTATAACATGAAAAGCAGCACACTCATGTGTTTTTAAAAATGGTATGTAACCCGGAGGAACAACAGTAAGTAATCAGAATAGTCTGATCGGACTAACATTACACTTTACGTCTCCTCACTACACGCCAAGGACCGCGGAGGAAGTTCGAGAAGCATTACTATATCTAAAACAGCCCTACAGGATGGGGTAAAGTGGTTCTGCTCTACTGGTCGGACACGGTGAAAGCCGTTAAGCAGATTCGAGGGGTGGGCGGACCATTCGTTACCTATTCTCATCCTAAACGCTGAAGCTCAACTCCATCTATAATACGATGCAAAGGATAGGTTAACAACTTCACACGAACACACAAAAAAAAACAAAAAACAGCAAGTATAGGTAAAATTCACCTTTGTCCAGTACAAAACATGGAGGAAAATCTATATGCCCTACCATCTCAGATGCGGGAACAACAAATAAGTAACATTTAGCAGGGAAAATGTCCTACAAACCATCTTTAAAGGGGAAAAAAAAAACAAACGTCCAGGCTCCTTAGAGTACATTTTTGTCCAGTATAAAAGACTTGTGATAACATGACATGTAGAGAAAAGGGCTGTTACCTTTCCTGTAATTCTTAGAGCTATGCTTAAGCAAGGTCCATCGTTCTATCCAGTGCTGTTGCATGATATTTGTACTGTGTTAACCCTCCTTTTGGCAAAGAGGGCATTGTCGTGAACAGTGGTCATGTGGTGGCACTGGTGTTGGAGATACAGCCCAGTTCTGGTTAACAGTAAGTCAGTATGTTGAGTGAGGTAGCATGCGTTGTGAATTACTGGTCCTCTTCTTCCTCTTCCTCCTCCTCAGATGATTCCTGGGACTTTTCTTCCTTCTCCTGCAACAGAAGGGAGGAACAAAATGACCACACCCATCATTGGAAAATAAGATATTTATCTATAATAGCGGTCTGTGACTGATGTCATAACAGGACTGTCTTTAACATTTAATAACCCCAAACAAAGAAAATAAAAGTTATAATAAATCTTTGATAAACCACTGTGGCACGAAGAACACTCAGGGGAGGTGTGAGCCATCTGTACTGAAAAGTGATTCATAAGAGTGGTGAGTCACAATGAGACATTCTGCATTTTCTCCTCGCACTCACAACTGCTTAAGATGTTCATTCATAAAAACGAGAGATCTGGTTAGGAGGGGAACATTGGGTCATTCCTTTCTGTGACTAATTCCAGCCAGACTTCTTTCAAGAGTACGCCCTAACCACTCATGCACATGACAGAATGTTACTACAAGACCACAATTTTTTCCTGGGTTAAACATGCTTTTTTAACCTGCTGCACAACTCATTTGGAAAACTGTCAGTTACTCAACATTTGGATTATGAATACTTGAAGGAGAAAATTGCTATGTCGGTTCCAATTTGCCTTTGAACAATACAAGCTAGAGACTTTATTCGACTGAAAAGCTGCTCTAAACAAACACACTGCATAGCACAAATAGCTGTGATGAGTAAAAATGACTTGTGTCCTCTTGAGAGGAAGAAGGCAGGCAGGGGAATTAGGAAAATGCAATTTTCGCCCTGCAGACAGTCATACCAATCATAATTCAATCAGGGAGGAATGGTTTAAACAAATGTGAGTACTGATGTTACACTGTTTGTCCAGGGACTCTTACCTCTCTCTTCGGTCTTCCCCTGCGTTTTGCCCCTGCAGCCGGGGCTGCTGCTGCTGCCTTCTATGAAGGAAAACAGTACATGGTTAACAGAGCTAGGGGTGGGGCAAGGTAATGCATTTTGTTTTGAGTTTCATGCTCAGTGACCTGCTGATCGGCTCACTTAAAGCCAAGACTTTTGGGGAATCAGTGCAAAAACATGTGGTATAAACAACCCAAATCACCAAAGAACTTTGTTTCTAGCTGCCTGCAGATGGCAGTAGCATCTCTGTAATGAGACGGACAGAGAGGGGCATTGGGTTCATTGGCTATTATCTGGAAGGCCGACAGGAACTGCACACAGGGCACTCCAGTTCGCTGGCCACCTGGTCTGAGGCTCAGAGACAGCTGGTGGAACTGAGCGGAGACACAAACCCTCTGCAGCCCGACTCTTGCTGCTAAACCTATATCATACATGCATGCGTGATTCACCCACCCTCCCATACGTAGCAGTGAAGACCAAGCGCACGGGGGAGCTGGAGGGTTGGGACGAGGGAGAAAATCAGTTGTTGCTATGGAGACGACAGACAGAGAAGAACTAGGGCTGTGTACTGGGTGGGGGCGGAGGGGTGCTTAGTGTCAGCTTGGAAACAGTCTTGCGGCCGCTGCACCTGCACTGTGCATGACAAGCTGCAGGAAGCTAGAGGACAGGAAGTACAGCGTGAGCATCACTCAAAAAAAGTAAAGGCAGTAAACCAAGGTCTTTACAATGGGTAACCCAAGCCAGGCTATTTCTGACACCCTGGGGGGGAGGGCTACCAATATATCACAGATAACAGCAGGATGTCCTTTTAAGAGGATGGGGTTAGCTACCGTTAAAGTGTTCAACCAAAAGGAATCAGGGGTTAGAAAAGGGAAATGATTGCAAGAGAAGATGGGAAATGGCCTCATCGTGAAACTGCGCCTGTCTTCCTTGGTGGGGATGGGTGCCTGTCTGGCTCAGGGTGCATGCTAGCTGCTGCTGAAATTGTGACATGTAAAAAAGAAAGGCCTGCAGATAGCATGGACTTACTTTGCCCTTGCTGCCAGTCTTGTTTTTACTGCCCTTGGGTCGTCCTCTGGGCCTCTTTGGAGAAGGGGACCCACTTGGTTCCTGACAATCAAAATATAGAGTTAGTATATCACAAAACGTAAGATTTTGCACTTTAAAGTCTTTTTCTTCGAGGTTCATCATATACATACAAAACATGGGCAAGGATACAGTTCTACATGCAAGAGTTCACTTTTCAAGGTGGGTGCAACTGACAAGAATTGTAGGTACTGATTGTGCTACATACAATGTTAATGGTCAGCTAAAATGTTCATAAAGAAAAACAAGCATTGGTTTATAAACAGCACCCTGCCTAGCCATTTAGAATCTAAAATGAATGCAGCCACACAGAGGTGGAGAAAGGGGAATGTCCAAGTTAACACTTGGTGGCAGGGGGGTACCATCGACTGCAAGGTAAATTCTTGTGTCCTGTTCATGTGATAAATTTGTGGTTGTAAGCAGTGTCATGCCAAACCTGTCTCCTATTGCATTTTCAGCATGTTTACAACCGCAGCTCATAGCAACAGAGCAATTCAATACTAAAAACACACAGCACTGAGTGACAGCTATATGAGCCACTCTGTGCTCATCCATTACATGACGAGCAGAAGCGGGTCACAAAAGGGGGGTTAATACCAGTTTAAAGGTGTTGGGTTACAGGTTGCTTACAAACTGGTGAGACACACAGGAAGTCTGTTGTAGACCTGTATGCTTACACTGATACGGGGTGAGCAAATGGTCACAGATGCTTGTCACAGCCATATCTTGATTGACTAAGAGTTCAGTAGAATAACAGGGGCTTATGTTATGGATATGCAGGAGCATCTCACCTGCACTAATATCTACCTGAGCATCAAGTGGAACAGCTGTGGGCTTGTTTGGTTTCTGATTTAACACCTCCCCAAGTCCTCCCTTCCTTTGATGCACTTGCCTACTTTTTGTTTTGTCATGTTTATGGTGATATTGTCATGGCATGCTAACAGGATATAATGGAACACTTTCCAGCAAATATATATATAAAAAAAAAGTATTTACATCAGACGTCTTCACCTGGGGCTGCTTCCGGGGTCGTCCGCGTCCCCTTTTCTCTGTTGCCTCCTTCTCTTTCGGTGAAGCAGTCTCCTTGTCGCTCATGTTTGCTTAGCTTCTCACACCTAGGAAATAAACCACACCGCTCAGACTTATTGCAAGTCAAGGCGTCAACACACACATATGCATCGGAAGCGCATAAAAAATAAAAATACAAGGGCTATTAGACTCACCGACCGGGCTAACCGCACACCGGAAACGCGTTTAACTCAATTAATCCGCTCTTATTTCCAAGTCTATTTCTGTCTCTTCTGCGCTTCGTTACACCGCATCTCTGGTACACAAACAAGGGATTGACACCAAACCCATTTGAATTGCGTGGACTCCGTAGGCGGTCGTAGGCCGCATAAATCTGCAAAAGACAAGTGAACCCAACGATCCCTCTCTCCGTACCAGCCGTGTTTAGAGGCCCTGTGCTGTGTGCGGTTAGTTGTTGTGGCCAATAATCGGGCCTGCGCATGAAACTATCTCACAGCATGTCTGCACTACGGGGCCGCGGAGAGATCCACCGACACATACAATGGCTGATGTGTGTGTGTGTGTGTGTGTGTGATCGGGTGGGATTTGCAGGCTAAATCGAGCTTATATGGGCACTTTAAATAATAATAATAATATTTTTTTAAAAGCGAAGCAAAAGCAAAAAGAGAGCGAGATGCTTTGGGTTCGTTAGCGGCGGCGAAAGCCCCGGAACAGAGCCACAAAAGACGGCTTCGCGTTTAAAGCGTGCACCTCGTCTCGCCGGGGCTGCAGCCATTTAAGCTGTATTAAAATCTGTTTTATGGAGCATGCAAAGTTTCCCCCGCTCACCGCCGCGTCTCTTGCACTCACCTTTCTCGCTCGGCAGTAAGCTCTGCTCTGAATTTAAGTCGAAATGCGTCCTGTAAGCCTGGCTGGTTGTACCCGGTTAAAGAGCCTTGCACTGATCTATAGGCTACAGCTTTTATTCGTCAGACAGCACACAGCCCGCCCCTTTCAAATCCCAGCGCATGCAGCGTTAAATAAGAAGACCCCGCGATGAATTAGAAAAGGAAGAGGGGAGCTTTTTAAAAAGCAACAAGCGTTTAAATTCTTACCAGCAGGTTGGAAAGTTTGTTCCTACTACGTCCTATAAATAGCACGTGTGTCTTGTCTCTTGGTAATGAGGGAAAAGGCGCCAGGCAGGAGGAGTTTTGAGGCAATTTAAAGAGCCGCCTTCATGGGAGGGCGGAGATATGATAAATGGGCCACCAGAGGAGCCCCCGCCTCCCCCTCCCGGATCCTTGTTATTCCCCAGGTTTGATAACAACACAACACAACACATGTGTAAAAGTAGCAGAATAATCTCAGCAATAGAAGTTTTTTTTTTTTACATGAATTGTATCACATACTGTATGCATGTGCTCAACCATACATAGCCTACCACAGTCTCCACAGTGATGGTGAGTAAACTATGACCTCCCCCAATGTAAACACAAACCGGTTTTAAGCTCAGTCAGGCATTAACTCCTTAAGCATTGTCTTCTACAGTGGTGGAAGGGATAGAGATACTTTACTTGAGTCAAAGGAGCAATGCCATAATTTAAAACCAAGTCCACTGCAAAAATCTCTGTCAAAATGTTGCGTAAAAGTGTACTTTAGTATCAAGAGTTAGTTTGCTTAATGTAGGAAGGTGGCTTATGTGGATATTATATAAGGGCTTTATATATGAAGTTATGTCTTAGCCTATCAACTAAATTAAAGTCTACTGCTGAAGAGGTTGCGATGGAGCTAAATTCAATTTGCTTCATATACTATTGGGTTTATTCATCTTGTTCTATAAACTAATGAGATGTTTTGGATGTCACACCTTAGTTTGTGGAGTAGAGGAATAAGGTAACAAGATCTCTGGGCATGATCTCCGCAGAAACAGTGAACTTGTCCTACATATTTAAGGTAGTCTGCTGTTTCTGTTTTAGATGTTATTCATGCTTTCATAATCACATTTATGTCTTTTGATACTGATTAATGTCATGGTTTTGGAAGGTGTTTTTTTAAACTATTTTGTTATTTTTTATGGTTTTGTTGACTATTTTGTCCTGGACAGTCTTTAAAAGGGGATTTTTAATCTCAATGAGGCTTCGGAGTAGAAAAAACTACACAGTCACAATTACTGATTTATGAAATAGGAATATCTGGGATGTATTTTTGATAGATAGATAGATCGCAGTATCACTGCTGTCATTCATAGACATAGGTGAACCTTTCATTTAGTTACCACCTGATGTTGATTTTGCATCAAAATGAATAAACATAGGATGTCTATTAATGTGGACACAGAAGAGACAAAGGTGAAGGCGTAGAGACACTCCAAACTGTGCTCTAATCAAACCACCTACTGATACTTTCACACAAGGGTTTCTGATGTAAATGCAGAGTTGATGGCTCCGTTACTATGCAATTGAAAACAGATACTGAGAGTGACCTAAAGGTGAAACAGACCATTTTCCGCCATGTGTGTATGCTGCCTCTTCATCTGCTTTATCAGGACTTTCATAAAAAAAAAGTTTTGTCAGATATCAATAATACTGTACGTACATGATGAGACGAGTGGGAGTTTGCTGAAAAGGCGATTGGATAGGGCATGAATGGAGAGAGTGCTTTTCTCAATGAGTCCAATGTTCTGCTCAGCATGTGCTTGCCTTGCCCACCCTCCTCCCCTCCCCATTTCTCACTCTATTCACTTCCTTCCTCTCTATCTTCTACAACTACTTCAGTCCGCTTCAGTCCCATCCCCCACACCCTCACACATCTCTGCCATACCCAGCCCCTCACTGTGTGGATGGAGACAGGGAAATAAGTCCAGTGTGTGTGTGTGTGTGTGTGTGTGCGTATGTGTGTGTGTGTGTGTGTGTGTGTTTGTAATATTGTCCTTCTCAACCACTGGCACCACCTGGAGACCAACAAGGGGATTGGATAACGTGATGATGCAAAACAAATGTTAGCATTTTACAATCTAGTTGGTTAAAAAAAAATGCAAAATCAGTGCAGAAACTGGAAACTGATGATGGAGCAGAATAGAGTTTCATCCTGCCATAGAATATAAATGGGCGGGCATCGTTTTGCAAATTAATGTTAAAATGTTCTATTGCTCTCCTGCGGCATTTCTCATAATTTTAAACGTTTATACTTCATTCCAATAGCCCCCAATTAGCAAATGCTGCAAAGAACTGTGTGTTATCACTGTACAGATGACAGCAATTTGAATAAAATGCGCTCTCAAGGACGGAAAATCATTTCACAGGATGGAATTGAAAACAGTTGTCTTATCTTATATGTGTAATCAGGTCAAAATTTTGATAATATAAGTTCAACATTTTCATGAAATTCCATTCTCAGTCAACACTTCAACTGCTTTCCCACTCACACTTCTTGGCTCTTGGACTTTGGGGAATGACATTTATTCTGTGGTCATTTATATCAGGAACATCAAGTAGATTTAGGACATTTGAACTAAACCTGACACTTATCACAGACTGGTGAATAAATGTTTTCTGTGTACCGGAATGTCCAGATCTTAACCAGTGGCACAAGAAAACCACGGCACCAACCTGTGAGTCAGTTTGGCTTTAAATGCTAATCAAATCATCCAAGAGACAAACACTTCCAGATCAGACGTCCTCTTCAGAGCCGTCTCCTGGCTCGTGAACTCTGCAGCAGCTCAGCGCAGACAGAATCCTATTAACCATCAGGGGGGTCTTGGCCCACTTTGGCATGCTCACCCTTCCCCCACCTATGTCCTTCTGCCCCCCCTCCCCATATGCTCATCCGTCTTCCTCTCCGGCACGCTCTCTAGCAATCCATTTTTAGGTGCTGTGTAAACCGCAAGAGTGCTGCAGCCAAACCAACTAACAGATGTGGACAAAACATCCTATTCCTGCCTGTGTCTGGGTTTCCCCCTGCTTGTGCTGCTGTTGGCCCTGGATGAGCCTGAACATGACTAACACACACACACACGCCACTCACATCCTCCTACTAAAGAGGAGATGAAGGAAAAAAAGGAGCAGGAGAGACGGACGGAGAGAGAAAATCCTACGGGAGGGGAGAGGAAAAGTGTGGGAGCAGTTGAAAGGCAAGGTGGGCGGAGATGGGAATATGTGTGTGGGTGTCTTTTATATTTCTGCGAGGGGGCGGATGGAGGTTAGTAGGCGGGGGATGGGGCCCGGCTCATGAGTAGTATCTGACTCACACAAACACAGGAAGTAGTGCGTGCTGCTTGTTTAGTGAACACAGCACTGTATTTATGTGATACTATATGCAGGGAATAATAGGGGTTCTTACATTACCTAATTTCCCCTCTGTATGTCGGTCACTGAGTCAACGCTCCACTTTCCCTTTCGAATAGTTTTTATATCCACATCCTGAGATTTTTGGACAGAGATCCAGCGGGTGTATCAGTCATACTGTGACTCAAGCTTGTGAAATTTGAAAGGGTGAAATCAGTGCCATATTTGAAACTTCCTTTGGCAACTAGTCTTAACGTGCGAGAAGGTCTGTCTTTTACATAACATATATGTTTTTTTTTTATTTGTTTTGTTTTAAAACACTTAATTCTGCTTAGTCTCTCCTTTTAATTCATTAGATCATTTTATTTACATCCAGTCCAACCAATCATGTATATTATTGTGAAGAATATGCATGCAGCGGAGCTTTTGCATTACAAAATATTCAAAAAATATATCACTCGTATGGAATGCTTTCAAGAAAACAATTCATAAATAAAACTCCCCTGAAATAAACAAATGTGGAATTCTGAAATAAAATTCCCCTGAAATTAATGAAGCATATATTGAATTAAAATATTAGAATATAAAAAAAACATTTATTTACTATGTTGACTCATTTATATACTTATTACCTCATTTGTTTCATTTCATAGGCATATGTATTTATTTATTCATTTTTTTTACTTTAATTGCATTCCATAGACTCCTGTCAGCAGTGTTACTATACATTCTTTTAATCCCTCTTTGCTGGGTGCCTCCACAGGGAGGTCAGAGGTCAGGGTCAGCTTCAGTGCAGCACCTCTCAAGCTGACAGCAATTATGTGATAACAGATTTTTTTTTTTTTTTTACCATAAAGGCATTTTTAAATATGTTATATGTGACATCGCAAACACTATTTTTGTTTCATGTCCTCAAGTTGAACTATTAAGGTACCTGTAATGTGTGTGTAATCAGGGTTAATACAGCAGTGTGCTTTCTTTACCAGTAGGTGGCAGACAGAAATTAAATTTGCCAAAGATCAACACCATGTGTGAGAGATAACACCATCTTGTGGTGATACTTGAACAGTACTTGTATGTTGAGTGAGGAAATACCCCCCCCCCCCCCCCCTTTAAAGCATTTCTTACAGCTTATTTAAATCTCAGAGGGGAAAAAAACAAACACAAGAACGTGCACCTTTTTACTCGTTCCACCATCACCCTCCATGAACAGATTTTGTCTGGTGAAGTGTGTTGCTGTGTGGATGTTCATTCCCATTTCAAGTCTCACCTCAGTTTCCTGGCAGTGAAGCATATTAGAGAATACGTCCAGCAGAGGGTAGTCTTACTCTGGGAATATCTGTTTCAGCACTGATTCCTCACCTCAGTCTGATGTGTAGCAGAAATGCTTAGAAATAAAGACAATGCGGTAAACTATAATCAATGAGTCATCTAGAGTGGTTCCAAGACAATCCACTCACACCGATCTTTTAACACCCCTAAAGTTGAAGATGAACCCCTTAATATACAATAATGGCTTTTCCAAGGAACACAGTTTTGCAGGTAGCCCTTCATTTCTTCATTAGTGCCCATTCTGCAGTGATTTAATGCCTGCCCTCCAGAAATGACAATCAAAGGCCCTCATCAGGTCTAAACCCAACTAAAATTGGGAAAGCAAAGGAGTTCTGTCACCCTGACGGATGAGCGTGTGTTCAGAGCAGTTGGGAGGGGTAACAGATGAGAGTCACCTTGGTGATTTTTAGAATTCACGCTCTCCCCTCTCTGTCTTACCTGATTGATCAAAAGGGAAGGGGCTCGCCTGCCCATTTCAGGCCTGTCAAATCCCCGGGTGGCAGCTGCAGTCCCCAGAGAAAGCGACTAGCCTGGGCTGCATCTGTGCTGGCTACTTATAGATGCTATCTGGGCTCAGTTTTATCACTCTTTTTATTTCCATTGGGAATGGAGAGCCGACTCTCTCTGCAGAGAGCTGATGTGATGACCACTACAACAAATAAGAGCCAAGCTTTACAGTTGGGGATAAAAGGTTTACAAACTCCTCTACAAATCTGGATCTATAGGCTCAGCTGCAGAGTTGAGTCACTTTAACATTTGTCTTATTGATTGCATTTTGACTGGCATTCCCTGGTCAGGCTAATTGGAAAGAGGGCGCTCTTTGCCTCTGGACCAGAGTAAACAGAATTAGTATGAATCAAGAGTGGCTGGACAGTGACATTTTGTGAACAGCAGCAAAAACACAGGGAAGGAATACCTTGTTTTCTACACAATCTAAGCACTATTGATTTGAAGAGCCTCTCCAGCAATTTAGTATTTAGTATATAATATTTAGTACTTCCATAAAGCTTGAGTCATCTCAAGAGGCAGATTAAATAATTAACGGTCAAAAGTGAAGCAGCAAAAACATATCCTGACTTTAAGTCTTTAAATAGGTCAAGCTCCAAAATCATTGATCCTATACTTTCTTTTTTCTTTCACTGATTGACTGGAGAAAAAATTATTCCATAGCCACAGAAGAAGTGTCAATATACCTGTCTTTATGTATCTGTTGATGTATTTGTCCGTGTATATTCCCCATGTGCATGTAACAGAAATTTCACAGTATCACAATATCTATCAATCAATCAATCAATCAATCTATCTATCTATCTATCTATCTATCTATCTATCTATCTATCTATCTATCTATCTGTCTGTCTGTCTGTCTGTCTGTCTGTCTGTCTGTCTGTCTGTCTGTCTGTCTGTCTGTCTGTCTGTCTGTCTGTCTGTCAGTCAGTCAGTCAGTCAGTCAGTCAGTCAGTCAGTCAGTCAGTCAGTCAGTCAGTCAGTCAGTCAGTCAGTCAGTCAGTCAGTCAGTCAGTCAGTCAGTCTGTCTGTCTGTCTGTCTGTCTGTCTGTCTGTCTGTCTGTCTGTCTGTCTATCTATCTATCTATCTCAGCCCCAACAGACGCTGATTCAAGTGGCACGTTATCAGTCTTAAAAAAAGCTTTATGAAAAAAAGCTTTATGAAAACAATTTTACAGATGCAGTACTCCCCAAGACCTGTAAACAGACTTTGATGTGTAAAAGCGGTAATCATCACATGGTCCGTTCATCTAGTAAACACTTTCAGTTTCTTTACCCCTTTTCGGTGTCTAGACAGGTTAGAAAAGAGATAAAGGTCTTAGATAAGCAGATTGTACTTGGAGCCACCAATTCAGCTGTTGTAGCTGGAAAGTCCTATGGTGGTGTCTGGAGTAACATTGGTTGACAGATCCCCTTTCTGACACCAGG
Source organism: Echiichthys vipera (assembly GCF_963691815.1). Classification (NCBI taxonomy): domain Eukaryota; kingdom Metazoa; phylum Chordata; class Actinopteri; order Perciformes; family Trachinidae; genus Echiichthys; species Echiichthys vipera. The sequence goes on along the minus strand of NC_139834.1, from coordinate 10,650,898 downwards.
ATGTCCGTCTCTGGCCTTGACCACATCAAAGTGTTCGATATCCTGAAAGCAGGTGTCAAATAGCTGCCTATTGATGAATGATTAGAGTTGCTGAAGATGGACTGTGGCGGTGCAACCCGCGGGGGTCTAGGTGAGACGGATGGGCCCATTTGTAATGCAGAGGAGGCCCCACAGCTGCATTAACTATTTAAGTGTGGTTATCTCAGGGTAATGGTAGCCAGCAGCACTGAAACAAACTTCAGCAAGAGAAGGTATAATCCTATTGTTGATGCATGGGCCCTGCTTCTGTAGATTATAGGGTCCAATCTTAAATCTGACTCATTGTCTGTGAAATGTCACTTGTGTTTGAACAGGGAAATACACTAAAACAATGTCATCATACAGTCGTTTTCATTTATCTATTTTATGATATATGTCTTGAATTATAGGAATAATAATTGCACAGTTTATTCTAACCTAAAAGGGAACACTTTTAACCACTTGTTGAATTTAAAGTATTCCTCCAGACACATTTTAAAGTATGTAAAAATACTAAGATTAATATTTTGTTTAACATGGTCTTCCCACAAAAAAAGCTTTAAAGAAATTGTGAAAAGGGGATGGAAGTATCTACTCTTCTAACTCACTGAAAAATTCTGGATCTGACCATGCCCCATCCACCACTGCTGCTTGCTAGGTTGAAATCCTGGCTCTCTGAATCCTTTCTACACTGCAGTTTTAAGGCAGAAATGCTCAGCCATGGAGCTAGAGATGCACGGATCAATTCTGACACCATCCGCATCTGCGTGTACTCTTGAATAATCCAACTGCCATCCACCCAAATGAGCATAAGTAAAAACTGTAACTGTTAACTGTACAGACAGAGGAAGCATATCTAAACAGTAAGCTTCTGAAATAATCAATGAAGCTGCTGTTCCTGGTGTGTAAATGAGCACACAGCGTCTCTCCTAATAGGAGACTGTCCCCGTCACTCTTACTTGATGAAAAACGTCACTCCATGGTGTTGACTGCCCATTTTGCTCATGATATGTTTTGTAGCCCATGCCAACAAGGTTAATCACTTGATTTTCATTGGAGGAGGTCTTTAAAACCAGTTTGAGTGTTTAAACCATATTGTGAAGTGCTAATGGCTATTGCTTTTAGTTTACTAAACGATTCAATTAAGACTCGTCACAGTTGGTTACTCCGCCTGTAAATGACTTCTTTGTCTTAACGCACACTTTACTCTATATTCTGTGGGACAAAATACTCCTAACCTCAGATAGAACAGTGTAACAAAGCTTGGCAAAGAGGCTTGGCTTGCCATCAAGCCTGAATTGATATAGTCACCACCTGCCTGCCTCACAGCACAGCAAGGAAATGAAACAAAGACACATGGATTGGGGAGGGCAGCAAATGTCTAAGAGGCTTCACCTTCGGTTGGACCTGGTGTTTGTTTTCACTTGCAAAGAGGCACTGTGGGGAGGTTCACTTGTTAAACTTTCTACAGATAGTCAATATCCTTATCTGTTCTCCTTCTCCTACCAGTATAAGTCTTGAATACAGAAAAAAGGGGGGAAATTGATTCCACTGTACCTTTCCTCCTCTCATTTTGTCACCCTGAAGCCCGTCTTGTAAATGTGCCCTCAGAGTCGATTGGCCTGAGGGATGGGGGAGCACAGGGAGTAGCTAGGTGCAGAAGTGAGCCATCCATCCTTGATACCTGGAAGAAGGGGGGCTGCCTGTTCCACCTGCCTGCTGAATAAATCATCACTTAGACCATTCTGCAGCTGCAGTCCAATTAACCAAAGGGGACCCTGTGAATGCAGGTAGGTGCTATGATTAATTACACAGTAGTGACAATACACACCAAAGCTCACAGTATCCCAACGGGCAAACACTGAGCACAGCTTTACTTTGCAGATTTAGCTTCCTTTTGAAGCATTGTTTGCTGTGAATGTACAATGTTATTATTTTACCATTTTGCTGACACAGCAACTAATTAAGTCTATATCCATGAAAGTGGTGGAATCTCCCTTATACCCACAAACAGTGAAACACATACATGCACATATTTCAGACTTGCATATCATGTGCAACAATTTACCATTAGACTTGAGGCAACTAATTACAGTTGTCAGCACAAAGGATTTTTACCTCTCAGATGACATGTCCTCCTGTAATGGCAATTTAAGGTTCAATTATATCCTTTTAAATGGCCCGTGACAAAGCTCTTAGTCTTACTACTCCAGCTCCTTAAAATAGTGCCTTTAATTGAACATAAAAAGGCAGAGGAGAAGGTGGAACGGAAAGGTTAATGGGACTGACACAAAGGGCAGACTGAAGAGGAAGTCTAGCCTTAAGTGTCACATCCTGCTTTCATCACAGCCCATACAAGGAGCCAATTAGGCCAGATCAGTAATTAAGCCAACTCTAGCGGCCAGGCTATGGCCTTAGCTTTCTGGGGGATTACAGCCCTCTCCAAGGCAACTGCTGGTAATGACCTCCATCCTTCTATCAATGATATGCTCACGCATTGACGTTTGACTGCTGCCACATCCAATAGAAAGGTCACAGAGGATGTAACAAATGAGAATAGAGGATGGGAGAGACAAGGAAGTAATTGGTGGAGGTTTTGGTCAATGGGAGAAAGACTGCCCAGCAAATGTTTACTCTTCCCACGATGTCCATTCAAGATGTTGCAGCGCAGAAGAAAACAAACGTTCCCTTTCTAGTCCCATCATGTGTGACATTTCCAACCAACTTCAGTTAAATGTTACCTTTAGTTTCAACGTAAACACTTCTCTGTTTAAGGAATTCATGAGAGAAATACAATGTGCCTTTCAGAGGGTTTGGAATAAGTTGGGACTTTGTAACGACTTAGAACAACAAAATTAATATGGCTAAAGTCTGTTTCTGTCTGTTTCTTAACAGCAGAACATGTAGCAAGTTACATCATTACCATTATTAATTATATAAAATATAGTGTTTATTTAAATTACATATTCCTCTATTATTACATTTGACAAACCAGATTTAACATTAATTTGCATTACTGGTTGATTATTTACATACATTATGACCCTGTAAATGGCTTTGTGTTTGTTAGAGGATTGAAACCACTACAGTAAATATGAAGCTATAGCTAGCTGTCCCTAAGCTTAGCCTTAGTATAAAGACTGGAAACAGGAATGTCTGTAGTAATATGCTGCATATTCGTGAATCTGGGTACATGCTATGAAACAGAAAAATAATGTTATTGTCTTCTGACCACCCCTGTGCTCCTTTTCCAGGCAACCATTCTGCACAGAGCTCCAGAGGGCTGTGGAGAAGAGCAAGTGGAGGGGTGTTAGATCTGTGCAAAGGGCAGAGCACAAGCACAAAACACCAATACATTATCACAAGATTCCCTGTCAGTGGTTTCTGTGACATGAGAAAATACTGTTGAAATGCTAATGCTTAAAAACACACAAAAAACGACCAAAATACACAGAGCTACCTACAAGACAAAGCCAGTGAATGAATGAGTATGTAGTTCCACTTACAGTTGAGTAGGCAATCCTTCAGTGTGGCCCAGGACACATTCATCTACACACTGCTAAAAGAATGTGGCCATAAGACGGCTCTGACCACCTCTGGATGGGGTTTGATTGATTGGATCGCAATCACACCAATCACAGGGTGTGTTCACACCTGTACTGAGAGCTGTCCACTGGGGACCGAAGCACCCAGGACAGATGTTACTGCCAGGTGTGAATGGGACCAGAGGGAAACGGGTAGCCTGGCTATGTCCAAACGTAAAAGTTCCACCTCCCAGCACCTCTGAAGCTCACTTAACATGTTATATCTTGTTATTTTAAACTCATGCTAAAATCAAAGTATTAAAACAAGTTGTGCTTTTTTACGGAAGGGTTTGTGCCGACCAATTTTTTCATTGTATCATCAAGATAGGGCCATTTTAGCTTTTTCTAGTGTTTATGTCAAACTATTCCTATGATTTTAGTTAGCTCTAGCTACACTAGAGTATCTAGGATCATTTTTCTATACTATTGTAATTACTAGATATATGACATTTAATTTGAGGGCATACAGTGTATCACAGATATGGGTAGTCCATAAAATATACATTTAAAATAAAATATTAAACATTCAAAGCATTTAGTCATTTAAGAAAAGAGCTCTATCATCCAGTAACTGACTCAATGAAAACCGTTTTTGAATTTTCTGTTTAAAACATGATTTTCTTGTGAGCAGTGAGAGAGGGGATAACTTGTTACAGTGTGCGAAAATGTTTCATATTAGAATCTGTACATCCATGAACCTGGTATTGAAGATGGATTTTTCCAACCATAGTGCTTATAAACACAAGCTGGTGAACATAGAAATGTATCCCAGCTTTTATTTATACTAGACAAAAGAACAGCTGCTAAAACAAAACACACACATATAATAAATAGTATATCAAAAAATATCAAGGCATATGGTGATCCGAGAGCTTTACCAAGCAATTCACTGTTTGGTGTTTAATCAGAAAATAAAAGGAAGGATATAATGGTATTATTCATTTGTAAAATACTTTTCATATTAATTTCATCACATTTTAAAATAACTTTCTAATTTACATTTAAAGAAAGTACAACTTTCATTTGCGCATGACAGCATGGTTACTAAAACAAAAACTACATTTCTTTTTAGTTTAAATATTGTTTTGATGTTCACTTGAAATGATGAAACACACCAGCAGAGCCCCAGATGACGTTTTTAGGATTCCATTCCATTTCATACATTATTCATTTCTGTCATCTTACAACATTTAAGGATACAGGCATGGACACTTACCCCAATACGTTCAGAGGATAGCCAGTTAGAGCCCTCTTTAAGTCCTTTGGGGGACCAGCAAAAGCCAAAGATCAGAGTTTTTTTCCATTGCTGTTGGCTATTATGGATATAAGAATGAATATTTCCACGAGAAAATATCTTGCAGGTTTTCATTTTCTACACACAGTTTGCAGGTTTATCTGCTGTATACCAAACACATTTCAGCTCTTTTTAATCCTCACAGAAGCAGCTGTGGCAATAACACAAACCGAGTTATCCTCAACACCACAACAACTGTAAACGCAGTTTAGTTTTGATGGAGCGGTGAGGTATACCACAAGCAGAAGCAATTAAAATAAGCTGAAAAACCCATGTATTTTTTTTTTGCATATTTAGACCAAGGCATTACTCTATTTAAATGTTTTCTTTGTAACCATTTGGGTACATCCACAGCAGGATGATGCATGCAAATGTTACAGCACATACATTTGCAGTCTGACAGTAGCTAAATCTGTGTATATTTTGCTAATATAATCTCAAGGCTTTTTCCCCTGTAGCTGACCATTGATAATCCTGTTGAATAAATATAATTTTCATGTGTAAATATTTTCATGGGTTCATCTTACGCAGCCCTCTCTTCCACACGATACAGGTTCATCTGCTATAAAATGCATTGTAGTTGTGTTCTGACTGCAGCTGCTTCTAAGGATTAAACCCAAACATGACTTATCCTGCACACTGTGATTGTAAAGGCAGCTCGGCAGCTTTTTTTCAGATAGGGTGTCTCAATGTATAACAATGACTCTTGGCTGCAGCCACAAACATTTCTCGGAATTGGATTACATTCACACAATGTATGGTAGGCAAAATTCTCATCCTAGATAAACTGTGGCAGTGGATAAAGGAGAGGAAGGAGAAAAGCACATCTCTGAGGGCAGAAGTGACAATTCATTATAAAATAAAAACGGAAGTCTTCAAGCTGTTTTTAAGAGTGCAATGTAAGCTATTAAGTGTATAGTCAGTGGTTAGCTCTATGAACAAAACGTTTGCACTGTGTCTGAATATGTGTTTGCTTGCCAGGCTGCTCATCCATGTTTTACCACGATGCTTACTCAGGTTTTGGCTCCCTCACAAGTCAGACCTGAATGTAAGCAGTTAATAATGTCAGCCAAGGTTTATCATTATTTATGTTCTTGAGGCCAACTAGCTGTATGAATACATTAAAATTCATTAAAACAGTTGGAATCAGTCTGCCGGATAAATAAAGATGTAGAGAAGAGAAAGGAGCAAAGCATATTTAAAGTGTACAACTTTGATCTCCAAATTACTAATAATTACCTGAATGTATTTTTTAAGTGAAACAGTTTCTTCATGTTAATGCACACTATGGTTTGCACTTTAACCTTACAGCTATTTGTAAATTTAAAGACATAAATCATTTAGTTTGGTCATCATTTGTATGAGGTCAACACTTATCGGCATCTGCATTAAGTATTTTGCTAAAATCAGAATAACAGCACAAAAGGATTAAAAAAAACGATCTCCCAGACCCGAGGCAACATTATAACTTTTGTCTGACCAACAGTACAAAACTCAGAGATAATCTTTGTACAATTATTTTAAACAGAAAAACACAGCATATACTCACATTTAAGAAGTTGGAATGTTTGGCATTTTTCGTGAAAAATGACTGAAATGATTAATCTGTCATCAAAGTTTTTCATTTGTTTCTCTAAAGTATTTTTTAATATAACAATGCTATGAATCACCTCAATCTCAAATATTCTGTGTTATATATTGGTCATTTGTCCAACCTGAAATATGTCTCGCTGCCAAAACCCCAAACTGCCAGCATACAGTACTGTTTAGATTTAGCGGGTAAATGGTTTGCATTTGTCTTACACTGTGAATTTAAACGCTTGAATATATTGAACATGGTCCATCCCAAGAATTATTCATGTGTCATGTCTTTTCTGTGTATTTTTTTTTGTGTGTGTCTTGTGCTTTGTACTGGTCATGTTTTATGTTGCTGCACAATGCTGTTGTGTGATTAATTGGTGGGCTCGATTCCTGTGAAGTCCTTTGAGACATACTGTACTCGTGATGAATGGCAGCAGAAAGATACTTGACTTAACATTCTTTATTGCAAGCTGGGTGAGAGCCGGGAATTACAGATTAAACATCATGTGCGCTGAGAAATAAACTGTATAAAAACCTGTGTTGAAAAAACACTTGAAATAAAACTGTCATTAAAGGCAAAAAGTTTCAGCGATGTCAAGTCAAGGTAAACCGAATCAATTTTTTTTTATATAGCCCAATATCATAAATCACAAATTTTCTGTATAACATACGACACCCGTCCTTTTCAACAGAGGAAGAAAACCTCAGGAAGCGCAACTGGGGAGGGATCCTTCTCTCAGCATGGACAGATGTGCAATAGGTGTCGTGTGTACATAAAGGACCAACATTATGAAATTACAATATAGACAATATAATTATATCCATATAAAAAAAAAATATACACAGAATGTGAACATATATGAAAAAGGGGGATCCAGGCGCTTCCAGGCGTCACCAAACAACCTCCTCTCCACCATGTAACCCAGAAAGATGGCAGAATACAGTGCTCTCAATGTGAAAATTTAAAAAATGTCTAAAGACTGTGTTCATTGCATGTCACACTGTGTCAGATTGGTCTAACAAAGACTCGGTCGCAATCTGCGTCAAACTGTGTGATGAATAGCTGGGGAAGGGTGATGCTATGATATGAATGTAAGAAAAACATGCAAGCAGAGACATGTAATTAATTTGCGTCACCAAAGGCTCTGGAAATAGCAAAACAATAAAAGGGCTTCAGCTTGAGAGCCATCACTGACGGCAATGAAAAACCTCAAAAGGTTTTACACAGTGAGTTTGAGGTAAATATGCTGTTTTTTTCTCTCACCAATGCATGCGTCATTTCTCATTTCATGCCATATTCTGATCGATTAGTGTGTAAATATGGGCAAGATGTAGCAACATCACACTGAGGGTGCTTCATTTCTGATGAAGCCTGATTTTGTTTGCTCTAAATCTATTCTGTGGTTTCACAGCATGATCTTAGATTGACGTGGCCTGTAAAATTATCTTTAAAATACTGAACAATGCTTTTAATTTAACATTGGTTCTATATTATACTTCAAAATGTATTTATTGCACTCACCAGTAGGGGGCAGGAGAAGCTGTGTGTGGCACAATACTGCAAGAAGAAGAGCAGATACGGTGAATGCTCTTTTCACCAGTAATACTGTCACAGTCTGAATGGTGTGACTTGGGCAACCAAATATTTCACCACCTTCATATAACTATTTTCAACCTTCATCTGCAACAGCCCAAAGTTGCACAGTGTAAAGGGGCCTTAAGAGTTATTTTGCTGCCAGTTCCAAAGTTTGGACAAACATCTTTTATGTCACACTTGATGGAAATCAGTTGTGATGGGGAGACGATGCAATATTTGTTATGGTTGAATGGCTTTTTCAGCTGGAATTAGAGCCAGACCCATACAACAGTCTAGCCCTAGCTGGTATGCACACAAAAAAAAAGGATTATGATAAAAGAAAATGTTGATTGCTCATGCTGAAACAATAAACAATAAAAAAGTGCTGTGGCAGAATAAAGTGTACAAACATTCACATCAACACTCATAAAATGTACGAGACCGGAGAGGTTACTGTACTGTTAAGCAATGCTTAATGCTGTGAAGTCCACCGGCAGTTACGTTTACATCTGTGGAGAGCTGCACTGTTGCCAGGCAGGACAGTGGGCCAGACAGATCCATGGCCCAACGCCCAGAACTCTGCAGCCAGGTCCCAAGGCTCACACTGCCTGTCCCAACCTGCTCCTAATGTAACCTCTACCAACACTTCCAAAAGTATGACAACGCTGTATGTGTGTGTGTGTGTGTGTGTGTGTGTGTGTGTGTGTGTGTGTGTGTGTGTGTGTGTGTGTCAGAGAACTTTTCATTACTGAGTCTTGTTAGTTTCTTGTTGATGCTTGTGTGATGTAACATGTAGCACATTTCTGATCCATCTGATGTTTACAGAAAAGTGCTATCCCAGATGAATACTTTCATCTGTTGTTAGCAGGGTGATGCTGGCTGGCTTTGTTTACAAAAAGATTTGTTGGATTTAAAATGTTTTTTCACCCTTAAATGTGTTACTTTCACCCTTCTGTGCAAGGACAGTATATGTGTGAACACACTACAGGTAAGCCTGTGAATGTTCTCATTCGTCCAGGTCATCGTTATCCTCAAAGCTGGACTGGTCCAGTCCCAGCCTGGTCCGATGCGTACATGAACTGATGAAGCCTCTTGGATGAGAGGTGAAACGTCTTCCTAGACAAACAACCAGTCCAGTTGTTTTTGACTGAAATTGCTTTGAGGACACTACAGGTAGTCTATAGAAGATACATGTACATCTGTATGCTGATGTAGGACGTGTTAAAGAAAGATGCAAAACATATCTCACCTACTTCAGCAACACACAAAAAAGCTCTTTTTTATTTGAACAATATAAACTTCTATTTCAGACAACTAGAGTTGGACTCACCAACCAGTTCTCACTCGCAGCTAGTCACATACGGCAGCTTGGTCAGTTGCCCTCAGCGTCTCATGGCGAGGCACAAAGCCCCCTTTAGCGTTTGTATGAGATACACTGCCCTTTCAACTGCTAGAATGGCTCAATGACACGATGTAGTATAAAGTCCTTGTAGGAAGGAGATTAGGGTGGATGGATGGGTCAAACAAAAAATGGATGAATGGAACCAAAAGTCAACACTGACTTGTTTTTATTTAAGTTATGCATGTGACACATCATGTTAATAAGTTACGTAACAAAAATACTTATTTTAACCCAAACGATGATCTTTTGTCAAACCTATAGTAGTCTTGTTGGCTTAACCTAACCAAACCCTGCAAGTTGAAAAATGACTTCAACCACCCAGAACGTTAACAACATAATGCAAAAGACCCTGACCAAGCATCAGTATGAACGTAGGGGCTTTAGTAATGCACGGATGCACATGTACGAGCGTGAGCATTGACGGCATGTATAATGAAAGTCCAAGCTGACAACTAAACATTAAAACAGGAGTGGCTCCTTTTGATTTATGAATCATAACGAACACATTTGGTCCAGGGTTTCATCCGTCTGTAAACATCTACATCTTTGACCCGTGATTTGAATATGTGATTTATTGAAGGACCTCATGCATATCTCATTCTGAGCACCATGACACTTAGTGAGAAGCTGAATATTGCTGAAAATCCTCTGCCCAACACATATTCTTTGGGGTATGCTGAGGTGAAGCCTTGTTAGCCTGGTTCCTTCAGCCTTCACTGCACCATCTCCCAGCAGGCGATAAATAACCATAAATATGAGCAGGAAGACTGAATACCTACAAACAACAGCATCTCATCTGCTCTGTAGCGAGTTTCTAGCCACTGTGAGCAACATTACACCTCAGCCAGTAATTACCTGTTTTATTTCAAAGGCATACCAGAGCACAACTGATTATGATTTATTTGTTATTGGCCTTTTTAAAAAAAAAAAAGAGTGTGACTCTGTATTCACTGCGACTGAATCACTCTCTGGATTCTGAGTCTGTCACTGCAGCACTGGAGGAAAGCTAATCAAATCCTGCTGCCCACCCCAATTGGGATGAATCATTGTTCGTGGTAGAGAAGAATAATTCATGGAGCCCAGAGCGTATGTGACTGTCCAAGGTGAGAATAGGTAGTCTTTTGTTACAACCCAGATTATAAATGAATCATGGCTTGGCCCTCATCGACTCAATAATCAAGACTGTGGACCACTAAGGTTAGTTTTACATTTTGTGTTTTAAAATTCAAAAACTTTGTCTGAATAAACACTATCATGCCCTTCAGTCTAATTTTCTGATTGTGTTACTCAGTATTTTTCAAAGCGAGGATGCTGTAAGGGGAAAAAAAACGCATTTAGCTTGTAACTGTGCCAGTCAAGAAGTGAGAAAAACATATACTGAACTTACATATAACAACTTATATAATTAAGAATCGGGGCGTTTATTATTTCAGTGTTTTGCATTAAAGCTGTGATTTCATGTTTTTTTCTCTGTCAGTGTAAATCAGTGCTATAATCTGTCTGAACAACATGAAAATGAAATAATATTATAGCACAACAGAGTCACAGCGTAACTATTGTGAGCAACATGGAGCAAGCTATACTGTATGTCAGTGGTTTAGGAAAGTAACTGCTAACAACCTTTTCATATTTGACAGTCTCTCATGCATTTTACACTAACAAGCAAAGAAAAAAACCCAAGACATGAATGCCAGCACATACTACTGTAACTATGCTCCAGATGATGGGATGTTTGTGCCTTAATGACACTGTTGCACACGTAGACAGGCAAACTGCCTTTTATAGAACTATCTGACTATTGTTTTCAAAATTGTTTTGGAATAGTTCATAAAGCTGGCTGGGAAAGGAAGTAAAAATCAAATTCTCCATGAGAAATAAACTTTATTCACCTCGTACACTGGGCAAAAACTATTCCTAAAGACCTGAAGAACTGCAGTTTGGGTGAAACTTAGGATGGAAATGAGAACAGTGTGCTTTCAGAAGTTATAGTCTGGGACTCCTGTATACATGCACTGCACGTAAGAATAAAGACAGTCCCTGTCAGACACCAAATGCTTGATCTGTCATACCTGCTGATTGTTACAAATTGCAAAGCAACTGCACCTCACAGATTCAGTGCACCCCTGTGTCTTGGGAAGATAAACACTTTGCATCTTAATAATGACTGATAAGGATGTTTGATATGTTGGCACTATACCTTCTAAAGAGGTACCATTTATAAAGGGTTTATAAACTGTAATGTATGGTTTCATAAATGGTTAATAGATCAGATATGAGCCATTCCTGAAAAAACAACCTTCAGGTTGCCAGGTTGGGGGAAATCTTATGGCTGTTGTAGAAAATACAAAATGGGTGTATTATTAAAACATAAAGAGCCAGGTATTAATGTATTAAAACCTTTATAATGGCACTATTGCTACATGGAAACACGCAGCTGTGGTATTGCCAAATACTGTATTTTTTTAAAACAGGAGCAACAGAGTCAGAGAATAGGAAATTCAAACTTGAAAATCTTATTATTAGTTTTCATTTATTCTACTCTTGTATATTATTTTAAGTGTTGAAAACAGATCAACAGCTTTTAAAACTTCATGCATTAGTTATAAAAATAGTGTAGTTATAATAAAAAGTAAGTCACTAATAAAGGGTAATTTGTCTTATTTTGAATAAACCATAAACTCTGCAGTTACTAATGTTATGAAATGTACATTCATGTCTCACTTTCAGTCATCTTCAATTATAAATAGGCATTATCGGGCTAATATAGGGCTGTTATACAGTAATCCATCAACTCTGCAGTTACAAATGTTAATGTCTCACTTTCAGTCATCCTTAATTAGAACTATATGTTAATAAATTAATCAATTCAGATTTGGAGGATAATATAGGATTAGTATACACTAAACCATCAATTATGCAGTGACACATGTTAATAAAGTATAAATAAAGGCGGTCTCACTGTCAGTCATCTTCAAAAATAAATATGAACTATTAGGCGCATATAAGGCTGTTATACAGTTATCCATCAACTCTGCAGCTGTACTACTGTTAATTAATTGATTTTGGTCCAGATGTCCTGCAGCAGCGCATTGGAGGGGTCTTCCTGATGAATGAATGTGATATCTTGATAAATAAAGCATAGGTATAGTGTGTATTAATCATTAATATAGAAATACGTTTCAGTTATTAAACTTGGTTTTAATAGAAAGCAGTGCAGATATGTTTGTGAATGTCAAAATGCTTCTGCTTCTGAGAGCTCACATGAACGTGCGGCTCCAGGCGGAAGCAGCTGTGGCGGCTCTGTTCATTCGTTCATTAACAGGAAGAAGTCAGTGCAACTGATTAGACTGATGGATCAATATCTGCAATCAGCACGGTAATGATGGACATATAAAGAAAAGCGATTCCAATAAACAGGTTGAGGGATGATCCGAGGTGATGGTGAACAGTACACGTAGAGAATGTGTGTGTGTGTGTGTGTGTGTGTGTGTGTGTGTGTGTGTGTGTGTGTGTGTGTGTGTGTGTGTGTGTGTGTGTGCGTGTGTGTGTATCTGTGTGCAATCTCTGCTGCAGAACTTTAAAGTCTTTACAGGCAGCAGCTCTGAGCGGCCGCAGTGCACCCAAAGATGCGCTAGTCGGCGCCTTAAGAAAGCCATTCGATGCTTGCGTGTTGTGCGGTGAATGTGGACCACGGTGCACTCAGAGGACCTAAAACTGGAGAGGAGCCCTCTATGCACGGTTTGTTTGTCTTAGTGAATCCTCAAACCTCCACGAACGGCATCCATGCACAGAAAGGATCAGAAACAACACACACACAAACTGACACACGGTGTTAAAACCGCTGGCGTTTTAGCGTTATAACGTATATTCATCTTAAATGCACACACCAGACGCAGAGTAAGGATGCACACACCCAACCCGGCATTAAACAAGCGACAAAACTCTTGAAATGACTTCTCAGCTTCTTCAAACCGTCTTTCACATCAACCTACGTCTTCACAACCAAATGAATGCTGCATTTTAAACTGGAAACCTCCACCTTTTATTGGTCCGATTCCAATTAAAGATGCATTAGGCTCGAACCTCGGGGTTCATTTATTGATCTGTGTAAATGCAGCTGATTTCAATGTATTTTTCAAGCATTACGCAGTCAGTTCCTGCCCTCCCCTCTTTTTTTTTTTTTATTGTTGTTGATGTTGTTGTGGAATGTGTTACCAGCAGTTTCAGTGCCAGACAAAGCTCGCCTTGTGAGGATCTAATTTGTAGGGAAACAAGGAGAGGTAGTTTCCAGTTTTGCACGGTAGGAGGGATGCTTTGAGCAGTGAAACAGAATAGGCAGAAGGGGAATAGGAGAAAGAAGAGGCGGGAAAAGTAGGAAATCTTTACAACCCCTGGAGTCTCATCCAGCTCCACTCGCTACTGGACGGCGCCTGAGCAGCAGGATATTTGTTCAAACCTCGAGTCTGGGAGCAACACCGCATCTACACAGGGCGCTTTATTCCCTACCGCAACTAACGACACTTACTAATTCACTCCGGCGTTTTCATCCCCCACACACCTGTCTACTTCTTTTTTTTTCTTTTTCTTTTTTTTCATCCGTGCGGCGCGTTTGGCAAGCAGCGTTCAAACAGGAGGAGAGCGCTGCTGACTGGAGCTGGCGCGGCCAAACAAAGACGCAGGAAGAAAAAGAAAATTAAAACTGGGCGGCGTCTGAGATCACAGAAGTTCCTTTTCTCCACTTTGATCTCACTTATCTCCGGAGGATTTAAAGGTAAGAATGCCACCCAAATATTTTACAGTGTCACGGGATCATCGGGGTTTAGGAGTGGTACTGTATAGTTACGCAGCTGTGACGAGGCTTGACTGTGAGAGTATGCTGCACGTATTTATCCATTAAGACACTTGGAGGCGTGTTGGTGTGCTTTAAAGCTCGTTATCGTCGCATGAGGTAAAAGTAAAAACAGTTAAGGTTGTAATTGTCTTCTGGTGGCATTTATTTAGATTGAGCTCAGTCGCACATAGTGACTTTACAAAGCGTCTCCTGGTGAATAGCGGTGTTTATGCGTCGGTTGAGATGCTTATAGCCCTGTTTTGGAGGGCTGTGGTTCCTCTGATCACAGACTCAACAGATGAATCACCTTTACTGAAAAGCTTTAGGAGCAAGGATGAGGTTTCTCCTGGAGCTGATGGGGTGAGACTTGACAATACAATGAACCCCTTCATCAGCTGTGAGCCCTCTCTGCAAGCCCCTCGCCCATTTCCACTCCTCTTGGCTTGCTGTTGTTCCTCTCTCTCTCTCGTTCTCTCTCTCTCTCTCTCACACACACACACACACACACACACACACACACACACACACACACACACACACACACACACACACACACACACACACACACACACACACACACACACACACACACACACACACACACACAAGCAAATCTGAGGAGTCTGTAGGTCTGCTCAATGCACAGATGAAGACAGACGGTCGTTTTAAACTGTGCGCGTAATTCAATGAAGACAGTGGATATAGGTTCTGAAATCTGCGCGCTTTTATCGGCTTCTTTGTATCAATCTGTGCCAATTCATCTTGGCATTTAATCATTTTAAAAGGGAGACATGACTCCCTGCCGGGTCATATGGTTTCGTGACGCCTGGCTCGATTATGAATCACTGTCAGAGAATAATTTCTGCTCATATTTCTGTTGCCTCTAGGCTACATGATATTTGTTTGAATGTGTTGAAACATTCAAAGGAAACGTTTATTTTTTTGCGGGAGATGTGATGGGAATGAACAGTTTTCTTCTGGATTTAAAAAGAAAGAAGAATCTGTTTTTACAGACATCCTGGAGTGACAGGAGGCATTATATTTCTTAAGATTTCTGTGCCACAAAGCCAACCCCACTGTTCATTTCAATTTTATGGCAGTGTGTGTTTTGCTGAAGGTTTGTTAAGCTCCACTCTATAACCCTCTGGATCTCTTCCCAGTTCAACATCCACATACTTCAAACGTCTCACTGGATTTCAATTTGTGGATATGCATTCATTAATGCAGTAGTTTTCAAATTCAAAACGTCACAACCGGAAACCTGATTTGCAGCAAATGACAACAACCCACAAAGGAATGACTATAAAGACCAATCAGATCCTCCCTAAACACGTTTTGGAAACAGCTGCACCATCACTGAGCCACAGAGCATTTAATTTGAACAATTTCTTTTGGGTTTAAAAAAACCCAACAACAGTCAAATGGATGATCTGAAGCTCTATAAACACGTTTTAAAGACTTATCAGAAGGTTTGCTTGCTGCGTGTTTCCTACATTAATTCTCACAGTCAGAGAACAGGTTCCACAAATCTTAGCAGAGGCAGTTCACTACCCTGTCTGTATCCTTTGAGCAATATCGCACTGTCTGGAGTGTAAATCTCCATCAAGCAGTCACAGTACGTGTGCATTAGTGATTAACCAGGAGGGAAAAACACGAGTCTTCTTGCCTTTGCAATAGCTTTACGAGCCACTGAAGACAGGTGAATTGTAAATGTCTAACCATATTAGCAAGACTGAAAATAATGAGCTCATTGGACGGTCAAAGGTTTAAGAGTGTTTCATAGTTCAAATCACACATGCAGAAGCTTTTTTTTTTTACCTCATAATCCAAATGATACGTTTCAGTTAACTCTCTCTGATTTCAAACTCTTTTTGCTTCTCTTAATTTCATGTTTTGGCTCAGTGGCCTTCATCAGAGCATGCCTCATTATCCTGCTTTTACTGTATTTCCCTCCTTTACTGTATGTATGCAAAGCTCCATCTGCTCTGCACTCAGTACTTGGCTGTACTTTTAAACAGTATATTGAGGTGTTTGGCGGGAACTTTTTCTGAAAGACACGATGCACAAAATGACCTGGACTGAGCCCTCTATCTGAAGCTGTGCACCACCCCCAGCAAGAGCCAACAATTAAATGTCTGTGTTTGGTTTCAGATATTGAGGTTATGGTTTGGGCCATAGTTCAATCTAGGGTCTGACAATCAGATATGGGATTTGTGTGCAACCTGGGAGGTTGTGCTGCCCCAGAGGCCCAGTTCAGGGAATGAGACAATTACTGCAAAATGGACTGTTGACAGCCCCAAAAAAGCTTGCATCATAAAAAAAAACCCTGTAACTGTCTGGGGTTAGCTGAACATTTAAGAGTGCACCTACAGTATTATATAAGTTTCTAATGGCACAAGACATTATTCTGAATTTTTCCCTCATTAACTTTCTCCTAGAACCCCCCCCCCCCCCCCAAAAAAAAAACCCATCTCATTAAGATGCAAAGCTTGGAGGAGCTCTAATAAACAGAGCGAGAGACTGACTGTCAGCACAAAGCCTGTTACTTTTAACCTTTACATCTAAATGAGTTTCCTTGTAATATAATCTGTTTGAGACCTGATAATGTTCCCCTTATACACAGAAAATCATCCAGGACATGTTTACTGTCATTTCCTCCATCTTTGGTAATTCATTTTCCATGCTGCTGCGAGTTAGTGTGACATTATAGGAACAGGGTGGGATAAATCATTCTCCTCTGTTGGCTTCTTTTTCCTTTCACACTGAGCTGAAAACACAAGCATACGTCAGCGCTGAAGGTGACAGACAGACAGACAGACAGACAGACAGTAAGACAGACAGGCAGGCGGGGAGTCTTTTCTCTGTGTGTTGGAGCAGTTTTAGATATCCATTCCTCTCTTGTTCCTTGTCACTGCTTCTTGATCATGAAGTGTCCACATTCTGGATCACCTCCTCTGCCTTCTCCTCCTTGCCGTCCGTCTGCTCATCAGAGGGCCATATGTGTGGTCTTGCTGTTCTGACCACAGTCTGGTGATCTCAAAAACAACAGCAGATCCATTCCTCACACTCTCAACACAATCCTATTTTCCAAACTGCTGATTCTGCTTCTCAGTTATCCTTTAACAAGCTTTCCATTTTATAAGGCTTAGTCATTTCAACCATATGTGTCTTTTGGTAGAATCATTTTATCGCAGGCCTTGGAAATTCTTAAGTTTCTTTTTTTTTTTTGAAAGTCCAGATGCTCTTGTGTAAGAAAGCTCTCTTATCACCATGGATTGTAACTACTTACCTTTACTCAACTACCATCCTTAAGTACAAATATGAGGTACTTGTACTTTACTTGAGTATTTTCTTCTCATGCCATGTTATACTTGTACTCTCTTACAATTCAGATAGAAATATTGTACTTTTTACTCAACTGCATAGACATCGATTTACAGTGGAGATCAAAATTAGAGAACAAATTATAAATACTTGATTTATTCTGAAATACTGTTATTTTTTATAGTTCCAAATTTGATAGAATACCAATTGTGGCTATACCACTGCTGTACTAGCATGTTTTAAAAAAAAAAAATCTGAATCAGAAATACTTTAATAATCCCAGGGGAAAATTATTTTCGTTACAAAACTCCAGATAATAACAATAAATAATAATTAGAAGGCCTATAATAATAAATAAATAAATAACCAAGGCACTTCAAAAAAAAAGAAATTCTGTGAAAAAAAAAACAGTGAGCAAAATCTGAGAAGACTTTCAGATACCTCTAATTTATTGGTGTTAATCTGGCACCTGTTGCCAATTTACTTAATTGTTGAACACAACCTCTTTATCTGCAGCTCTCCTGCTTACTTAGCTAGATGGCAAGCTGCTCTAAGGTGACTGAAACCCTGAGAAACTAGGTTATCCAGGTGGAGGCCAAAGGGATGACCCTCTCATGAGCCTCCCATCAGAGAGAGGTTGGGCGTTCAAGTCTGTGATTTCAAGAATATTGAAACTTTACAAGGACACAGATTAATTTAAGTCCCTCAGAAAGGCCGGTTGGCCACGTTAGACTAGTGCACGAGAGGACGGGATTATGTGAAGACTCTTAATGGAGAATCGGTTCAACAGCAGCTGGAGTTGCTCGCCAGTTCAGTGCTGAACAGGACAAGGATCTGTCTCTGCACAAAGTGTCTCATTTTTTAAGACAATTTGGACTGAAATCCCACTCTGCAGTGACCAAACCTCTCATCAGCAGAAATAATAAAAAGGTGAAATTTGCCTTTGCTGGTCCAGAGTGCACTTCAGTGATGAGAGAACCTTCGATCTACAGTTTTTGGGTCTGATGGGAAACATTATGTTCAGCATCGGACTGGGAAAGACTGAACCCAAAGTGTGTAAAGAAGTCAGTTAAATTTGGAGGAGGAAGTGTCATGGTTTGGGGATGTTTTCTGCAGCAGAAGTTGGGCCTCTTGTACAGCTCCATGTCAGGGTGAATGCAAATGTTTATGTGAACCTCCTTCAGCAACATGCAATACCTCCACTGCTATGTCTCCCAATCAGCCCACATATAAACCCCATAGAGAATCTCTGGAAAATCCTCGGCGATGAAGTAATGGCTAAGAAACCCACTACAGTTACCGAACTGTGGATGAGACTTCAAGAAGAATGGACCAAGATCAAACCAGAGCAGTGTGAGAAACTAGTGATGTCCTGTGGGCGCAGATGAGCTGAAGTCATTCAAAGCAAAGGGCCTCTACACTTCCTGTTCCTTTCTGAATCCTATAGCCCGAAGAAAACATTGTTTAAATCTTCTCTTCTGATACAATGGTTACTGTTACAGTTTTTTTTTCACAAAATAAAGGTTTGTGTTGAAGTGCCTTGGTTATTAAAAAAAAAACATGCTAGTGCAGCAGTGCTGTAGTCTATCAAATTCTGAACAATAAAAATAACAATATTTCAGAATAAATCAAGTATTAATAATTTGTTCTCTAATTGTGATCTCCAGTGTATGTTTCTGCCCGTAGGTGCTCAAAACATTCGCCACAAGGCCCAAGATAAACTTCCAATAACCATAGCTTACATGACTGTTGCTATATGGATTTGGAAAAAGTAGTCTGATCATACCTCAGTCCTTTGACTCCGACGTAATGTTGATTTATGTTTACAAATAATTTCTTCCTGCTTGAAACACAAGCACACATTCCCTCTACAGAATCATGTACTTGTCTTTTTCACTTGTTCCACCAAGGAGAAGCAAGCTTAAGGAAATTAAATGTAATACATTGTAGCAAGGGATACACCATACCCTCTTGCACTGTGTTTTTGTTATTAATAATAATGTTGTGGTATAACATTTAGGCAATTTTTCCGCATTGAGTACTCTTCAGTACATTTCCCCGATCAAACTTTCAAATACTTTTACTTAAACAACATTTCCAATGCCGTACTTTTTTACAGTTTGGTATTATATTTTACTTAAATATAGGATCTGAGTAATTCCTTCACCACTGCTTGTCACGGAGTGGGTGCCTGAGAGCTGCAACACGCCTACAGGTTGAACATCTTCATTAGAGGCCTGTTGACACTAATCAGAGATGGCATCCACTAGCACTCTGGTTAATTTACAAGATTTACAACACAAACAATGAAGCAAATAATCTCTCTATCACAGCGAGACAGTTCCTCATAACGGAGACTGATTCGGCAAGGTGTCAAATCAATCTTTGTTCTTAGCGCAGGTTATAATGCCACTTGCTGTCCTCAGCAAGACTGGCTTTGACTCATATTTTAAATAATTGGTCCCTCTTGACAGGCGGAGTTCATTCTAATGAGTCAAGAGCATAATGGATTCATATCACTAATAAATCTGTTATAACTCAGACAGTGTAATGCTTTCCTCTCACCTACAGAGTTGTGAAAAGTGAGGTAAAGAAGTAATAATAAATATCTAAATAACACTGAATAAGCACCTTTATGTGTCTCTGACACTTGGCTCTTTGTGTTGATTTCAGTTATCAAGATATTTTCTTCACCGAGGATGATTACTATATCAATCAATATGTTTTAATAACTTGGGGAAATAAAGCTAGAGAAATTTCAGAATCCTGATTTTTAAAATCTAAATAGGTGTTAATTGTGCTGGTGGTTTTTGCCATCAGCTGCATCAAATTACAACAACAACTACTTCCTTTTACAATAATGTGTTTGTGTTCTTTATTGTCAGAGATGAGAAATGTTTCCAAATATGGTGGTTTTGTTGTGTAATTCACAGATTTGTTGATTAGTGTTGGATTGGATTTTATGGAAGAAGAATATGATTTGGCTATGTTTTTGATTTATATTTGTGGCCTATTTCAGCCAAAATAAAACAAACTGGGTCCAGTTATTATTGGACACTAAAATTGGAAGTAATACAGTAGCATATGTTAACATTAATTTAATCAAGCAACAATAACACATACTTTCCTGTCAAAGCTGCAGCTTTGGTGGATATTAACATTAAATAATGCATGTTGCTGGCATCACAAAATGCATCAGGAAAATGCAGATCACCATTCATTTGGTAATTGCAGTTCTCCAAATTAAACACCACAATATATTGTCTAGGGGCTACACGGTGGTGTAGTGGTTAGCACTGTCGCCTCACAGCAAGAAGGTTCCAGGTTCGCAAGGCCTGGGCCTTTCTGTGTGGAGTTTGCATGTTCTCCCTGTGTATGCGTGGGTTTTCTCCGGGTTCTCCGGTTTCCTCCCACAGTCCAAAGACCTGCACGTGTTAGGTTAATTGGTGTCTCTAAAAAAAAAAAAAAAAAAAAAATTGCCCGTAGGTGTGAATGGTTGTCTGTCTCTGTCCGTCTCTATGTGCCCTGCGATAGACTGGCGTCCTGTCCAGGGTGTACCCCGCCTCACGCCCGATGTCAGCTGGGATCGGCTCCAGCCCCCCCGCGACCCCGACCCCGGGACAAGCGGTTGAAGATGAATGAATGTATTGTCTACACGTCCTCTTTAACAACACATATAACTGTTATACATATATAGGATGCTTATAATATTACTTGTCAGTGCCTTCAAAAAGCATGTAATAAATAAATCAGCTTTTATAATCCAAAAACGCTGGAGTTGAAGCTTCAGTCAGCAAGTCTGGCAGATTGAGTTGACTCAGTCAAATTTCGAGTGTTTACAACTCTCATGCCCCTCCCCCTCTACCACCGAGCTCCACCACGCCGCTCCACGCTCTCCAAACGAGTGCTTGTCAATGCACGCGCATCAATAAACGGCATGGAGTACATATTACATGGAGGTGGACTGGCTAACTCACTCATATAATTAGAGTTAGGATAGTTAGGTTATAAATAGTAACTGCTAACGTAATTTAGCGCATACCTAGCTTGAGGCGTGTGTCTGTGATATTGTAACATGCATGAGGGGGGCTCTACGTGCACGTAGAGGCACGTTTTCTTTTTTCTAAGACTGGATGATTTATGTTGTTCTATCAGAGCATAGTGTCGGCTACAGTGAATATGATCACACAAATGTTGCCGACTGGGACTTTAAGGACTTTGATCAGATTTAGGCTCATAAATAACTTTAAGGTTTAGGTGAAGATCATGGTTTGGGTTAAAATTACAACTTTATTGAGGTAAGGGGACCTTCGTTGTCATTTGTTACAGATTAGTGAAGGTTAAAACAAACCCACGTTGACTGTCGGTAGGAAATGGAAAATGATGAAGTCAGAAGTTTTGTTGTCCCATCCATCCATCCCGACCTCCTTCCTGTGAGATCTTGCTGTAATAATCCGCCAAAACCTACACTATCTGCCAAATCTACACTTTCCCGCCAAAACCTACATTATCCCCAACTTTTTGTTTGTCCGCACTTCGCTGCAGGATCAAATGGCCACAGCTTGGTGCAGCTGCCGCAGTCACTGCAGCTTTCCATAGACATGGCAATGCACGTCGTTGCACTGCGCCACTGCTTCACATGTTTTTGGCTTACAAACAAAAAAACGCTTTCTTTTTTTTGGACGAACAGACTTTGTACACATGGTCAGCCTACTCTCAGTGTTTAACAGGTTGTTAAAGTTGCTTATCACACCGTTAAAGGCTATTTTTCACACATCTGTACTCAGTTGCTAATGTGTTACCATAATAACCTGAGTCATGTGTATTCCTTTTGTGTGTCTTCTTTCGGCCATTTGCATTATGAACTTGCTATTTTTGATTTATTTTGGACTTAAAAAGACTAAACAGTGTAGTTCTATTTAATAGGCATTTCATTTTTTTGTAACTTTGAATGCTTTACAGTAAATTACTCATATATCTATAGGTTGGGTCATTCAAATTAAAGGTTGGGTTCTGCTGCTTCTGGTCATATACTCTAGTTTTATACATTCCTTGCATTTTTATGTTCTAAAACACGTTTCACAAAAGGGGCCGATTTCTGCATTTTCCATTGATATTCAATGTGTGCGTTGAGGCATTTTCCCACTTTCTTTGTCAATGTTAAGGTATGCCCACAACTCATAAATGTTCATGAGCATATACTGAAAATAAAGAGATCTGGCTCATGAACTCCAGCCAAGTGCCTTAAAGACCAAATATTTTGTGCAATCAAACTTTAAAGCTATAAAGTCCAAACATAAACTGCTCTATGCTTAAATTACAGTGTGTTGCAAACAAAAATGATTTGACTAAAAACCAAAAAAACAGCTTATTTAAAAAGGAAGTTTTGATTTATGAGGTAATGGCTTTGTAATGATAATAGTATTAGCCCATAAAATTCTTACTGAATGGGATCCATTGAGTAGTAAAACAAAACTCATAATAAGGTCCAATGTTCTGGATGAATGCTAAGCTGTAAGTGAGTGCTATCCAGGTCTACCGCAGAAAATCATAGAAATGAAAATATTCCCCTCCTTTCCCCATAATGCATGGCTTCAAGGCCAGTTCATTTTAGCTGCAACAGACCACTCCAGATTAGCTCTTGTTCTGCACACCAGTGTCTGGCAGAAATCTCATGCCAGCAGCAGTGGGAAGGCACAGCCGAGTTCCTAAATCCTGCAGTCAACAGCCACTCAGTTCTCTGTGCACTACTCCTGGCCTTGATTACAATTTGTGTGCCACAGTGACTAGCTCCACAGAAAGGGCCACATGGAGATATCACACCTATATGTGCTGTTGGGCTGGATGGGTGAGTTTAGTCCAGAGCTTTGGAAAAAAAATTAATATAACATCACAGTCATACACAGTTTAAAGAAATATTCTTAATTTGGTCACTGTTGATAACATGACAGGTTGTAAGAGCAAAGCAAATGCAGTACAAACATTGTGGACCAAGACGGTAATCTGATTTAGCTCCTGTTCTTCTCTACAATCAACGCTTATAGATCCGCCATTCAGTCTGCCAGTGCTTTAAAGAAAGATGGATACAAAAAAGCATTCATCCTATAACCTACACTGGTTCAAAGACCAATATAGGCATCATTGCTGTCAGACACTTGGCATGATTAATTGCAGTCCCATGCTCCGCTTTTCCACAATCAACAATTCTCCACAATCAAATATGAACGAATTATGAGAGGAAGCATAGGACAAAAAGAGGAAGCACATTGACTTTGCAGGGCTGCATCCAAGTGACCTCAGGTCACTGTTGATTGGCTGGCACAATTAGCAAAGATGTACAATCGATTGAAAGATGCAAAAAGAGAAAAAAAACATACAGGGTAATGTTTTATTCAAGCTCTCCTGCTCTCTTTGTCAATAGTTCAGCATAGCAATAATATTGCACTCTTCAACAACATCCACAGAGTTGTGTTTAACAACATTAAATTGTAAAGGGAGACTGCCATTAGAGGCTTTAGTTGTTTCACTAGGTTGTGTTTGTGTTGTATAATGGGCCTGGAGGGCTACTACGTGCACCACAGGTCCACTTAACGGTGTGCTGATGTGTTTGAATGCATTACTCAGAGAATCCTTGTCATTGCCCTTGCCCCTCTGCAGTACACATCAGCTCACTGGTAATGAGATGTCTGTATTTACACCAAGTCCTGATTACTAATGCAGGGGCAGTGATATATCTACCACTCTCAGCTTTCATGTCTGACACCTGTAAGTGGGGAATAAGGAAAACTCATATTACAAACATACAGACATAGAGCCAGATCTGGTTGGGCTACCCGAGCAACAGCCATATACGGTATATTGAAGGAGGAAGTACATCAAGCATATATAGATTTAAATATACAATCTGTAGTAATAATTACTAGAAAAAACCCTGTCATTTCATTATACTTGAACGAGTCCTGAAACCTGGAAATGAGTAAGCATTAGTGCACTTTCATCTTGAAGTCAATGTTTTTCTTTAATTCGTTTTTGGTTAGCTGCCTGAAATAATGTCTGTAGTTAATGACATAAATTACATCGCTAAATACCCCACTCGTAAATGTTGAATCGTGTACTGTTTTTGTCTCAAATAAGGCGGTTGCTAACAAGTGGCTAAATGAGACTACAAACTTCATCACACAAAAAACACAAAATCAGTTGTCCGTAACCTGTTTCTTTTATAGCCAAACATTAGCTCTTTACTTCTGGTGATTAAAATTGTTATGCATAAAACTGGTGTTAATTTATTTTATATTCATGATCTTACTGAACAAAATGGGAAAATATCATAAACTTTTGTTTGGAACAAATCTTATTTTCACAATAACCCCAAACCCTTTTTTGAGGGAATCATTTTGATTGTAATTTCCTCCACCACACTATTATATTATAATAAACCACTAAATGGTTGTAGAGAGGTGGTCGGATGAATGATAGAGGATAAAAGCTGCTGTTACTGATTTTTTTAGACTTGTAGCTTACAAGTCAGGGAAATCTATCAAGTTACAAGTGAATCCAAAATAGCTCTGGCTCTCAGAACCTTTAATTAAGGATATAGTGTGAACAAAAGGCCATCCTTCCAGGTGTACTGTATAGGCACTCTAGTCTTTCATCACAGTGCAACACCAGCCACCCGTACAGGCTTTCTAATGAAATACTCCATCTCTGTCATCAGACTGCCATTTTCACGATCTATTAAATCTCATACATTCATTGCACTGTTATGCATTATGTGCCATTGACTTCTGCTATCCTGCAGCATTGTTTCAATTATGAGAAGGAGGGGTGCCGGCGCTGAAGCTTCATCACAAAGACATATCACGATTTTCCACTTTATGGATTTTTTCAGAGGAGTTCAAGATTACTTCCTGTGTGATTCTCCACCTTGTGCAGTGGCCTCCCCTCTGTACAAATTGAGGATCAGTGGCTGGAGTCTAATGTATGCGTATTGCTTAGTTTTCTTTGATGTTAATGTGTTTGCAGGATTTAGCATCCAGCAAGCCCAACACACAACATACTTCCTCTAAAGTTGCACTCCATAAATGACCACAGGGTTGAATTCTGGAATAATCTCCAAACCAACAGATTGATGGAGCTGCATGTAATGGCAGAGCTTAGATGTTTATTGGAATTTAGACCACTGTATTTGCCCACAAGGTACAAAATAAATTACAACTTTCCAGCAACTTGGTTCATCCAGTGGGACAATTTGGGGAGCAAGCTCCAACATAGGAATAAGTTGTTTTAATGAGACTATATCTCCATATGTGAATGCAACAATGTTCTCTGGTGTAGTTTTCTACATGCAGTGGTGTAAAGTCAGTAAATTTACTCAAAAACTGTACTTTTCTTTAAATAAGATTTCAAATGCAGCACTATTATCTGCAATGGGGCATTTTCACATTGTCGTTGTGATACTGTTACTTAACCAAAGGCTCTCAGTACGTCTTGCATCACTGGGTACAAGAAATTGAAAATAAACCCAAATATTGTAATACCATCACATATCATTCTGAAATTAGACAGCATATAACCCAAATGTGTTAAGCTGCCAGAGTTGATGAAAAAGCACTGAACCTGTGAGCAGTCTAACAGCAATATGGTCTGGTGATATTTCTGACAGCTTTTAATCGGTAGGTTTTACATTTTTAAGAAGTCTAAGAATGAGCTCTCTGTCTCTAATCGGTGGTTTTGATATAGTGGCACGGATCACTATAATTTAAGATACGGGGAAAGCATCTCATTATTTATTCTGCTGATTGTAAGCATGAGACGATGAGACCATGATGCTGCATATTAGGATAATAAGGCCAACATACAGCCACTGCACACCCAGCTAAACAAATTAAAAAGTCTTTATGAACGCCTGAATGGGGTCAAACACTTTCCATATCCTCCCTAATCATATATCATTGGACCTTTTTGTCAAAGAGCTGGAGGCTTTCCTTTTTAAAGAATAGTTCAATATCCCACTGCGCACAGTTCAGCAGTCTTTGACAGTGATCCAGGGAGGATTAGAGCGCTTCTGAGAGCAGATAGTGGCCTTATCTTTTATTAAGTATTCAATATTCATTTACAAAGTTTTGCTTAAGTTAGAAAAAGTAAAAACTAGAAGTGAAATGACCAGCTAATTAATCCATTAGTTGATATACAGCAAACTGATGAACTATTTTCATAATTGATTGATTGTTTTCAGTCATTTTTCAAGAAAAAAATTACTGACAATTAATAGATGAATCAAGAAAGTAATTGACAGAAGTATTGATAATGCAAATAACTGTTGTCTTGTAAAATGTATAACACTATTATTTGTAATGTCTTCTAGTTACGATCCCTTTGATTTTTGGGAAACAAACCCCCTAAAGCAACATTAACATAACATGTTCTAGTTTCTTACATAAGAGCACACTACTGGTCTACATTAGGCATTCACAAACATAATGCCATCACAAATGTTTAAAAATGTACCAGTGAATATATACAGCAATTATTATACCCAAATATTTAACTATTACAGGGTTGAGCTGAATTATTAATGATAGTGTTAGTTAACAGACCCCATAAACCAAAGGCTCTGCCAGAGAATGTGTGTTCCCTCGAGCTTATTGAGTGGGATGCACAGGATCATTAGAGGCTAATGTCAGCCTGTTTGAGGTCAGATGCTGTAGTAATGAAAACATACAACCTCAAAGGACAACACAGCAGGCTTAGAAGTGTGGGATTATCTCTTTACGTGTTGTGTAATATATGCAAGTTTGAATGCAAGTTTCCTCCTGAAATGATAACTTATGTCGACATAAGTTATGTTGATTCGTTGTTTTAGTTAGCTAAAATGCCAAACATTTGCTGGCTCCAGCCTCGAAAACATGGGAATTTGCTGCCTTTTCTCTGTTTTATATAATTGTAAACTTACATTTTGGGGTTTTGGACTTGTGGTTGTATAAAATAACAATATGAGACTTTTAAATCTGGGAATTTGTAACATGCATTTCAAGCTGTTTCAAGCTGTACAGATTTATCGATAATGAAAAGAATGGTAAGTTGCAGCCCTACCATTCACTAAACTATCCTGCCACCCTAAACCAAACTGCTCAGCCAGCCTAAGTGATTATCTACAACAATCTGATGGCATCTTCAGTCTCTGCTGATAGTCCTCTCTTCTCATTGTCTAGAGATCAAGCAAACTTTCAGCAGTGCTATGATATGGCTTAAACGAAAATAATGCCATGTATAATCCCTATAAATTATATTTATACACTTTCATTTCCCCCCGTTTTGCTTGTCACAAGGGACATGCCTAATCTATTTAAAACAAGTTGATAGACTGTTAATATAAATGAGACTGCTTGGGCATCTAAGGATCTGTCTTCATTAGGAGCGGATCTGGAGAGAGTTTCCATTAGCTCACTATCAAGATTGGGAGACGGTGAGGAGGAAATTACGCACGTCACAAGACAAAGTGCGGGCGGCCCACATCTAAGCCCAATGGAGGATGAAAAGCCTTAATCAACGACAAAGACTACCAATGACAGGGCACTATGATCGCCAAATGCGCCTCAATGTAGAAGATTATATCTTGACAGACTGAAACTTCCTCTATACGTTCCTGAGAGGGGAAGGCACCTCACCTTTTCAATTACTTTCCTTACCTTGCTTTATTCCTTTCTGTCAAAGTTCTTTCTCACATTTGGGTCATCATTTTTTTGTCTCATCTGCAAGGGTAATAATGCTTACTGTGCTTTGACAGATAACAGCAGCAGAGCGAGCCCTGGGAGGACCATAACCATAACTCACCAACACTGTTAGATGATAAATTACAGTTATAATGGAACTGAAGAGTTCAAAATATGTGTTTTTGTGTAAGATACTCAATTTAAAGGTCATTTTCCATCTGAATGAAAATCCTCACTGTTATGTTTTTCTTATCCGTTTCCTGTTTCACCCTCTTGTCCTTGTCACATTACTATTATTAATATGTGCCATCAACAGTGCAGGTAAAAGCTCCTTGTTCTGTTCATTTCAGAGCTTCACAGACACTCGCATGCGGTATTTGAATTAGTCAGATGCCATTATCACCGGGTGTACTATAAAGACTGTTATTTCCTGTTACTCATCTACAACACACGTCTCCCTGCAAAGAGAAAGGATCATTATTTTTGCCTGACCTTTTTAGAGTAAGAGTTTAAGTACTCAAGAAATGGTTCTAAGCCACAATAGTGCTTTCCATCGTGCAGACAGCATGATGAGTTTACATGCACGATGTTGGTGAAAAAAACATTATCTGTGGGTGTTTGTCTAACAGTTCATGGCCCTTTGGTTCTACCAAAACAATTCACCCACCTGTTGATCCACACTTGGCTGTAGCTTCATCCACTGCCAAGGTTACAGGCCGTGCGTCCGTGTCCTTTTGTCATTCTTCTCCTTCATGGGGTGCTGGCTGATAATTAACTTGATTTAGCCCTGGGATTTTGAAGCAACTGCGCTAATTAACAAACAAGGAGCCAATATTTTCATCTTGCTCTCAATGAAAGGGGTTGCTAATTGTTGAAATCAAAGCACAGATTGTTGTCTGTATGCTGTTTCTGCACCAATTGTTGAAGCAATTCTGTGTATACCCTTGTTGGCAATGTTACTTGAAGTGGAAACAGACAACTTTGTTCTGTTCTGTTTTCTTCTCGCAGTGAAAACGTCACTATTCCGGTGTTGATATTCTTATAGCAGCATAATAACAAGAGGTTTTGTTTTGTAAATATTAATATCGAGGTTTTTGTTGATGTTCTTAACTACTTTGAGTTGTATAGTCAATTATTTGCAACAGCAGCAGCCCCCTCATCATCATCCTTAGAGCCACTAATGATTCAAATAATGAGGCTGGAGCAAACGCAATATATGCAAACACAATATATACGGTATATATATATATATATATATATATATATATATATATATATATACTGTATATGATCAGTGGCGATTGCTCTAAGACTGCAGGGGAAGCTCATCTTTCCCTAAAATGTCACCAAAAAGTGGTGAAATATGTACTGCTGTGTGTACATTTCATTGACTAAATACGCGTTAGAAAGCCCTCATCCTTGGTTCAGAATCAGCTACTTATCACAGGTAACCGCTGCAACTTCCTTCTCATTCATCCCCACAGCGCTTTACACAGTTGGACGCTCAGCTTCTACTGACTTCAATGGGGAAGAGTAGAGCGGGTTGTTCCACTGCAGCCAAACTAGACGCTCATTGGATAAATGCTGGGCTTTTTTCCCAGCCATTGGACGCTCAGCGTCCCTGGGGGTCTATGGGGCAGTAGGCTGGCCCGGACACTCGGCTTCTGCATGATGATTGGATGAGCTGTCTGAGGCGGAATCCTTCTTTGATTGACAGCTAAATGAGCGAATCAGCGATCTTAAAGAATAAACATATTAACATATATATATATATATATATATATATATATATATATATATATATATATATATATATATATATATATATGCTTCACTGGACACAGATGTCTTTCATAATATGGAAATATTATGGAAATGCAAACTGAGGCATTATCTCTGGACAAAATGCTCAGAGTTACTTTACTGCCAATGAGAGTAAGCTTGGTGCATTCTGGGAATGTTTAAAAGTTCCAGTTATGCCCTAAAGGGACAGCAAATCCTCAGTCTAGCAAAGATTGTGTCAAATCTGTCTCCATAGTTTTCTACTGCACTGTTATTTTCTGAGTAATTGTAATTTTTGTATTAATTACAGCCTGATATATGTTGGGAAATAATCATGCATTTGGGTTATTTACACTAAAGATTTGTAAACTCCTTTTTATTAATTAACTTTGTGTTCTTGCCCATTTAAGGGTTAACATCAATGTGATGTAAATGTACTAAATTTATCCTTAGGCTGATTTTCATTTGCAAGTTGATGTTGAGCATTAAATGAAACATCCAAGCGGAAAGCAGCAAAAACAAAACCAAGGCTGCGGCATAAATGTCACATCTAAAAGAATGCCACATGACAGTTAAAGCACATCTTGCAGTTTTAAACCATATCTCACTGGATGTAATCATTTTAAAATATTATACGTCATGCCTGGCATATCAAAGGCTATCTCATATCTTTGCTATTGCAGATTTGCTGCATATTTCAGTTTCTGCCGGTGGTTATGTAATGAGGCTTGTCGACAGGGGTTGTGCAAACACAAGGGACCCTGTTCTCTTCTCTGAGTAAGTGCCAAGAAAGAGAACCTAGGGTTATAAGGAAGAGGCAGATAGTGTAAATGTCTGCTCTCTAAATCCCAAAAGCTTTCTATGAGATTGAATGATCAAGAGTGAACACAGCAAGAAATCCTGTAGTTACAGGACTTTTATTTGGATAAAGAACTACGATACACCACACCACAGGTATAAGATGTACTTTGGGGTGGATATGAAGTGCTTGTCTATTCTGCTCCTCGACTGACCTTTACAATAAAGCGCCTGCAGAAATGACAGAGGTTCAGTATATTCCTGTAGGCGGTCAGGCTGTGGTTTCTGGAAAACATATCAGCATGGCACAGTGACACTTGTCATCTTGAATAGTTGGCTGGGAGCGGTGACAGGGCAATGTGAGCCAGAGCTTGTCTGTCGCCTGTCTCCACCCCGCCGCCTACAGTGATTAAAAATGGCAGGGCAGTTAAACCCTCAACCACAAGCACTCTGTGGGGTATCATGTCATGTTTAGTTTTAGGAAGACTCCTGATGTTGCATTTAAAAAAAAAAAATGTGAAAAACATTATGTTCTGTCTCCTGTTCTCACACTCGTTACACCAATCTGTGCTGCAAATGAGAGCTCTGACACCAACAAAGTGATTCTGCCTGTCGGGGACTGATTGTGCGGTTATCATGTAATAACAGAGTTTCTCTGTGGAGTGGCGCTTGGTTAAGTCTTTACTGTTTAACATTTTAATCTGGTTATCCCCTGCATTACCTAACTGAGGGTCCTGTACGCATATTATTTGTGTTTGGGACACCCTGCATCTTCAACTTGCTCAAAGTCTTATTGGATAAGCAGCAGCTCTCCAATTCAGGAGTGAGATCAGAGCCTCGAGGGAGCATCAGGATATATCTTTTACTTTGAAGCTCTGAAGCTCTGAGGGCTGGACAGAGTTCACCCAACTGCCAGTTTAATGGATTGAGCCTTGCTTTTTTAGAGGTGCCACCGAGAAAGAGCTATTTGCCGTCCTGGTTAAAAGTCAAAAGAAAAAAAGAGAAGGATATCACTCTCTCTTGCTCTCTCTCTCTCTCTCTCTCTCTCTCTCTCTCTCTCTCCCTCGCTCTTTCTCTCTCTCTAATTCTGTAACTTTGAGGTAATTAAGCAAGAGTTTGAAAATAATCTGGCAAAAAAAAAAGAAAATACTCTTGCTGTTATTCTACTCAGTGAGCTTGGACTACTGCATAGACTGCACATCTTACCTTTTACCTTTTTTATTTATGAAAATGTAAGTCTTTTCAAACACAGCTTAAGTCTAATACAATTATACTCATATAGGGTTTAAGCTCAGAATATCCATTTTATGCCACTAATGCCATAAATTCATTTAACACTTCAGTGGGACAACAGATGAAAAATTGTCGTGAAGATAAAGAAATAAGAACTTCAAGGACAGCTACCAAATTAGTAAAATTTTGTGATATAAAAATGAAGGCTGAGTTCAGAGATGGTTGTGGTCCGAGCAAGGGCAGCGGAAGTAGGTAAGGAGCCATCATCCTACCACTTCATGCCCCTGGCTCTATTTTGCGTTGCAGTTGATGTGATCCCATGGCAAGATGGTCTCTAATTTTAAATGTTCAAAATGGTGCTGGACCTGTTATGGTCCAGTCAGCCATTTAGTCAGATTCACTGTTTAGGATTACAGCACAACTTTTTTTTTTTAAACATTAAGGGGGATAGATGTTGGACACACTCTTCCCTCATAATATCCAATAATATAAGATGGCGTCACCATACACATTGCAAAACAAATTCAGCAGTGCCTAGCCAAACAGGCAGGGGTGCCGCCATTTCGGCCCCATGACAAGATATCACATCAGGCCCCCCACCAAGTCCTAATAATAAATTGTTGTTACCACACCTCCAGAACCAAATCCACCCTTTCGCAGTTTTAAAGCATGCAACTCTCTTGTATTCAAAAACCTTATGTACCTTCATTTAAAAAGTAAAGTCCCACAGAACCTATATCCACAGCCATAATCAGTGAAAGGCTCCTAATAGCAGACCCACCTGCCAAAAAACCCTGTTAAAAGCCTTATGACAAACTGACAAGTTATTCAACACATTACTGCTCAGTGCTCACCTCCACCTTCATTTGGGATTTGGCCTGGCACATTGGCCCATCACAAGGGAGAAAGTGCTGCTGAGCAGGCACCAGACACTATGAATAAATGAGGTTCACCTATCTTTTCATATGTCCGCTAAATATTCTACTACATATTGTTAGTGTCGAGCGGAAACCAATGGTTTTACAAGATTTAGTCACAAGCTCTTTTTATTATATTTCATTGGTTAAAACTTTATATAACCCACAGACAGACGTAAAGAGTGACCAATAGCACTGATTTATGAAGAAAAAGAAAAATAACAAAATATAGAGATACATGGTTTCCACCAGACAGCGACATTGTGTAACGTAAGATTACAAAAAACTTGAAGTTAAATATGTGAAAGAGGTGAAATGTTGACAAAGACTAAGCTAGCATTTTAATTTCCACCATTCCTGGACCTCACTCACCTTTCTTTGTGATAAATTGGGTGACATATTCTCATCCTCGCTTTTCTCTTTCTTGCTGTAGAAAATGTATTTCTCCTAACTTGTCCTAACTTCCCCCACCTTACAGCAATGACTTTAGGAGGAAGTTAAGCTGCTACCATGAACTTCACAAACACATGAAACCTTTATGAGATGTTGCAAGCCGGAACCCTCCTTCACCCACAAACAGCTGGAGGCTTTCTTTTCTCGAAGGAACCAGACACAGTTCTACAGCAGTACAGCAGCATTCAGAGGACTGAAGCGGCTCTGAAGCAAAATGTTGGTCCAACTTCTCACTAAGTACCTGATAGTCATATATTTCTGTTTTACAGAATTTGGTTTGAGTGATGACAAAGCCCCTAACTGACATGCATCTCATTATATAATACATAACATATTCATACACGCCGGCGTCATGTCTGACTAAGCATATGAGCCACTTTCATATAAAAACCATAATAGCGATCTTTCTTGTAACATCTATGTAATACTTCCACACACAAGTGTGAACTGAATGCTGTCAGATTAATGTAAAGGCTGCAGTAGCACAAGATTAAATGCATGTCTGGTTCACCGGATTTAATATCACACCAAAGTTTATCATGTCATATGATCGAAGAAAAATGAAATCAGTTTAATCAACTTAGAAACGCTCTGAGCTGCTTTTATATAGTTAGGGGGATTCTTCTCATGTCAGATCAATCGATAAAAATATATTTACCCTCATAGAATTTAAGTCCTAATGGAGTATATCTTTCAATTTTCATTCATGCCAACTAGATGGACTAATAAATAAATATCCTGCATAATGGTGAGCAAATAAGAACTCGTCTAGCAAGTATATGTTTGTGCACTGTCAGACTTTATTAAACGATCAGAACGTGTCAGAATCGTCTAAAAATGATGAAACTGATGAGAAAATGTATTTGAGTATTCATTGTGAGAGGCAACACATTCTCACTACCACTTTGTCACATGCAGCTGCTTTGTCAGGACACTTTGGCGTCTAGGCTTTTCAACATGCAGAGTAGGGCTAGCTTTAGATAACAAAACTACTTGGTTAGGTTTAGGAGAGGATCTCGGTTTGGGGTAAAATAAGTATGTTTGTTACATAACTTATGTACACGACTTTAGTATGTTGCATACGTTACTGAACTTACTCAGCGTCCATCTATAACATAAGCTAAAATTTAAGCTGCAAGCAGCGGTGAACAGGCCCTCGCACCTGGCGTGCATCAGGGGGAGCTGGCGGAAGTCTGAAAAAATCTGTGTCCTCACATAACTTTTGCTAGGAAAGAAGAAACTTCTCCATACTAACCAACGTTATTTGGTATTGATCTGAAATATGTGCAAAATGAAACACTTGATAGTAGGACATCATCTGTGCATTTTAGAGAGGGGATACCTTTTTTAGCAGACTAAAAATGTCAGAAAATACTGCCTGAAAGAATATGCCTCCTCCTATAACTTTTGCTAGGGAAGAAGAAACATCTGCATATTTACCAACATTACTAGTTCTGATCTAAAATATGTGCACGTATATATGTCTGCATTTGATAAGTTGGCAAAAACAAGATCAGAGGACCTTGTTCACTATGAGACAAATACATATAGTCCTAAATATGTTATCTCTTATTGAGATACTAGAAATAAGGCTGTAGTGTTTTTGTCGGTCCTGTATCCAGAGCTATTGTATGTAATTGCTATTTACAGGTTTTGCACTGATTTGGCTGTACACATTGCAGCGTTATGGAGCTCTATTCTGAAGCTACGATGAAGTGGTTCAAATTATGTCAATATGTGCAAATTAACCCACATTTGAAAATTGGACCCTTGAGTTAATGGTGCCAGGATCTAAAGCATGTCTGGGAAGTGTGCTTTTGCTTTAATAAGGAAGAACGACAGACAAGTCTTTTAAGTTGGGTCCAAAGCAAAAACACAACATGCTGCCTAACCTCTTGTACTGTAATAGAACTTAAAAGTAATACATAAAAGCTGAAGAGCTTTAATTAGTTGTCAATATGGAGTCTGAGGTTGTGAATCCTCCTCCTACTTTAACCAAACTCACCCCCCCCCCCCACACACACACTTTAGCCTACTTTCTCTCATTGATACCCTCTGTGAAAATTGAGAGAGGCATTTCAAGGTTGTCTCGATCTTTGATCGTCACACAGTGCACCCCATAGGAAATATCAAATATTAAAGCAACAGAGCTCCTCAGCAGCGCACACTTTGAGGCACGCTATGCCATGAGAATGCATAGTGTGATGTTCAAAATGCAAAGCAGTGGTGTTACAGGATTTCCAAGGCAGTTCCCACGGGATCTTCTTCCCACCATACTTTGCTTTGAACTGTAAGGTATTTGAGCACACGCACATTCCCATAGCTAGCAACAGGAGAGAGTGTAATCCAGGCATGTCGAATTATGTGCCATGAAGGGCAATGAGCTTTCAGATTATACCTGGTGATTTCACTGAGAGGAGGAAAAGATGACAAGGAGAGGAGAAAGGAATTAGTCAAGTCATTTGGTTTTGTATTCACAAACATTCATAAAATTCTGTCAGAGAAAATATCCATCTAAGAGGTGATTTAGGAAAGTTCTCTGAGTGACTCTGAGCAATGAAAATACTTTTATCTCAGTGAGTTTCTTCATCCATAACTTATGAAACGCGATGATGGGGCTCCATAAGCACATGAAAATGTAATATGACCTCAGGTTTCTATTTTGCTTCCTAAGCTAGGAGTATGGCTCTCTGAAGATGCCTCTCAGCATCTCTGTGTATCTCCCAAATCTCATCAAAGTGTCATGCTGACCTGAGCACCAAGCAAATAATTGGTAATCATGTTGGTAGACAGGTATGAAAAAGAAAAACATACAGTATGTGAACGTTATATTAAAAATCTGTTAAATCTAAAAGAATCAACCAAGAGAACATCCACAAACAAACCCTGTGTATGTTTGCTTCCATGCAGCCAAGAGAGAACAAGCACGACCAGACTATCCTCCTTTATACAAAATAATCATGCCCAGGTGTGTGGGGAGACACTAACTCTCAATGAACAATAATAATATACAATATATGCTTCTCATCAAATACCACATTGACAATCCACTTTATGTGTTTTGGGCTGATTGGATAGCATCAAAAATGTCTGTCGTCTGTGATGATGGCAGCAGAATTAACTCTGAAATTAAACCGAAAATAACCACCACTCCTCTTTGTCTCACTAAGTGACAGGGAAAAGCATCTCTAGCTATTTCAACATATTTAGTTACATGAAAAGTGCACCTAGCATTTGAAGCTTTTATCTGATCCCTGATCAGTTCTACCACTGAATCATCTGAGGGTGAGGGAGCAGCTTGAATGAGAGCTGTACAAATGAATGAATTGTCCTGCTTGTAGTCCATAAATGAGATTTGTGTTAGTTTGTGGGTAGTTATTATTAGCAAGCTTAACTGCTTAGACACACAAGTTTCTCTTCAGGTTTTTTTTTGGGCAGTTACCAAACAGCTTCAGGACCATCTGGACTGAAGTAGGGCTGACCCTGATTTTCATGCATCCCTGAAAGATTGTGATCAGGCTTACAGAAATGTATACTCTCTGTGGCTAATTGTAACCGAAAGTGGCTTCTGCATTTTATCTGGAAAAGAAACACTTGAAATGACAAGTGTAACGCCCAAAACACACCAAACAGGGGAGAAGTGCTGCAAGCCAACATTTGTAGGGGTGTTCGTGTGTTTAAAGAAGGTCAACGTGTCACAGGAGTCACACCCCATTAGTGACTGGCTGCGGATATTCTCTGGTTAAAGTTAAACGTTCCGCAACATTAGTTTGGCTGCGCTTGGCCGCAGAATCATACATCCACAGCTCAAAGCGGACGGTGATATGAGTTAACATATCTTTGTATTTCTTTAAACCAATCAAATCATTAAAAATAAGTGCAGATATTCTGATGGCAGACTTTATCCCCACACTATACATCTGGCAGAAATATCTGTAACATTTTATAGTAACGATCAATCATAAGTCAATTTTAAGCCTTAAATTAATAATGATCTAATCATCAACAAAACATTTATAAATGATTAAGTGCTTTGGTAACATTTCACAAGTGTGTTGTAAATCACATATAAACCTTTAGTCAATCATTAAATAATCCTAAAACAAATCATTAGTAAAGGTGAAAAGAAGGGGCTGGTGACTCCTCTCCAAACTATTTCTACTTGCCTATATTTGTGTGGATAAGATACATGTATTATTACACTCCTATCACTTTGATATCAGGTTGAGGTGATGAAAATGAGCCACAATATTGACCGTATGATTTCTCACTTCAAGTATAGCGGCAAGTCACTGTACATGGACATTTTCACTGATGTCCATAGTCTGATGATGCAGACGGGAATCTCATCACAGATTCTAACAACATTAGAGAACTCTGTTATCGATTAATGCTGCTTGTTTGGCTCAGAAGGTGTGCACATCTCATGGTGATTAAAAACACTGAAGCTGTGGATCAGTATTAATGGTGTAATAGCATCGATTTATTGAGTGAGAAATACAAACACATCCCTAATGAGATGAAGGTCCACCACAAATATCACCTATGTACAATCTAATCTCTCCTGTTACTCAGAGGTTTGGAGCTTATTTACTTTATCTAGCCAGTTTCCGTTCTTCTTTAAGAAGAGCCAAAGATCAATAAAAATCCTCATTCTCACTCTTAAACATTTTGCACCATGTAAGCAGATTTAAGGGCTTTTCTATTACTTTTATAACACTTTAAAGGGACAGTTAAGCGAAATGTGGTTGTGTGAGGTACATGTATTAGCTACAGTAGAGGTCGGTTAGCACGCTGCCTGTTTGACAAGCTGCTGTGGACGGGGGCAGCAGCTGCAGCAAAACATACTTTAGTCACCTTAAAAAATGCCCATCTAAAAAAATAAATATTAGTTTAAGTGCACACTGTATTTAGAATATAGAATATTTCTACCACTTTACCTTGCCATCAGACAGCCCTTACCTTTGGCACTACATTTTCTCAACAGCGCGTGCAGCGTATTACTCCACAAAGCAGTTTTTTGAGTCAGACCTTCTGCTGTTAATGGAATAAACAAAGACAAGAAAACAAAAACGAGTTATTATAACAGAAACAACAGAATGCTGTTCACTGTGAAGACAAGATGAAACGATTATTAAACGGAAAGGAAACTTCCATAGAAACAAAAGCAGAGTGCTGTGTGCGACAAGGTGAAGCGGCAAAAATAAAGCATACACACTAAAATTGATTTTTTTTTAAGGTGGCTAAAACACGTAGAAGTGCTGTCCCCATTGCTTAATTGCTTAGTTTCCATGTCGGGAGGCCTGCCTGCTTCTCCAAACCGGCGGTGTGCTAAATTTCAACGTCTGAAGGTAACACTGACTAAGAACCTATAACTGATCAGAACGTTATACAACCCTTTAATATTTACCAGGACTTAAAATGTGACTCAAATGTTATTTTCTTCTTTTAAAATGTCTCCACTACCACAACTAATACATCCCTTGAAAGCTTTGGGAGCGAAGATCTGGTTTTGTGGTGGTTAAAATGATACCAGCACACTCCTGGCCTTCCAGAGCATATGATTTGACCCCCCTCTTGGAAACTGTGATGTCCCCCAAAGACAACGATAGTGCTTTCAAAGGTGTGTGGATGTTTCATTTTCTGGGTCAAAGCTTCTAGCCTCACTGAAGCTTGGTAAAGGTAAAAAAAATATTTCCACTTTGTTGACAACAGAGAAATTTTTGAAAGAGTAACTTGATCAAATTATGTTTCTATGTTGTTGTTGTTGTTGTTGTTCAGACAGTTTGTATGCATAGAAAGCAGCATTTCTCTGTGCCTCTTACATATGGCGCAAGTCATTTGAAAGTTGTCTATCAAAACAGCACAGAAGATCCACAACAACATATTGCAAAAGAACAGAAAACACTTTTCTAGTTTGCCAATTCCCATCCTCTTGTGTCTCTGTGACAGATAAGGAAAAAGTGACCTGACCCTCACTCCAACAGCACTCTTGGAGATGAGAAAAGCTAACGGGGTTGTGAGAGTTCAGCTGACAGGTCCACGGGGAAATGTCGCTGTGAGCGCATTAGCTCTCTGCTCTTCTCACTTCTACTGTCAAACGTCAGTATGCTAATACTAATAATGTTCTCCATGTTATATAGAATGCCATGCTAGGCTCACGGGGCTTCTGCAGCATTTAAAACGGGTCCTCCATAAAATCCCTGTGTGCTTGTGGTTTCTTCCAGTACATGTTAAGGCAGATATCTGATAAAACATTAAAGTATCGGTGAGAGGTTGAGGTCTCTGTGGAGGGGGAGCAGATGCTGAATGTATGTTCCATGGTTTAAATCGTATTTCCAATCCCTTTGGGCATAACCGAGCATTGAAATTGTGTAATTTTCTAAAACACAAGAACAGGCAAGATGCAGTTCCCATATGGATAGCTACAATACATGCTGCACAGTGTCACTTTACTTATATTTATTCAGCTCTTTTTCGGCATTCACTTATAAATAAGTTAAATGATGTTATTTACAGGTGCTTGTGTCTTTGCAATGTGTGCCAATTAAATGACCAAAGACCTTATTTAATGAACTGACTGCATGTCAATCAGCTATTGCCAAAACTGCCAAGGTTTCTTCAGAGACAGGCACAAACAACATCCATGTTCGCACATATTTCCAACATATATGGAGGATTTTACTTCTGTAATTTCAAGTCAATGTGAGAACCCTGAAGGTGGAATATAATATATGACATTTGGTGGAAACTTTGATCCAATATGCTGTATCCTACCTTAAAGGCATTATAGTACATTACATTAACGCTGTTTTACTCACACGATCTTCCCACTGAGATGTAAATACGCTAGGAGTGTAAAGAAAAACTTGCATAACCAGATATTCAGACAGATATCTGAAATTAAACATGGAATTAATGAATATTTGTCCATATACCAAGTAATGCACTGTTATTGGTGTGTAATCCGTTGTATAAGACCCCTTAACTGTGCAGGGAGGAAGTTCTGAGTAGTCGATGGGTCCCAGAACACACAACTTTTACCCGGGGGACTGGTGTTTGTGTCCCGACAGTACTAAGCCAAACCATCATATTTTTTTCTAATCCTAACTAAGTTGTTTTGATGCCTAACCCTAACTGTCACCTTTTGTTGCCTAAACGTAACCATTGTGGTCCACTTCCAGTCACCGCTTCGAGGCATTAAACAGAATGTCATATTACGTCAGATATCATACAAATCCCTTCTCATTATATTTGGTAAGATATCATATGAATTAATAACTTTTCTGAAATATATCATACAAACCCGTTCATGAGAATACGTTGCTCTCACAGACATTCACACACTGAATGTCAAGACCATTGTGCTAAACACTGCCTGAAATATTTGCATTGCATGAGCAATCAAACTGTCTATCTGCAAATAAAGCACATATCTGCATTTTGTTAACAAGAGCAATTAAAATGTGACACTGCCACCATTTTTGTGGAACTCGCCCTTAAATCATAAAATCTGTCTATGCTGACAGTTCCACCACAAACTCTTAAAGGAAAAGTTCACCCAAAAATAACAGAAATTGTATATAATCACCTCCCTATGGGCTCTCTATTGTCCCAGAAAAAGTCTTCTATCGCATGACACAAAGGAGAGGGGGATAGTCCGAAAATACCCTACTTGCATTTGGGTTGTCATGAGACACCTGGATAATGCTGCACAGACATTTTCAGAATGTTTTTTTGATTCTTTGAAACGTTTTTTCATTTGGACTCAAACAAACCCTTTTAAGTTCTGTTGTGAAAGCTGCAAATTAAGCTCAGCTCGACTGTTGCCGCAGCTGCCAGCGCAGCAACTTGTCCCTGAACATTTACTAACTTAGTTTGTTAATAGCTATCCGAGGACAGTTTTTCAGGTCATCCTCCCATCGCTCAGAAGCAGATTTATGTTCACATTCTGCCATTTAACGTGTGACAGGTTGTATTCCCACATTATTTATCTCCCAAAAAGCTCCAAGAAAAGACACCCATCGCATACTTCCAACTGAAGGAATAACTCCTAGTCCATAATTCATGGATATCATGGGGTTAGGAATAATGTGTGTAATCATTTTTATATAAGATTGTGGACTGTGTGTCTAGATTTATTGCATCACCTGAGAGGGAGAGAGCCAACACATGCACAGACTGACACATACGCACAGTTTTCTTATAGCTGCATTTCTATCTGGTGTGCTGGTTGACTGAGCAAGCATTTAGTGTTTGTGTTTGTTTGTGTCTGCCACAGGATGGTAGATCCATCTGCTGCAGTCACTGAGACTGATGGTGAGATTCCAGTGTCCAGTGGA
This sequence comes from Echiichthys vipera, assembly GCF_963691815.1. Taxonomy (NCBI): domain Eukaryota; kingdom Metazoa; phylum Chordata; class Actinopteri; order Perciformes; family Trachinidae; genus Echiichthys; species Echiichthys vipera. Next base: position 10,609,051 of record NC_139834.1, on the reverse strand, counting down.
AAGTGACAAAAGAGGAAAAAATTACTGCGGCCCATATGCTTTAGGACTAGAGAAACCATTAAAAGCTGAGAATTACTAAGCAACCTCACTTCAAAGAGATGAACAACGGAGCTTAGAGCGTTTTCTCTTAGTGCCTGTCTCAGACTTTCAGCACCATCAGTAGACTATTAATAAAGTGCCAAAGAACAATGCAGGGAGTGACATTTTTGCAATGAGCAAGTAAATGTACTCTGGGTTGTCTATGAATTTAACTTTGTAACATATTATGACTATATAACATATTATGCTGATTTTCAGGTTCATACTTGTATTTCGGTTTTCTACAAGAACACAATTACATGCTTTAATGCTCAAAAATTATTTTTGTCTCTCTGAATTAACCTGTATTCGCCAAAGACTGTATAAAAAATGAACGTAGCCTCTCTGTCGATGTCCGTGCTCTCAACTTGATCCAATCACACTTGCCTCTGGGAGTCGCCATCTTGTCAGACTTTGACTCGGCTTCATTTCCTCCTACCAAAAAAAGGGCAATGATGAGACGTTGGGGGAGTGAGATATGTCCCTCTGGCTGACGTATACCTTTGAGGAGAAGTGAGGTCCAGAGGCTAGCTGTCACTCAAAATGCCGCGCCCCTAATTATTCCTAAACTTTAACCTCCAATAAAAATGAAAAAAAACTAGCCTGGTACAAAAGAATCACCTCCCTCAGTGTTGTCATGGAGATATGACCTAAACATACAAACTAGAATTTTTGTACCAGGACTTATATAAATAGTTTTAATTATCCTGTGAAAACGACCTATTTAACATGGGGGTCAATGAGAAACTGCTCTGTTGTGCAAACTACTCCTAGAGGACACAGAGAACTGAGAGGTTTTTCACACTTTTGGATTTCACCCTCTGTTACGTTTAAGCTCCTGTATCTTTAAAGGTGCCTTATTGTGGCTCCTAGCGTCTGATACTGACGGACAAGGCATTAACATGTACGTGTGGCAAAACGGGCTATCAAAACAAACAAACGGAGAAAGTCAAAATACAACACACAGACAGAACACCATCACTCCATTCTCTCTTAGCAAATATTTGTTTGCTGCTATATTAATGTTCTGAATAGTACAGACCCTCTAAGCCCTCTTTTGGAAAACGCCCAATCTGTTTCTGGGTCTTCTGCATCTGTACTCTCATCTTCTCTGCACCGAAGAACAATTTTGGAACCCACCAGCTATCTGTCTGACAACAATTAAGTCTCTAGGGGCAACAACTTAGTATTTCAGGCTTTCCAGTGTAGCCAGCTGATACTGGGTATCAGTCAAGACTTCCTCTTCTGAGTGGTGGTCCAATTAGCAACTTGAAATGCAAGAATGGAGTTGGTGTTGGGAGACTGTGTCTCTTTAAACAGTTATCTGGATATGAATGCAGATAAATGATAACAAAAAGCTAATGAAAAGCTAAACCGACATCTCATAGTAGCCTTTACGTTCTCTGATTGCATGATAGCCAATGCTCTCCACACAGACTGTTTATACACTTCTGCTACCCAAATCTATTCCTACTACAGATTCAACATTCCTATGCAGAATCTGTTTAGAGATGAGCCTGGGAATGAATGTAGCTCCACTTTCAACCTGTACGGTTGTGATGTCACAACCATACAGAAGTCCTGATGGCTCATTTAGAGACACAGTTACTGAATATAGGCTGTACATTTTTCTCTGTGGATTGAGCGTTTTGATAAAGTACTTTAACAGTAATTATATAGCGTCAACCTGCTTTCTAAGAAAAAAAAAAGACAGACATCTCACTTTTTACAATATGGTACCTTTAACACATCACATTCTGCAGCTTTACTGTATGGTCTTGGTGTTATTACCATGTCAATGACAAATTATTGCTTTTCAACCTTGTTGCATAAAAGCTTAAAGGAGCTCTGATTATGCTGATTATGTAAGGGAATTAAAGTGATTACTTTTATGTGGAAACCTTTTTAGCCCTTGCAGCAGTTACAAGTTGGGCCTTTAATAAGGAGCATCACAGATGCACAGGTTTATTCTCAGCAATAATTAGAGTTGTTCAGAGATGTAGCCCGGTCTTTAAGGAGAATGTTTCTTAATTGCTACCTTTGTCGCAACATTGCCGCATGTTTGAATAGATAATAACAGACGTTCTAAGTAATTGTTGCTTTATGAATCAATTTGTCAAATTGTACTGGAACATTCTCCCTAGAAACTTGGTATTGTTCTACACTCAAAGTGTTGCATCATTGCACAGATGCTGCTAAATTATGTTGCATGACAAAAAAAGACAAGATCTAAGGATTTAAGATTTCAGAAATTACAATTCAAACCTGGAAAATTGTTCTGGTTGTGCATAGGAATAACAGCACAATGCAGTGATGTTCATAACAAGTAAACACCTTGAAATTTCCTTGTGAACGACAATTGCAGACCTGCATCCTACTCTCTAAAATTGATATGCTGGTCAGTGACTGTGATTACAATGCCTGTGCTTCTCCCTCCTACGCCTTTCCTGTCAGAGCACCAGAGATAATGAGACAGCACACGTTATTTGGCCTTGCTGTGATCATGTTTTACTAACCTAACAGCAGCTAAGATAACCTAGTTGTTTCAATCGTCTGGTGCCGCCAGAAAGCTGTGATAAAACCAACCGCTTTGCCGTAGGCCATGTATACGGCCACAGATACATCATCATATAAAGACTCACTGACAGCAGATGGAAAAAAAAAATCTATCTTGTTTTAATCAGTGGAAAATGGATTGCTGCAGATTCGGCACAGTGTGGGGAAAAGCTATAAATGCAGGGGCATGCTGCACATACAAAATTCACACACAGGAATTCTCTATTAGGCTTGGAACAATTTATGAATATTTATTAAGAGCGTACCTCCCTGGACAGTGATCTTAACCTCCCACCAGTCATTTTAAAAAGAGCCCATGTGCACTTTTCTCCAATATTTAACTTTTAAAGATAAGGCATTCTGTCAGGGCTTTATGTTTTTATGTAAGATGTCCTCTTAAAAAACAATACATATTGATATTCTCCCTTTCACTGATCTAGTTAGTAGATTGAAGTAAAGTTGAGAAATGTTTCCAGACAGCTATGATCACAAATGAACGCTAAAGATAGTTTATGCACACCGATAATTTCAGCTCTCCTTTGGTCTAATGGGCTCAGTCATATCCAGTCAAAAACGTAGTGGTAAAATCAGATAACACCATTGCTCTAAATTGTTATTTTAATGTGACCTGTCCTCTCATTATATTGCTTTCTCCACAGAGAAGGAGCATAATGAATGTCAAAGAATAAATTGAATGTCACTTTAATGAGAGGGGGATCCACATAATTCACACACCAGATCAAATGTAAACACAAAACACAGAGTGATTATAACAGCTGCATTTGTTTGTGTTCAAGCAGTAGCTTCTATTGTCTAATGATCTTCTCATCTAACTCTTTCCCCAAATCGCTCTCTCTTTTATGAACTATTCCTTGATGTCTATTTACAGTGATTACACAGCATTAGCGTATAACAAAATTAGTTGTACCTCTCATTTGTGTAACTCTACAAATACTATTTAGATTAAGATTTAAAAAAAAAAGTTAATGAGGCATGCTGGGAGCATACTGGGCTAATGACCAGAACCTTTATTACGTCATCCCATGTCTCTCTCCAAAGCATGCCTGTATCTTAAAGTTATTAAGTTAGTTATTAAATGTGAAAAAAATATACATATCAGCCAAAAAATAAAAATTTAATCCTGTGAAACTGAGATACACTCAGAAGGTTGAGGCTTTACACCCGCATGCCTAATCAACATCCACTGAGCAAGTTCTGCCTCATTAAACAGGCTCTTTGTGCTGGCATTAATAATGCAGAGGCAACGTGAGCGCCGTGATGTGCTCAAAGACCTGCCATCTTATTAATGCACCATTAATCACACAGGTTAAGACAACAGCCTTGGGGGCAGTTGACCCTTTTCTCTTTAGGACGTGGGGTCAGAAAACTGGGCACCTGTTCTCCTTGTCCCAGACATTCAACAAATCCACCTGGAACGCCCTGGACATGGTACCGGCTGATACAACACAGAGCAACATGCATTCACATAATAGAGGATTGTATGAGGTTCTTATCCATAGTCAGTGTATCTCATACAGTAGACAGTGGTCGGCACAACATATTTTAGCCACCTAAAAAAAAATCAATATTAGTTTACGATATATTTAGAATATTTTTATAGCTTTACTTTGCCATCAATCATCTCCGTTTGATTTTACGTGGGGGAAGCTGAAGTGGTTACGTGTGCTCTTGTCAAAGTCACAAGACTCCATTGACGAAAAATTGTTTGTTTGTTTTATTTAATTCCTAACCATTTAAAACAAAAGTCACCCAATACCACAAACAAACTAACTGATCGAGGCAACGGTAGATCAGCAACTCCCTTGTTCTTTTAGGTAAAATTAATGTTTTTGTCGCTGGAGTCTGGTGGCTTTGATAAGAGCTTAGATCATTCTGGTTCCCCCACATAATCTTAAACAGATCTGTCTGATCTGAAGGTAAAGTGAAGAAAATATTGTAAATATAACATACACGTTAACTGATGCAATTCTATTTTTCCACTGGGCCTTTTTTTAGATGGCTATACATTTTGCTGCTGCTCATATCCCAAACTGTGGGTGTGCCAACCACCTACTGTATGTAATACACTTGCTATGGATAAGTGCCTCACTAAACCTCACTTCAAAATATCCAAATTCTCCTTTTAAGATATGACACTTTATTTTCTGTATTATACAGTATTTTTCCATGTTTTTCACTAAACCCTGACCCCTTTGTGTATGTCAGTGGCACATTTTTCCCTTTGTACCTTGCAGTGGTAAAGTAAAGTAACACGGTGAAATTGACAAAATATGGGTAGAAAAGTAGCACCTTGAAAAGAGTGCATTAAGAAAAGAACAGGAGGTCTATGAAAGTAACTCTAAATGTAATCCTTAATTCTCTCTTAATGTGTGTGTATAATCCTGGAACCTGCTTTTGTTTCACTTGGAATTATCCTGGCCCCCATATGAAGGCACAGATCCTCAGTGAGTTTAAATCAGTAAACATTTCTACATACTGTACAGTATGCTGTATACATCTGAAAATATGGTTAGAGGGCAATCATGCAGGACAAGAAAGTGACTTTTTTTCTGCACCCACATGGGCATCGCCACACTTTATCTCACTACATTTCCCTCGACTGGGGGATAGACTGCTAGTTTGAAGGCTTTTCTGACTTGCTCCTATTCCCTTTTCCTCCCACCTACTAAATCAATGTTCCAGCCCATTCATCCTCTCTGCAGATTGCCTTAACCAGGGCAGAGTCTATCAGGCCCCACCAGACTGACATTTCCCTCTAGTTGCAGCACCTACGGGGGACTCCATAGCTGGCACAGCCCCCCAAGGGGCGGATAATCCCGGGCTAAAAACCCCAGATTCTGTGATTAATGATATGTCTAGTGGTTGTGACCCTTGTTCTCTTGCTGTGATGCCTAATGTCAAGCCCGAGGAGCTTTGGAGAGCTGAAAAGGGAGACCTGTACAATTATGCACTGGCACAGCAAAGCAGCCCCCTGACAAACATAGATGGAGCCTGACAGGACCTTTATTAGCAACAAGACATGTGGTGCATATACAGTACAGTATACTCAAAAGAAACAAAACCACAGTTATTCATACACTGTGGTAGTGGTTTGCAGCGTTCACAAATAGTGTAAATTTGTTCTAAAAGTGACTCGTGTGGTAAAATCTCTGACGTGCTGCATACATGTATTCTGTATATAACCACCTATATGTGAAAGGTACCCTGTGGAGTTTTTCCCGTCAGATGCAATGCATTGCAGTGTATTCTTAAAGCCTAACAAATGAATTTCCTCCATAAAACATTTGCAAAATAGATTTCTTAAATATTTTCGAACCTGTATTGTTTGTTTAATGTGATGTTTTCTGTCACCAACTGTCAATCAGTGCAATAAACATGATATTGAAAGCTAGTCAGGAGTAATGTGAATCATCATATGCGTCGTCTTGTAGAGCACACACCGGTCAAACCTCCAGGATATCTTTAATTTCCACTAACTATGGAACGGTGGTGTTGATATTAACCAGCCTTTGTGTTTCCAATTTGCAAAGATGTTATGTTAACTGGAAACTCAATAAAAATTCTAGGTGTGTTCCAGCTTGCCAAAAGAGTTTTTAAATTGTTTTTCAAGGTTTTACTTTCAGAGGTGTTAAGGGCAATAAGTCGAAGGCAACAGCTCCAGAGGGGCTGCTCAGTGACCAACAGATAAAACTGTGAATGTACTGTGTAGCCTCAAGCTGTGACTGTGTGCACCTGTGAGACCTTGCAGCAGGGCATTGCTTAAAAAATAGACAGTTATGCTTAGGTAACCCATACACTCACAGTAAAATTTTTCTACTTAACATTTTACCGGCACATAATAGGCCCAGATGTAAATATTTAGGTCAGCGATACAGGCACACAGTAAGTGCTGAAGGTTTTACCTCAAAATGTATCCAGATATGAACCACATTAGGCTGAAGTTTAGTTAAGTCAGTCCTGCACACCACTATGGCAATTCCTGAAGGTAATACTACTGGCTTAGCTCCATTGAAATGAAATGGTTGCGCTCCCAAGTGGGAAGTCAGTGAGGGACCATGTCCTGGAAGCTGGTTTTGTCAGTAGGACTCTTCTGCCGACAGCCTCCTCCTACCAAGAGTGTGACTTAGCATTAACAACTAGGGAGAAAAATAGGAAAATGCAAAACCGTTTTCCTTAGTATTGGCTGATAATTACACCGTTGTTTACAAGTAAGCTCTTGTCACTTTAGGTGCATGATGGTAATAATGAAGGTACAAATTGTATAAATGACGTTGACCTTGTTTAAAAACATTTTCAAAATGTCTCCTTCAGATCATTTTATCTACAGGAACACTTTAATTGTTGCTTGGCAAGGTGCTTCTCAAATCCTGTATAAATTTAAATACTCATCTCTTCCAAAGTGGAAAAATGAAAGTACTTGTTTCAAGTATTATCGTTTTGCTCTTTAGCAGCTAATCTCCTAAATAAGTTGACTTCGGTGCAAAGCTAGGCTAATAAGCTGCTGTGCAATGAATCTATTCCAAATGCACCTTAGATTACCGCACAGACAGCACCTGATGGGCTTAGTGATCAGCTTTTGTTTTTTCTCATCCAGAACCTAAAGATCAGTGCATCAAGAGAAGACAAATTATGCTCCAATACTAATCTCCACCATAGCACCACACAGTATCAAGCTGTCCCATATTTCACAAAGATAGTCATACAAATCTTTACATGATCCTTTTATGGATCAAAGTCTTTTTCAAAGCTTTTTTCTTGGAAAATCCCAATTGCTCAATCAGACACCTATTTCCGCTGAGGAGCCTCAAGTTAATGACCCTGTTTCTCATCTGGGCTCCTCCCTATTTTCCTCTGGCGTTGAGGGTGAATGCTTAATCTTCAGGGGAAGCTGTCAGAACATGATGAATGCTAGCAGTAGACTGGCTCTCAAAACCTGCATTAATTTTTAAGCACAATTACTAGAACAAAATGTGTTATTAAGCTATGCTAGCTGAGATGACTGCAGAGGCACACGCAAGGCCTGGGAACTTGCACAGGGGCTTTCTGGAACAGTATTTCAGCATCTTTGAGTCACAATCGGTGAGCATTTTGTAATGTCGAAGATGGACATGAAACAGAAACAGAGTTTTTCACAAAAATGATTTGCCTTGGTCTCCAAGCACAGATGGCACTGTTGTGGGTCTGTTTCCCATCCAACTCTTGGCTGTGGTTTGCAATCAATGTCCCATTCATGCTCTTCCTCATCTTCTTTGATCCAAGAATCAACAAGACAGATGAAAGGAACAATTATCAGGTCCCACGCCTCACTTAAAGGACCGTCTTACAAAAAGTTAGGTTGGTTTATGCTAAGCTTTGCTACAAAGAATCTTCCACTATCTGCTGCGGAAAATTCAACGAAAGAGACTGAAGGGAGAGATAAAGAGGACTAAGGAGGCTGTGATAGAGCAGGGAGGGGTGAATAATTAATGGAACATATTCAATTGTAAAAACCCAAGATGCACACATCAAGCCTGTAATATGGATGGTGCAGAGAGACAGAGAGAGAGAGGGAATCATAGCATTTCAAAAGCATTCAAGTACGTCAAAGGACCCTGAATTGTAAGGTGCCCCCTTTTATCCCTGCAAAAATGATGTTTGTGAGACACAGACCTTGAAGTTTGACACAAGGATTTAACAGCAGCGAGACCATACAGGAACCCTGGAATCGAATGTGTTTCCTCCTGAAAGCCACAAAGGAGGCACAAGGCCGTGCTCAGAGTGTCTACAGCTTCTGAGTATTGACATGGAAGACTTATTTTCTATGTCTTTGCATTCGGCAAGGTAGAGCAATGAGTCACATCAGCCTCACGGTTCTTTATTAATACAGGCATTTGTCTGTGGTCATTAATGCATCTGGTAATTTTCAGCAGACACATTTAGAACATCTTGGAACATTGCTTTCTCATATTATTTATAGTCTTATATTTTACATTCCTCTATTTGTTGCCATTTGTGCATTCCTATGATGTACTGTATATGTTTACTTTCTGGCTTCAAAACCTAGTTTTCTTTGGTATAAAGTTAAAGCAGATTTGATCTCTCTTACCTTTGCCTACTGTAATAAGCATATTCAAGATGTTAATATTCATTTCATTATCAATTAATTTGATAATCATTTTCTTGATTAACGGATTAATCGTACGTAAAATGTCAGAAAATAGTGAAAAATTAATGAGATGATGTTTTTAAATTGCTTGTTGCGTCCAACCAACGGTCCAAATCCCAAAAGTATATGATTTATTAACATAAAAACCTCAGAAAACCACTAAATATTCACATTTGAGAAGCTGGAACCAATCAATTTTGAGCATTTTTGTTTTAAAAATGACTTAAAGGATGAATTGATTAATTGACTAATCATTTCAGCTCTAAATATATGGGGCATATCTTGCAACCAAGTATAAGGGTGAAAATTGTGAAAAAAATCCTAATTTGTTGTTTTTTAAAGGCAGACAACAGCATTTGAGAAATGACTCCATTCATTCATGCGTCAGTTTTTGTAAAGGTTTTGTGTCATGTTTAAGACAAATACAGAATAATAAGCAGTGTGAGGATGTGTTCTTGCATGAAGTCATGCTGATTATAGAGCATACAGTATAAGGGCTGTGTTAAGTGACTTGGCTTTGGACATTGAGCTCCAGTGGGTTTGATGGAGAGCTGGACAGACTGACATCATCATGTCTTATTTGGCCATTAACACATTAAATCACTGCAGCTCACTGTCACTGATTCAAAGCCCCTTGAAAGAAGCCTCTATAAAGTCAGAGGGCAGTTACTTCTCAGTCCTCAAACATCGTCCGCAGCAGAACACGTCAGAGGCTGACAGGCCCTGAGGCTGAGCTTGGGGCCACTGTCACAAAGCCATGTGCTGGACGTGTTCTGATAAATGTATTTATGCATGGACTGCATTGTGACTTACTGAAAATGCTGCTGTAATGGCAGATTTTAGATTCTGTGTTCATAAAGTCAAGTCAAGTGTATTTGCATAGCCGTTAATCACAGGAAAATAGTAAATGAAAAGGACAACCCATCCACACCAACCCTAAACCATCAACTGACTGCAGCGAGTGACCCCTACAAAACATCAATTAAGACAGAAATTGCCAAGGAAAGGCCACATAGAGAAGAATGCCAAGAGTACACAGGCACAGTATCGAGAAAACCTTCAACTTGGTTTTACTGCTTTTTATGCACAGTTGGTTGACACACAAATACTGTTTCCAAGCTACTGTAAAATCATTTGACTTTAACAATCATCATGCAATATTTGCCTGCAGCACTTTACTGTACCTCTAATGGTTTGCGAGACAGTCTCTGCCAAGAATCACAGAAAAAGGCTTGGCAGATTTTAGTAAGAGCGCAGAGGCAACCCAATTAGCAATGATGCAAAGCTTACAACATAATACACTTTGATTTGCTGTTTGTATTCCTGTATTTAACACTCAGTTCCAGTCCTCTTGGCATACTCATAACATGTTCTTTCAGCCATACTCCAGTTGCCCAGCATGCACATTTGACAAGATGAAGAAGGGCAAAAAAAAAAAAAAAAAAATCACTTCTATAAAATCTTTAGTCTGGGGATTAAATCCATGTCATGAGACCAAAGGCTGACTGGATTCCCTTTGAAGCTGGATAGATCCCTCTAAGAAGAGATGAATGGCAATATAGAAGAGAGATTTCAGTGTTGGCAGACAGCATTAAGTAAGCCGGGCTCTGCTCTCTAGTTTTTAAGTAATGATACCACAAAAAATAAAAGATGACAGCACCAGGAAGTGAGTGTGCCTCAAAGGGTATTAGTTGTTATGTTGACAGGGACCTTTGTAGGGAGTGACAAGAAGTGTGTGGCCTGATGCTTCAGAAGCTCAATATCAATCCACTGTTGACCTGTAACATAGTGTATCATGAAGTTACTGTGCCAAAAAAGCCTGAGCAAAGAACATTATTGTGTTAGATATATGCAGGTTTCATCATTTTTGGGATGTTGAATATAACAACAACTATTTTATTGAAACCATGTTTCCCTAAGAATAATATTAAAAGATCACTAAATGGTTTTGCAGACCAAACTTCACATCCTAGTTGTGGTTAGGCTTAGGCCACAATAGCACTTGACTAAGTTTAGGGGAAAATTGTGGCTTGGTTTAAGGAAACGTTAGATATTTTTGGAAATCTGCTAAAACACTTTCTTGCTTTTCTGTATGGTAAAAATGAGGCTACCTCCAGCACTTAGCTATCAGAAAGCTGGCTTAGTCAAAAGGTAACCGAATCTGCCACCAACAGTGTAAAACCGACAAATCAGTGTTTTACAGGGTTTATATTGTGGGATCAGTTGCACAGCAATTAGAGGAGACTCTAAGAAGTTACTGGTAAAAATGAAAAAAGAACATTTCCCAATATGTTGAAGTTACTGTTCTCATGTCACAGTTGACTTTTTCAACATTTAATCAAAATGATGATTGTTCCCTTATTGTAACCAACAGGTTTTGAGTAATATAACCATAAAGCCATTTGTTTAGAGTTTAAACAATTAGACGATTAATCGATTATTCAGAAATTGTACTACTGCCAACTATTATGATAATCGCTTGATAACTAGGTTTTAGACCAAAACAATACATTAGAAACATCGCCTTGGGGTTTAGAAAACTGCAAGAGACAATTTTCATTTTGTTGGGACAATTGATAGACTAAAGGATTCCTTTTGAAAATCATCAGCAGATTAATTGCTAGGGGAAATAACCAGGCCTTAGTTGCATTATATATGGTAAGAAATACTAATTAAATACCGCAATGCGTCGCTGATACTATGTGCAAAATTTTTCCTATGTACGTTCCTTTCCAAATGTATGTCCTGTGGCAAATTGGTTGGGTAGGAAGGTAATTTCCAGGAGTTGTTAATTTTAGTAATGTACTATATATACTGTATTAACCTTCACAAGAGTCTCTATGCTCTTTTTTAGCCACCATTTGCTCCAGCCTAAAACAAGGTTGTACTGGACAGGTGTCCAGTACAACCTTGTTTTAGTGTCTATCACTAATCAGCTCAACAACTTCATCTCTTAATTGTATTGTCCCAAACAGGGATGATTTGTTTTGCAGCAAAGGTGACCTCACAATACACCATTGACAACGAGCAAGCTCTTTTATAAGATGGATCTACAGTACAGGAACATTAAAAATCATAAAATCACTAGAAGCCATGAACATGGTGAAAAGGGAACCAGTTAAACTGATGAATATAGCAATAAAGCAATGAATATAACGGAATAGGAACCCAGAGATTAAAATTCCTGAGATTTCCTTCAGCTGAGCTGTTGCACAGAGGATGAATCAAACAAGAACATCAGTGTTTCTCTCTGTGCACTGGGAGATAAATGTGTTATTAGGGCCCTGCTTTTGTGACCTCCTGACACTCATTCAAGTCCCTCAGGGTACGCTCCATTTGGCCCCGCCAGCATTTCACATGCTTTGTCGTGACTGGTGGGGAAAGCCACAGTGACAGGTATTACATTGAAGCCTTATTGGCTGACAATCGAACTGAATGATCAAACAGTGGCAGGTGTGGTTAAAGCTGTGGGAACACTTCTTGGGGTAAATTAGTAAATAACAAGTAAATACTATAAATACCAGGTTGGGCAACATACATAGGCACCTGAGCAATGGAGCAAGTGGAGCAAATGCATTGCCATTAATCAATTAGGGGGAGCAAAGAAAGTGTAGCTATCCTACTTTTTGTCTTTTTAAAACTAAACTTATAATACAATCCTTGCAAGCATCTCAATTTATTTTTCCGATATTTTCAGCAACTGAGAAAAACAAGTCAAAACAACATCACAGTTCGTTCGGTTGAACCCAACACTGTTTGTTTGCCACAGCATGCTTTGACAGTCAATCATAGTCATAGTCTATCAATCCACACAGGAGTCTGACTGTTTATGTTTTAAAAGGTAAGAAACATGCCATTTAGCATTAACTGCCATCTTGGACTGAATATATAATGTTGAATAAACCTGCCTGGCTCACTGACTGTAGTCAAACTTTAAATTAGCTAGAAGTATGATTCCACTGTCACTGTAATGCAGAACCAATTTGCCCACATACCGTTAGCTTACTGATTGGACAGGATTCAGCTGTAGAGATTGGACATTTGCGAAGGAGATGAATCAAAGAGTTGGCTCTTATATGTGTTAGTTACTGGCTATTATCATTTTGCATTAGCTCTGTTGATTTCATTATTTGGGATCCAATCTAGACTAATTCAGATGGCTAAATGCAGAAAATTTGTATGAAATTTTTTTTTCCGGGTTGGTGTGTGTTCTGGGAGGATCCCCAGAACACACACCAATTATGGGTCCATTCTCTAGTGTTTGCCATTGTTTCAGGCCATCACATGCAGCACATGCCACTTTGTTAGCCAAATGTAAATGGGGTAGAAACCACACCCATTTGGCACAAACCAGCATTGTGCTGGTAGGGATTAGAGCTCTCTGTATGTTTCCTGAAAACACCATACATCAGAAAGGAAGGTTTGATCACCTCTGCCCATGACAGTGCCAGTGAAAATGAGGTCCAGGTGTTCAACAGTGAAGTCACAGCAGTGAACTTCATTTTGATTTACAGGACTCAGTTTGTCTGCTTTTACCAGGAACTAACTCTTTGGTCCAGAGGAAATAGTAGAAATAACAACTGAGTTCTAGCAGCTGAAAGAGACACAGTCACTGTAAACAGACTGCTTCCAGCCCTGATTCTCCTGTTGGACACTTAAACCTCATTTTAAACTGGGACTTTGGCTGGTGGAGACAATCATGCATCATTTTCTCATGTTTACAGTTTTCAAGAAGGATTTCTTTCTCTCTAGATCTTCCTCAAATATGATGTTGCATTTGAGTCTTTCAGGAACAGTCAGTTCCCCTCTGCATCCCACGTCTGTATGTAAAAGAACACAGACGAGAAGTGAATGGTGGTGTTCTCATGATGAAAATGCCACTTTATCCATTCGAGCATGCCTCAACATTGAAACCCTTTTTGACAGGGTGGCAGCAACCGGAGGGATGCAGTATTCATACAGTCGCTTCTGTCTCCAGGAGCCAGATAAACCCTGGCTATACTTAGAAGCTCAATGTGCGATTTCAAATATGTGATTCCTCACGAATACAACCCCCCCCATTGTTACCACCAAGGGAGGTGCACTTTGAGCATTCGCTTTCTGTGACAAAGCTATCTCCCCTACACACTCTGAAATGTGCTCAGCCTTGTTAGCCAGCTATTACTTGACTATTAGGGTGCCGTTCTTGGGGCTAGATAGATTGGATTCATAGAGTGCTTTACATGGCAGCTGCCACAGTCTTCCTTCATTTGATTTCTATGCAGTAGACACATAAAATGTTTCATTCTAGCTTGAAAGAAATTCAGCTTTGTTGTCTGGGTTAAAATAAATTTGGCTTTGTTGTTTCTTCAGACCTTTAGAGATCTCATTTCCACTTTGTGTAGGAACTCCATAGGCTGAAATGTACTTAAAAGAAGGTTGTATACCTCTAAATTAACTTCTAAATAGTCTTTACTGTGAACAATACATCTAAATTCTACTCCTTCCTCTTATTTTGACTTAATGTGTCATTCCTGTCTCTCTTATCCATCATCTCCCCATGCATGACAACAGTTTATCGATGTGCAGGATACAAGTGTCATAGCATCATCTGGCCTGACTATTAATCAGTTTGATCGGTTGTATTAATTCTCACTTGGTTGGAAACCCTGGCAAATCAAACGTCACATGTTGAGCAACTGTGAGAAACTGTCCAACATTCAACATCTACATTTTTGTTGGACTTTGCAGTTTAGACTGGTGAATCTCTATTAGGGTTTCTTGGCTCACGATGACTAAGACCCCTTGCAATCAGCATTAATTCTTGGGACAAGTGACTGTAGTAGTCACGTCTATTTATCGGCTCCCGTTCCAACTGGCAGTGATGGAAACATGACACCTGGGTGGACACGCTAATTTTGGCCCCTTTTCTGGTGCAATGTTCGAAATCTCAAAAATGATTTTCGTCTTTGCCCAGGCAGCGCTTGGACATCATTCCAAATTAGCCGGCATGAGTTTGAAAGAGAGACTGAATAGAGATATAAAAAAATAAGTTAACACTGCAAAATGTCACTATGGTCTCAATGCTGCTTTCTACTGTGTACCCTGATTTCTTGGCGTGTTCTTGTGGTTGACCTGACACACAAGAAAACAGAAAAGCAATAGGACAGGACTCTATCACTTAATTTTAGCGGGTTTTCTTGCGTTTAAAAAAAAAAAAAATTATTTTGGGTGGGAAAGGGGTATTATAAGCAACAATAATTAGCTGCACTGATGAAAGAATAGAATGCTCGGTATGTTGCTATTTGAGCTTATCTCCAGCCTTGTTTTTGAATAATTGAATAATTACACTGTTGCTGATTCTTCATACTGTCCACTCCTTAAGTCAGTCTCAATTGGCCCATTTAGGACATCCTGATTCAAGCACTTATAAACTACCGCGCCTGGCTGCGCAACAGCAAAGCTCAAAAGGTGCATTTGTGTGTTGATGTTGTAAACTGTAGTGCGACATGAAAAATTAGTTCAAGCAAAGTGGGACACACACAAAGCCTCAGCTACTGCCTGCTTCACTGCCTCTCATACAAACATTTCTTCTCTCTCTCTCTCTCTAAAAATAAGTCTGTCTTGAATTAGAAATACCAGGACAAAGTCATATCTTTTTTTTTCACCCCTACGATCCTTTTACCATTAAATGCGCATATGTTAGCAGAGCCTTGAAGGATTTAGCTATGAATAATTCACATTCTACATACATGCAGGGAGGAAGAGACATGGTTTAAAACCACATATAGTGGAAATTGCATCATGTAGCAAAGAATTTGTATAAAGAGTCATGCAACTGCTGCAACACTGTATCCAACCAACAATTCTGCGATTCATTTCTATCATCATCCTGATCTATAGAGGCAACAAAGGGGTTCCAGCTGAGAGGAAGATATTTGTTCATACACAGAAGATACTCTTATCCTCTTATATCACATTTGGGATCATTTTCCATAACAAAGCACCATATTATTTGGGTAAAAACACAAAAGAAATAGTCTTGTGAATCTTTACTCTCATTATTATGTCTCTATGACCTCTTTAAAAAATTGTTTTGACTCATTCTGCATTTTCACCGTTAGACATTCTCCACAAAATCATCTTTCCTGTTAGCCCAGGGCAGTAACACAGACTGTTTGTTTATGGAATCTGCATTTTGCATGAAGAAAGTGTTAATGAGCGAATATGAATCGACCCTAATATCTCCAGCTCTGGTTGAGTGAGCTAATGGACAGTGTCCTGGAGAGGGGGAAGAGGGTAATGGAGAAAAGGGGAATTAGCTTTGAGGTGGGTGTCTGATGTCTGCTATCGAGATGGGATGAATGCAGATAGCCTAGTATATAGAGGTAAAATGCATGTAATGAAGCTTTATGCACACTCCCCTCTGCTTTCCATTTCTTTCAAGCACTTTCTATGCCCCTGTGCCCTTGTATCCTTGTTTTTTGTCTTCACTTCCTTGAAACTGACTCATTATACAAGGAAAGTTTCTCACAGATGTCCAGCCCCCCCCCCCGGAATATGCTATTCCATCCATGCAATTTACCATTTGGCTGTACCGATACCCAAAAAGTGTCAATTACACATATAAAGATGGTAACGGACATTTGTAACATACTGTAGACTGCATTATATTCTCTCCTCCTGCAATATACTGAGTTGCAAATAAACTGCATTGTTCATCACCATAGCCAGTGATTCACTGATTTTATAGGATCAGTCACTACTTTCCTCGGCAATGAGGACGGGCTTTTTTCGTCGCTGCCTTTATTGTCTAAAAACAAAAGTCACAGTCATCAGTTTGACGGCTATAATAATTAAGCTGCTGTTTCTTTTGTATTTCAGCAGAAACTGACACAGAAACTGTCCATGTCATTGAAAAATTATACCATGGCAACCGAACACTATACTATACTATAAATCTCTCCTCTGATGAATTGCAGGGATTTAAAAAAAAAGTAAAAATGACATTTACTGTATGACAGTAAACAGCTGTGTATTGAGTGTTGAGGAGCTACTGCATCAATTTCTCCTATCTTCAGCTCTCCTTTTGTACTCATATGCGGATGAATGTATCTGATAATTTTTTATTAAAAAAACATAATGTGGGAACAATGCAATCAAAGAACATGATGGAAATATAAGTAACACATCTGAAGCTACAAAATCCATTTTGAATGACAGACAGACAGCGTAACACACTCTGTCCTGAGGACTTTATATCCATTCTTGACTGTAATCATATTGGTCTTTTGGGCCTAAGTATCTCCTCTGCTGAGGCAGAACGGCCAAAACAGCAGCTCTCTGTCGGATTAGGACATCACTGTCACACGGTCCCAACTACACCGTGACAGACCTATTAGCAGGACGCATGTCATTGTGAGGCTTTGCAGAGACGGCAGGACGTAAAATCGACGGGTATCTTTTGCAGCAGTACTTTGGTGCTTTTCAGAGTTTAGAAAGACTGAATAAAACATTTAAACATGGCACCATCAAATACTAAAAAAAGACTGTAATACTATCAGTACACTTGCAGCCCTCGTATTTTGTGCAAAGATTCTGGGAAATTAAAATATTCACACTAGTTTGTTTGGTTGCAAAGCTTTACCCATTATTCGATCAGTATGGATGTAGCTGCAGCACCAATGGGAGTCAATAGTTCAAGTGTTTAATATTAATCAAAACTCCTAATGAATAGGAGACACTAACCGAGGAATTCACTTTGAAAGACATTTACTGTGTAAACACCAACTATAAAGATGACTTTGATGCTGAAATTATATTCAGTTGCAAATGTTTTGGCCGAGTTGTCTCAGAAGCAGTCTGAGTTGGTGGGAATTTGCTTGTCTTTCTGTGTTGTTGTTGGCTCGCGAGAAGCCAAAGGCTGATTTAAAATTTAGAATTTCTGTCGGCAATCTTTTATAATTTGGCAGAGAAAAGGTTTGTACTTTTCTTTACTATTTCAGAGGCAGTTCTTATGTCTCCCTTCATTTTTAGCATTTAATCTTTTTCCACCTCTAAAATACTTAGTTAAATCTATGAGAGACTCTCGAGTAGGCATTAACTCTCACATGCTCGTTACAAATTTAAGTAAATTGCACTCAATTAAAATGTCAGAACAGAGTGTGTGGTGCTGCTGAAAAAGAGCCTTTATTCAAATAAAAACTCCAAACACATGCAGCTAATTGCTCTAGAAGCAATTACCAAGATTCTAAAATATATTTTAAAACATCAAATCATGAATAGCTTTTTTCTCCATAACTGTCATTTGATGGCAGCTGTTAAATATGAGTCTTTATATGATGTATTATTATTACTATTAAAAAAAGAATGACCTGACATCACTGCTTTCCCCGACTTTACTTTCCTTCAAGATAATTTAAAAGTGCAAAATATTTTGTAAATTAACTGAGCGTTAGAGAGATGCTAACTGGTGAGATGGCTTAAGTGATAATTGAATGTTGTAAATCTGATTAATTTACCCTACAATGTAAACAAACAGACGTTAATAGTGATTAATTTAACGTAAATGAATGGTTCCCACTCACTCAACTGTGTGGAAAGCACACAAACGCCAACAAAAGAAAGCATTCCAGTCTCATAAATTCACTCCAGCATATACAATATTTAAAAGTTTATTCTGTGGTGATGTGTGATTCCATTTTAGAGAAACCTTTAGTGGAGAAACCCCTACAGCTCTGTCAGCCATCAGTGTGACAGAGCACGCAGCAGCAGGGGGACTGTGGCTGAGTGCAGAGGAAGCTGGAGTTCCTCCGCTTCGCAGTGAGGGGAGACCGTTGCTGTGTGGATTCTGCAATTTCCCCAAACTCCTGCTCTCTGCAGACAGCTGATGTTTATCTGATCTGCCCATCTGGGCCTTGCAACTAAACATCTGGTAAAGCTGCCTCTGTGCAGGCAGTGTTTCACAGAGTGGTGACAGTGAAGGGACACTGCTGTCCATCCCTTCCAAAAAGATCTTAAAATGTGATTCAATTACCACAGCATTGTCTAGCACTCAAGACATGTATTTGGTTGTTTTGTTCACAGGTGCAATGTAATTATCTCGACTAGAGTTTGTGATCACAATGCTGAAGGATAAGGTGATTTGAAATAAGAAGCGAGAGACTTTTCCTGCAGCTTTTCTCTTTAATTTTCAGGCTGAGATTATGATCCCTTTGAAAACAACATTATTACCACAATGCCCACAAAGAGAAATACAATTGTCAAATTAAAAAGCTATTTTCTGGCCAGCCATGCTGCAAATATATCAATGTAAAGCATAGAGTGCTCTGGGGAATAACTACGGTGCATACAACATGGGCCATTTTCCTTCTACATGGTGTCAAAACGCAGGTGGCGCTCCATCATCGTTATCCAGGCACCGCTCTAAACGGCAGTTTCTTTTCCTGCCTGTTTGTCTGTTTTAAACTCTATTACAAAAGACCAAGCCTGCTTAGCCACCCTTCCCTCATCCATCTCTTCTAGGCTTTCCCCTAGAACGAGATGTTTTGCAGTGACTGGTAGGCCTTCATCCATTATGGATGCTGTGTTTTAGGGGGATGATCTGTACAGGATGATATAAATATCTCCTTTTGGTTCCCAGCAGGATGGGAGATGCAGCCCAAGACAGGCTACTGTGTAGTGTTAGAGCAGGACATCTTTATTATTTGATTTGATGTCCAAAGTAAAAGAAAGCAAAGACGCGCACGTCACAAGGAGACGGCAACACTGTCTTTAATTCATGAGTTGTTGCAAATCTCTGGATACCTCCTCTTCAATGAGATAGTTCTACAAAAACGTACTCAACATTAGAGAAAAAGATGCAATTACTGCCAGCCACTACGCCTACAGTAAAACTCCATTAAAATAATTGCAACCATCACTGTGGAGCAGGTTTCGACAGCTGCTGCAAGGTAGCACAACTTTCTGGTCCTGAACGAGCTTTTGCCCTCTGTGTCCTCCGTTACAGGCCCAACAACAGTGGGAGGTGGTATGTTAGCATACAAAAGCAGCATGAAGTACAGCCTGACAGACGTGTGTGTGCGTGTTTGTGTGTGTGAGAGAGAGAGATGGTCAATTGAGAGAGAGGGATTTAGGGAGGTCTAAAGGACTCTCCCACTGTGTCCAGATCCTGTGCTCTATTAGTCTGGCACTGTGGGGGAAGCAGGCGTACTGTTGAGAGAATTCTCTCTCTCTCTCTCTCTCTCTCTCTCTCTCTCTCTCTCTCTCTCTCTCTCTCTCTCTCTCTCTCCCACACACACACACACACACACACACACACACACACACACACACACACACACACACACACACACACACGCGAGCTTATACCCATTACCACTATTTGTACAAGGGGGTAGGAGGGATCAAATGTGCAAAGAGAAGACGTGTTCATTGCCTGTGGAATATTGTTTCTTTGATTATCAGACTACCATACTCTTAATCTAGCACTATATTTCATAACCTTTTGGTAAAACACTCTGGAAAGGATCTCCATGAGCAGAACAGTGTGTAGTTGTGAAGTCTATGGAACGGTGCCAAGCAGCAGCGAATCAGTTATGCTCAAGGCGCATAGAAATAATTCATTGCGGTGCTCTGAAAGCAGTCTAGGCATGGGTGCAACACAGAACAGATTTCCTGTGTGGAGTGCTGGGTCCAGGTATTATTTCTGCTCAACTTTTAGGATCCAGAAACTAGTTCGGACCTTCGACTCTCTGATGCTAATGTGCCGTGCTGTTATGAATATGATATCAATTCAAATATGGAGAGCGTGACACAG
Organism: Echiichthys vipera; assembly: GCF_963691815.1. Taxonomy (NCBI): domain Eukaryota; kingdom Metazoa; phylum Chordata; class Actinopteri; order Perciformes; family Trachinidae; genus Echiichthys; species Echiichthys vipera. The sequence goes on along the minus strand of NC_139834.1, from coordinate 10,588,454 downwards.
CAGCTTGTCTCCCATCTAATGGCTTGAGTTAATGAAAGGCAAACCCACTGCATAAACGCATCTACCGTTGATCAGATCAGTGTGATTCCATTTCATCTTTCACTTCCCATTTGTTTTAAAAGAAAATACAGAGTTGCTCTTTCTGTTGTTTCCTGAGAGTCTAACACCTCTCCTCTCTTTTTTCAGGGGCCTGCAGTGGAACCCACTCAGTCATCTTGTGACTTTCTGCATGTTTGAAGGACCAAGAGGAGCGCTCATTGCACCTGAGTGATCCTGGAGAAGCAGAGAAGAGAGGCCAACTCTCTAACTACCTTTGCTCTTGCCTTATGAGAACGCTCTCTGTGGACTCTGCCTCAGCTCACGTCTGTGCTGTTTAGTTCCTGCATGTAGCCATCGCTTTCAGGTGCAGGAAAACAGTGAAACACAAAGAGGAGAAGAAGAAAGAGATAAAGAGAGACAGGTTGCATAATTAGTATTACCAAGGTTTTGTTGAGCTAAAGACCATGAGAAGAGACTTCTGAGGACGACTGTGCTCTGAAAAACATTGCGGCTAACCTTCAGGTCATTTGTATGTGTGTGTGGGTATATGTGTGCACATCTCTTTCATTTTCAAAGGACTTGAATTTGTATTTGGATGCGGATTTAGCCTTTCATTATGACTCTGCGAGGAGGCTTTGAGAGAGAGTGGATTGGCTGCAACAAAGGTGTCTTCTGCCGGTTGTTGCTGCTGGCTTGTTATGTCTTGATCGCCTTGGCAGCCAAACCAAAAATGCCAGGCCACACACACCTCAATTCAATACGCATTGATGGGGACATATCTCTGGGTGGGCTGTTCCCAGTGCATGCAAGGGGAAACGATGGCAAAGCATGTGGGGAGCTGAAGAAGGAGAAAGGGATCCACAGGCTTGAGGCCATGTTATTTGCCTTGGATCGTATTAATAATGACAATGAGCTGCTGCCTAATATCACTCTGGGAGCACGCATCCTGGACACCTGCTCCCGGGACACCCATGCTCTGGAGCAGTCGCTGACATTCGTTCAGGCACTGATTGAGAAAGACTCAACTGATGTCAAGTGTCTCAGCGGAGGGCCGCCCATCATCACTAAGCCTGAGAGAGTGGTGGGAGTGATTGGTGCATCTGCCAGCTCCGTGTCAATCATGGTAGCCAACATTTTGCGTCTCTTCAAGGTCAGTTTCTCTCGCAGCATTTATCTTTCTTACTTTACTTTTTCTTCAATATCTTTCTGATCATGGATGCAGTTCACAGATATATTAAAGTATTCCCCACAGGATATTTCATCCAGCATATTTTTGGAGATGAGACTTTCAGCTGAAAACAATATCAACAAAAGATAGACTTTGAATTTTAATCTGACACTATGTCAGTATCACCACACTGCAAGCTGAGTAAACTTAAATGAAATAAACATCCATGCACGCACACACACACACACACACACACACACACACACACACACACACACACACACACACACACACACACACACACTTTTCATTCAGCATTTCCCAGTCTGTGTTCTTATTGATTTATTTTTCACCTTTTTATTTTCCTCAGAAGCTTATATTCAATAAGTTTCAGAAAAGTAGGCACTGATCATCACACCATAATTCTCCTCACTAATGACATTAACTTACCAAGAGTCCTTAGTGTTGCCTTCTTCTAATTAATTCAGGGAAATCATGCATGGTATCATGAGCTCATTGCACTGCTCTTGAAAACAGTGAATAAAATTAGCCTTTGCATTGTGTTGGCTCAGCAGATGCAAAAATAATGTGCAAATGAGAGCAACACATAAACAATATATGACAGGACTTTTGTAATACCTGCTCGAGGCTGTCAAACCAAACTACAGGCCACAACTGAACTAATGAGCATAAGGATAACCCTAACCCAAAACAGGTCATCAACAACATCCCAATATTATGAGTAAGAAGATGGTGGTTATTGTAACCCTAGCTCTATAAACATATGTGAGTGCCTCTTACAGACTGCTAGGGATTGATCACAGATTGTATTCAATGGAGATGTAGTCTCTATGATGTCACGCGTAGGTTTCGGAGGATCCAAAACAAAGCTCAAAGTGGGGTTGTTCCAGGTGGTTCCAGGCCGTCACCAGCTTGGCAGCGTGTGACGTTGCCTAACTCCCAGCTAATCCAAAAATTGGCTAAGGGGTGGAGTGTGGATGGAGCTAAGGCAGACCGATTGAAGCCTGTGACAGCACCCAACTGTCACTCAAAGTGGCATTCCCTTACCAGGCTGTAAAGATGAAAAGTTGGGCATTTTAACATAGGGGTCTATGGAGATTGACTGACATTTGGAGCCAGCCTCAAGTGGTCATTTGAGAAGCTGCAGTTTTTGGCACTTCAAGCATTGGCTTAATTTTTCAGCTCTGGAGGCTGCTGCTTGGTCATGATAGTTTTTAATGAATTTAATCAATAAACATGTGCATTTATGTGCCCCGCCATGAACCACATTCAACCCTATGGGGCTGAGCATAAAGTAAATGTATAATGCCCTCACTTTTCCTGGATCTCATCCATTTAGCAAGTCAAGTTGCGGATAACATGGCTTCCATTGGTGTTCAAATAGCAAGAAATATAATATGAAGCAATTGTTCTTTTCACAGGCTTCATCTTTTAAAAAGCCCCTGTAGAAAATGAAGCCTGAATTCCTTGCTGTTACATTAATTGGATAATGCCTCAACCTGCCTGTTGCCATCCTGGGGCTGACTTACTGCTCATCAGAGAGCAAGAGGTGGGATAGTACAATACACCATGCCACAAGGCGGACTGACATGTCACAACAATACATGCTGCATTCCTACATACCTTGCTACATTGTTTTTTTTGTGATGTATGAGACTGGCATCAGTATCCAGCCATCACACTTCACTTCCAGGTCTTCTTCTGGTACTTGTCACACGATTTTCACTACCAGGGCAGTACATTTTTATTATTCTTACAGCTGAGGAAAAAGGAGGTTGGTGACCTATCTCACACAGACACTGTCTCATTGCTCAGCACGACAAACATAGCAATGTCACCTGGAAACATCTTTTTAGGCTGCACAGGACTTTTATATATATATATATATACACTAAGTCTGTGGAGGGATTCTTCCACAGCAGGCCATCAACAACAACTAGTCCACAATCAGCTCAAAGAGGGCATGTTGGAGACAGCAACATTCCTCAGAAAGTCTTGACACCTATGAGCCTTTCCTTAGCACATAGCAAAGTGTGGAAGAGAGACATACACTACACACATTACCAAAAAGTCCAAATTATCTACCCTATCCATGAGACCTTTACCTCCCAGCAGAAGACAGGGGTCACAACTAAAGGAGTCCACACAGGTCTCAATAATGTTAGAGACCCAACCCTAAATGTTCCACTGAACATGGCTGTTATTCTGCCAGACTCCTTGTGTAGGGCACATGAAACTGCCAGAGTAACAGGCGTGAGACATCTTCACACAGCTTTCTGGCAAGCCTCTGTTTGGGCAGCAACTGCCAATGAGTTGTTGTGTGTTCCAAATAGCATGCCAAATCCTGCAGTGGGAACAAATTATTCAGCATTTCTTTTTTTTCCTCTAAAGGGTATTGATCTGTTTTATCTGTGACTCAGTGTTCTTGGGCAAAGAATGTTTCATGTCAGTATAGTGCAACTCAGATTCTGATAGGCCAAACAGCTGGGATGGACTGAATAGTGCAGCAGTTTTCTACTTGTGGTTGAAGGTCAGAGCAAGCAAAAAAACAACTTGTTTTTTTTATGAACAATGGCCCTAAAAGTATCTGCCCAGTGAGTTTGAACAGACTGCTGGAGAGGGCCTTGAACACAACGAACATATCCCACTGCAGGACAGAGGAGAATGCTAAAGGATGCTGCAGTAAACAACATATTTCAAAAGATGGTTACTAAACAACTGCCTCTCTCCAACTCTTCATAGGAAGAGATAACTCACATACATACACTTTATCTGGAACTGAAAATCAAGTCTCTAGCAGTTTGAAAAGAAGAACGCAAGAGTTTGTGCCTTGATTTCTTTTCCTGCAGTATGATGGTGGAGATCACTTGATCCAGTGATGTATATGAAGTTGACCAAACCCATTCATTTTCTATGGAGAGTCGGAGATCTGGCCACACGCTGCATGGTGGATATGACCGGGCGAGTTGACCATTCGCCGTATCGTAGTTTGTATAATTATGACGCAGCCTCAACTTAATGGAAATTAGGTCCTTTAATCACGCACCAGGCTGTCCGTTATCCTGGAACGGACATGACCTGGAAATGACCTGTGCCTTGAATGACCTGTACCATTCCTTGGTACAATCCTAGAATCCTTTCCAGTCTTTCCATGACATGATACAAGCACTGAGAGGTATAGGGAGCAAGCATGTTCTGCATATCACAATGCTGCAGCAGAATAACCATCAGCTGCTCCTGTCTGACTGTCTGTATTAGCAGCGGGATCCGACCGAAGGAGGAAAAAGCAAATAACAGACTTTTAGGCAGTAGATAATGTGCAAGTACATCCACATTCAACTATGGATTGTTAATGACTAACGGGGAAAATAATCATATGGTGTTCAGTCTCTACATGAATTTTAGCTTTTAAAAGTCTGAAAGTCTCAAGTCAGTGGATGAACACATTTCAGGTCTGTTTTAGAACACCAACATGTCATGGCAGTACATCAAGAATAACACATGGATGGTTTACAGTCAAGGTGATTACAGTGGTTCTATCTTTATAGTTTATATCTATAGAAAAATTATCTGGGAGACAATTATCCCAACATTATACAGGGTTTGTCAAGTTGGAGCACTGTAACACTATGATAATTGTACAACAACAATTCATTTTCTATTGGAACACCTTCAATCAGCTAAATAAACAGTGGCTTCTTCCTGGTTTGTCTTTTTCTTTCTTTTAGATGCTTTAGTTGTTCAATATTTGTTTTTATCAGGTAACACTTAATGTCAAGTAGACTGCATTAATTGCAACTAAAAACCAGAACCAGTCATAACACCGGTAGCGACCTTTCTAAATGCGTTCTTTAGATATTCATTTCTGTAGTATTTCAAATAAACATTGTAGAGAATTGGGAGCTTTAAAAGCCTTTAATCGACTTATCTTCTGTTTTGCACTTGACAGGCGGAACAGTTTTTCATGAATCACACTGATAGGGAAACAAGAAGCCATGGAAATGTGATTTGTTCGGGGCATAAAAGTGGCCCCAGGTGAAAAGAATAATACTGAGTTTAATATTTTTAATAATATTAACACTACAGGAGTCACAAGATGATATTGCACATGCATATAGCGAACCAGATGCATATCAGCCCCTTTTCTTAGTTTTTTGCCCCCCGTTTCTATAATTTTCTCTTCAGGATTTAATCTTCATGCGAGCAAATTTAATAATGTAAACAAGTTGATAAAATGTCCCACTCTGGTTAATTTAGCTCATTATCTCTGCCATCCTCCATCCTGTGTTTCACATTATATTTCAATTTACTTGATTGCATTTTTTGTTTTAATATAATTGCCCTGGTATTTTGTTTTGTTGTGGGTTTTTAGAAGAAGGAGGCTTTTGACGCAAATATTTTACTAGGTAAAAGGTTATAATTTTAATAGTGCTGCAAGTCAATGCATTACTATTGCAATAAACAAGAACCAACACCCTATTTACAGCTTCTGCCACTGTTACAATGCAAACTAGAATGATGCTATTATAACATATTGGACATTAAATTAAAAATATTTCATTTTCTCTCAGCTCTTGGGGAAATGCATTAACTCTGGTGAGTTGTAAACACAATTATGAATGACAATTATTCTCTGGCAATTGTCCTAAGGCATTGTAGGAAATACAGGTAACTAAAACAAATGGAGATAAGTTGAAAGAGAGTGGGCGTAATCAAAATAAAAAAACTGACAAAGTTACAAACAACTAACTGACCAAATAATTGTCTATAATGTGGCACTTTGAACACATATTATTTGTTGTGTAAAAGCCAGAAAGATACTGTACAGCAGAAACCTTTCTGCTGCAATTACATGCACCCTTTGCGCTTGCCTTAAGGAAATTGACAAATAAGTAGAGCGAAGGTTGCGAGGCATGGCTCGGCGGGTTATGGCTCTTTTCTCCATCATTAAAGCCACATAAAACCATAATTAGGACTCCCTTGAGTGGCAGGGAGGGTCTCACTGTTCACCACTTCTCTGTAATGACTTCCAAAGTCAGGCTTGGCTTCTTTCAACCTGCATTTATTTTCCTCATCTGAACTGCTTGATTGAAACTAAACTCAAGATGATTATGATAGCGCCTTCTTTTGCATACAAAACACTTCCTAAAGTGTTATGGATAGTCCAGAAAACAATGATTGAAACATTAATTAGCTCGGTTTGGGTGTTTTGTGCTGGTCATAGCTGCTTGTGGCTTTACAGTAGGTTTGCTTTGTTTGTTTGTTGGAGCTCCATGTTCATTTCCTTCATCAAATTTTCATGTTTCTTTGATGATTTAATAAACACACATGAATGCATACAATAGAGCAACAGACCTCCACCAATATAATTTTGGAACTAATGCTCCTTGCCATCCTCATGAGGGAAATATCTTGTTTCCTGACAGTAACTGGCTTCATGCTTGCAATTGTTTTTCAGTTCCTTACTTTTAGGCTTTTTCCTTATCCTCCTCACAGTCTTAGAGTGGCTGTGGGCAAATTGTTTGCTCAGCACTTCAGAGCAGGCAGGATTCCGTCCCCATGGTGTGTCATGAATATTTTACTATATTGTTATGTAATTTACGCCCAGGGATTGGGGTTGAAAGCTCCCTCTCTGCATCCCCTCATCACTGGGTCCAGCTCTTGGTCTGTCCTCATCAGTCGGGTTGTTATACTGCTATATAAGCAGGAGCAAAGTGCATCAGCAGTTGTGGTAATTAGTGGCTGGTTGCTTATGATACTCAAAACAGACTGTAGAGTTTAAGCCCCAGGCTTTGATTGTGTCTCTTATACATCACTGAACAGCTACATTGACTGACTCCAGGGATACTGCTGCTGCAGCCAGAAACTGCAGGAGCATGCACTGTTTCAGGTATCGAAGTTGACTTGCTGAGACAATCATAAGCTTTCAAACAGAGAGGGTGGTAGCTTGGGCAACTTCCACACAGATGCTCTCTAAATTAGGTACAAGCAGGCACACTCTGTGGAGGAGTGAGCTTGAAACTGTGGAGAGGAAATGAGGAGAGCAGAGGTGGTAGCTAGGTATAAACAGAGCAAAAAGAAGTGGGTTAACTAGCCTGTTGTGCTGTCTGGGAAGAAAAGACCTTGCATCCGCCTCCCTCTTCCCTCATTAGAAGCAGAGGCCCTCAGGCACAGTACCTTACTCCCCCTCAGCATTTCACTGTGTTGAGACACAGTGTGTACTCTTATTGGATTATCACATCAGCCTACAGTGAAGACGCTGAAACTTTAGAAGCTCTCAAATATATGCACATATCTGCTTTTACATGGATTTTCTCATGGTCAATCTATTCATGAATAATATGACTTTTGTGACCCTCTGGTATCAAAATTGACAAGGTACATATTTGGGGTTTTAAAAACAAGTCTGACATGCATTTTTTCTTCATAACCAATTAACATATATTGTCTTCATCTCAATTTCAAACACATATGTTTAATAGTTGCAAGAAGTCTCTACTAGAACACGATTAACAATAGAAGTGTTATTCGTTTTTGGTGGTGGTGGAGGTGGACACATTACAGACGGTAAAGAGTGGGGGATACACGCTCGTCCTACAACAGCTCCACTGGCTCCCAATAAAGTTTGGCATTGAATTCAAAATCCTCCTCTTAACATTTAAGTCCATTCACAGTCTCACCTCTCCCTACCTGTCCGACCTCCTCCACATTGCCACCCTCTCCCGCACTATCAGATCCTCCTCCACCATCCACCTGACTGTCCCACCTGCCCGTCTCACCACCATGGGGAGCAGAGCGGCTGAATGCTCTCGAACTGTCTACCACCAGAACTCAGGAACACTACCTCACTCCCTCACTTCAAATCCAAACTGAAAACCCATCTGTTCAAAACTGCCTTTCCCCTTTGATGTCATTTGCACTGTGCTGTTGTTATTTTAACCCGATTTGATCATTTTGTTTACTCCCCTTTTTTATTATTGTTTGTGTTGCACTGTTTTTAACAATGTATGGTGTCCTTAAATGTGTTTAGAAAGGCGCCTATAAATGTATTATTATCATTATTATTATAATGAGAGCAAACAGCTTCTCTGTGCTCTGATTGGTCTGCAATTGTGGGCTTCAGCATCAGCACTCTTGGCGTCTCTGCACCCGGGGAGTAACTGTAACAGCGCTGCAGCGGCACTTTCCACCAATATATAGTCTAGTTGTGACATCACAACTGTGTATTTAGTGCGGCTTTTACTGTACAGTAAATTTGCACAAAGTCTTGACTAAGAGCCCATGTACGAGCATGGCCATTGGACGAACATGAGCACTGACGGCGGTCCTGAGACTATTTATATGCGACTGTTATCCGCGGTGGTCTGATGTGGAGGGGGAGTGTTTACTGCAGATTTTGTCAGAGGAAAATAGTCAAAAAGCAGTTGGACAACAAAAAAAAACCTCTGAGGGATGATGACGTCTATAAGCAAGGTCGACGTCTATTATGATTGCAAAGGTTCAACTACCTGATCTTTAAAGACATTAGGGTGTTCAGATGTCCATCAAAACCCCATGCACACGCTGAAATCCCTACACTTTGAGTCCAACTTAAACAAATAAACCGAGGAGAATGATAAAAATGCCTTACAAACAAGCAGAAAGCAATTGTTTTCAGTGTGTTCACAGACCAGTGGACTTCCATTTTTGGGCCCCTCAACTTGACTTTTAAAACTGAGCAGACCAAATCTAAGAAGCTGTCTCTCTTGACCCTAGATTGCAGATATCCCCCATCTACCATACTCTGGCCACAAAGGAGGAGCTCCTTTAGTTCAGGATTCAGTCCTGACTCAACTCACTTTGCCCACTTGAGCCCAGGCGGTCAATTCCCAGGGCAGTCATGAGTGAAGGCTGCCCAGAGCCTTGCCATCTATTCTTGGCACTATTTTATCCCTTTTCTCCTGCCATTTGGAAATCCCTCCACAAGCAATCCATACCACTGCTGGTAATCACCAAGCACAGTGACAGAAAGCTACTGTGTGGCTGTCGCCTCCTGTGCATTCTTTTTCTCGATCTGTTAGGTTTCACTCAAATTAATTTCTGCCATTTAATTAGTGTGCACTTGCAGGCCTACTGAGAGGATGCTGGCAGGGGGGATGTCTTTTCTTTTTTAAATGTTTGATTTCATTCTGCTGAGCATTGCTGTGAAATTCTGAAAGCCCAGAGGGACAACGAAGAGCACAACATACAGTAAATCCCAACAGTTTGCTTGTGTTCTCTGGGTGAAGCTGTCACTATACAATAGTGGTTTCCAATCCTTCAATCTCTAACAGTTACATGTGTGCCTGGTACCCAGCTATGGCTTTCTAAAAGTTTAAAAGCAGGAGAAAAAAAAATGCATCTTCCAAACAGAACTAATAGAGCACCGCTATCACACAGTTTCCTTGAAAAGAGCGTGGGATTAAAGGCTTGGAGCTGTCTCACCTGCATAATCTCACCATCAACCCAGTAATCCATCACTGTCTTGCTGTGTTGATGCTATGCTGCATAAAATGTATTCAGACTTAAACAAAGGGTTGATGCCACAAGGGAGAGAAAACAGAAAACCTAGAGTAGTTCAAACAGATTCAAATATGGAGCAGTCAATGGCCATGACAGCTTCCGTATTGATTGTGGGAGAGTGATTGTTATTTTTCTTCAATTTGAGCAGTCAAAGCTACAATGCCAGCTGCTGAAAAATATGAGAGCTCAATTATTTCTTCATTTTAGCACAGCAGATACATGTTCTGCTCTTGACTATATATATATATACATACACATATATATATATATATATATATATATATATATATATATATATATAAAATATATAAAACATACAAATAAGAAAAGGTCAATATAATAAAGATTTTAGACGGTCTCTGTTGCCTGAGATCTTAAAGGGATTGTTCTGTCAGCCTAATGCCAGCCGATGTCCTGAGCTTACCCTGCAGCTGGGACAGAAAAAAGAAAGTTAGGACGCCTTCAGGCTAAGCAGCTTGGACATCATCCAGCCTTCCAGCACATGAGACAACATGGAGGCTCCCATGAGTCACTGCTGTGTGTCACACAAAGGGACTCGCTTTCTGGTCAGGGGCAGTTGGGATTTATCATGAAAACACAACATTTGAGCTGTAGTGTTTTAGACGACTGGAGCAAACTGATTCCATACTTTTTGTTTAGTGTTATAGTACAGTAAGGACAAAACTCTACATTTAACTGAGTTCACATTCAATTACATTTGAGCAAAGACTGTTATTGCGGCACTCTACACAAGATATTCTGCTATTTCTTCCTCTACTTTGTATTCAGAGCAAAAGACCATGGGTCACAATACAGCGATAATAACAAGCTCAATGACAACATGATGATATTATATTTACCATATTTAATATCTTAGCTTACAATGCTACCATACTAACACTTGTTATAAAGTACAAGGCTCTACTAAACATGACAGATAATTTGGCGTTCACTTCCTGCAGAAGTACTTTAATTCACGTTAAAATTGGATTTTTTACAACTTCATTTATAATGTTTTTCAATATATAAATATAATATAATTGATTAAGCATTTCAAACAAAAGTTGTGAACCCACCCCATCCAGGTGGCATCCCATCGAACACATTAAACACTCGTATCAAACAGGTAAGTAAAAACATCAAAGGAAGGAAACAAACATACACCAGTACAAGAAAGGAAAAAAACAAACAAACAAAAAACACTCGGACAAAAAGGACTCAGACTAATCTGTGTTGATCGTTGTGGTAATAACACCAACATTCTGGATCTCTAGTATAAGAAATGGGTCCCAACAGTCAGGACATGAGCATTGAGGAGACTATGATGGTAGCCAAAAAGAGAGAAAGGAAAATGAATAAATGAATGAACAAAGGCAGGAGGTCAGGCAAAAGGCAGGTTCTTGATATGGGTTATGAATTACGACCAGGTTCTGTCATACTTGTCTTCCAACCCGTGTACAGCATACCTGTTTTTTCCAGGGCCAACCCCAACATTACCTCTCTAATCCAGTGAACATAGGCAGGAGGGTGTAATTGGATTTTTTTTTAAACATTTGGGAGTCCAGTGCTCCACTCTCTGTAGGCTTTTGTTTGGGCATTCTTGACTTGATTCTCTAAACCCTGGATTGGTGGGGTATTTACCTATGATAATTAGGATCAGGCACGTCGATAGACATGGGCATTTGGGGCTATAGCCCCGTATCTCTTGGGAATAGCACCGGACCTCTTTGCCGTCCAATTAAAAAAAAACATCATGATGATGAAAATAGCCCAGTAAAGTAGACTTTTATGTGGTTGCATTACCAGCAGCCACAGATGAAACAATATAGCAGTAAAAATCTGACGTGTCCACACTGACAAGTGATAACTTCAAAATCAAACTTAAAGCAGACTGAATTGCCGTTGCTTCGGTTAAATGAGGGACCCTGGTAACTGGTGCCTCTGCAGCTGCAGATGATGATGATGTTTTTGAGAGATACTCATAGACTGTATGAACACCGGTTTAATCTCTTGACTTTCATAAATTTTCCCACAACGGCATGACAACAAATCTCCTAAAAAAGTTTTTTCTTTTTTTAGTGGTGAATAAAATTTTCACACATATTTACACAAGCAGGTTTCAAAGACAGATATATTAATTTAGAAAATTAATTAGAGATATAAATTATTAGGAAGAGCATCGTTCTCCTGTTTACCATAAAAAACAAGCAACGGAAAAAACACGACTGACACATTTCCTCAAACAAAACTGTAAAGACTGATCAGGTAGATGAAACTAAACATACAGGCATTCGCGAGAACAGCTACGCATTCTCTTTCCATTATAACCATCTGCCGTCGTTGACGGCAACCGCAGACTCCTTCAGCAGAAAGTGTCCGGTTAATGGGTTACTCGTTAAACCCCTGTCCGAAGAGAAAGCGTCCGTCGGAGCAGTGATGTCTTTGAGTTAGCATAGTTTCAGGAGACCTGCAGTGGATTTAACCCAGTCCACTTGACATTGGGTCGTGTATGACAGTGTTTATGAGGCTATAGGCTGTTCTAATCCTATCCTTAACATAACTTTAAACAGTTTACCCAGTAGGCACCGACAGGAGTCACACATGACTATTTGATTTTCCTTTCCTTCTCAAACTACATCACAATTGCAAGTTCATCAGACCAATTTCAAAAATTAAAGACACTAACTTCTGGGCTACAGCCCCAGATGTTTTCCCAACCTGATTAGGATCATCTAGCATGTGCTTTCAACTTCCGAGGAAATGCAATTCATCATTATAAGAACAGAGATACGAATAATTCAGCGGTTTAAGAACATGTCATGAACTCGATGTAGAGTTTTTTCAGGTCTTTTCTTAGGAACAAATTTAAGAAAAACCGTAGGAAGATATTAGTGAATGAGGCCCAATGAGTAGACTAACAAAACGTACACACTCATCCTTTAAATCAACTCGACAGGTTGATGTAAAAGTCATGCACTGATACTTATACTGGTTATGAGGGTATTGCCTAGAACTTACCAACCAGGCTGATAGTCATACTTGCATACTTGCTTTTAGTGATGTTTAATGAGAATGTCACACATCCTCATATGAAACATAAATGCAAGAGACAACAAAACCCTAATTTACCACGGCAGTTAGATGTAGCACCAGTACGATCTAATGAGGATCTCACTTGTGTCATTTGTACAATAATTCCATTGTTAATCTTGTTAGAATTTAATGTAATTTATTAACCCTATCTGAACCAATACCTTTAAAAAAATGTGTTTAAAGTTGTGGATCCATCCAATAAGTAGGGCATTGATTAGTTCAATAACATTTGCTTATCCTTTCTTTTAGAAAATTCTTGGGGTTGTTTTTCTGTTTCAAAATATGGATGATTTTTCAAGATGTAAAAAAAAAAAGACACATACATTAAATGGTTTCAATGACTGTGACGGTTTTGTTTAAAACCATTGAGACCATTTGTGTCTTGATTTATAAAGCTCCAGTATACATTTTTAATGTTCTTACACCAGATGGTCCCACTAATCTCGTGCATTCGTTTACATTTTCTTCTATTATGAACCCCTTGAGTACTTCCAGCTTTCTGTTCCTGCAGCAATTCAAAGGTGGAGCACTGTCACTGAGGAAAGAGACTCCTTTCATGGATTTACAAAAGCTGCCTTTTTTGAAGTCAGTTGATATGTAAAACCAGTGTCCAACGAGACTGGCTGCAATTATAGAAACAGAATACAGAAGCTAATCATGCATGCTCTCTAAATATTTGTACAAATTGACATTACCAGCTGGCAGTGGAGGATCAATTCTCATTTAGAAGCTAATTATCCTCTCAAAGGCTTCCTCACTCAGTAATACACAGTAAATCCTTACAGACTAGCTGTCTGTTTGTCACCGCCCCATCAACCTGTTTCTTTAACCTGCAATCATTAAGCTATTAAGATTTGAAGACTTGTCTATTACAAACACACACCTGAATATTGATTCAGCAGCTTCAAGCTGGCGTGACAGCATGCCACATTCCCCGACATGCTTACCTCGTCTGAAGTCGTTGTTTGGGCGTGTACATGGCAGGAATGGAACACATTGCTATTAACTTTGCAAAAAGGTCAAATGTTGACATGTTGACATTAAATTTATAATGGCTATTACATAATAGCGGCAAACTGTTAACATGTCTGCCATTTGACTAAATGATCATTTCCTAAATTCCTGTTTGAATGTTTAAATTTCTTAGAATCTTTGTACCCATGGCACCAAACAACATGTCGCTGTGTTTAACAGTCCGGACAATAAGAGCAATAAGAATAGCAATTAAAAAAAACCAATAATAGTCATCTTTCATGAGGCCACTCAGCCACAGATTCTTTGTGAATTTTTTTTTTTCAGGAACCAACATTTTGTATTTCATGTTGGAGCAGTGTTTTGTATCCTGAGCTCCTTTAATTAATCATTGCTGATCTGTCTCATATAATACTATTTGTTACACAGTAAAACACACAGGTTGCTTCTGAGGTAACATATATCATAGGTCATCTCATCTAATCTAAGTTGCAATGCATTGTAGATGATGGTTTCACACTTTCAGGTTACCCCTGAAATATTAAAGTGTTTTATGTGTGAATGTGAAATTCAACATGGGCCTCAATAATAATAATGTCGGAGGAGTGCTTGTATAGTTGAACAGTGTATGTGACTCTGGATGTGGGTGGAGAAAGCCTTCTAGTGGCCTAATTAATGACAGGAGCAAAGGAGGGAGTTGAGGTTGGGAGAGGAGATCAGTGGCAGAACAACATGGTTTAAAACTTTGAAACAGAGTCCGTCTTTGTTTTCCAACCACAGGTCAACGTTCTTGTCCCCATGATGCTGAACCCCCCCCGAAAATATAGCAAGGCGGGAAAAACTGGCTGACAAATCTTGTTCTATGGTGAAAGTGAATCTGGGGTTGGCTTTTACCCATTGGCAAGCACCGCAACCCTGAGCCGGGGTTAGGAACCAACTTAGAATGTTGTGTTTACAAAGCGCAAGCAACAAATCCTACACATTTTGCCTTTAAAAAACAGAATAAGGTTTGGTTAGGTTTAGGCTCAAAAACAATTTGGTTAGAATTAGGGAATTATCATGGTCATGGTTAAAATAAATCAACATTGATTGTTGCAAGGAAAGTCTCAGTTATATTTACAAGCATGCGTGATGCACCTGCTCTACAGAAATAATTTTTAATATAAACATATATTTAACACTTGAACACTGTTTCACATACAGCTGAGCTTCTCGGTTCATTGCCAAGGATGCTGCAGTTTCCTATCTCACGTTATTTTTAGTGCTTTCATATAACACAATATCATCTCAGCATGGGGATCTTGACCCTTTTGGGCTCCTTGATGAAACTCAATAAACTGAGACATGATCCACAGCCTCAACATTGGTGTGAGCCACTGGCTGTTCACAACACTGGTGATTCATAGTAAATTAAATGTCAACAGAGCAGCAGTTTAATCACATTAACAATGTCATATTCTTTATTTTGTCACACATGACTTTCTAAAACAGGGACTAGTACCATTTATATTACAACCTCCTGTCTTTTGTTTGACCCCAGATTTACTGCCTTATGTGTCTCAATGACACTGCAAAGTCAACAGTACATATGCTAAATCCCACAGGATTGACCTGTACTGGAATGTGACCTTTACTTAAAACTCAAGCAGTATGGACACAGGGATGAATACAGTGAGTGGATGGACTTTTTCCAAAGTCATTTAAACTGGCCATTAGATTTAAATGATAGTGCAGTTTGTGTGTGAGAGAAATCAATATCTGTGAATGAGCATAACAAATTAAGCTTTCTATAAGTTCTGTCATTGAATATATTCACAAAACAAATGCTGTTGATAGAAATGGTTTCCATCGTGCCTCGGGAGAAACATGAAATCCCTATAGTATTTATTCTTTGTTAGAATGGAATACATCAAGTGATGAATTCTTGCAGGGCAGAAATATCCATATCATGTGAATCACAAGAGCAATATTCTCAATATGTTTCTTTTTAGTAGAAGATATAGTAAGATATGGCTTCTTTACAGAAGGCCTGAGAAGCAATGTGGTTTTTATTTATTTTTTGCAGGCGATCTTAGCCATGTTTATTCCCTGTATACAATATATGATCTCCTAAGAGATCAATATTTAGGCTTAATTAGGCTGCTTTCAGAGTGAGAAAGCCACGCACAATGAAGTGGTAGGTGTTCGTTACGAAGGGCATTGAAAGTTCAGCCAAATACAGCATGAACTAAATAATTTACCCTCTCAGTAGAGACAGCCTATTAAAATCAAGTTTATCTCCTAATCTTGGGTTTGGCCAACTTTGCCTGCAAGAAAAACAAACAATCATCTCACCTCTCAGAGCTTCCATACTTTTATTGAATGAAAAATTAGCAAAATAATAATAATGCATATTCTCTGCAAATATACTAATAGCTATTACAGTATAACGGAAAACATTCCTCTATAAGTAATTAAGCAGCCGGGGGGGCTTTAGATAAGTATATTCAATTAGAGAAGGCAGGTAATTATGCCCAATGTGAGTGTGAAACTTACTTTTACAAAAACAGAAATGAGTTTTTGGTGCTTAGAGTGTTCAAAATAAAACCCTGAAGAAGCTTTGGGTTTAATCAGCTTTTTTTTTTTTTACTTCTTATGCTTGGATCAGCAGTACTGGATAAAGGTCATAGCTGGATGAGGTAGATAACACAGTCTACATCATCTAATATTGTCTGAAGCCATGAAGTGGTTTATAAATGTAGCTGCAATTTAAACCAATAAACAAAAGCAGTCCAATCAGCAGCAGATGTATCCAGAGAGTGACTTGCCTCCTAACAGCATGATTCCTCTAAAACAGATTACCTGTGCAGACAGTGCAAAAGCCATTGCCATTGACTAAGTGAATACATTACCTGCCTGTATACTGTTCTCACAGTTAATCAACTAGTAAGTGTTAATGGAGGCGTCAGATCCTGGCAGAGACACTGTCTGTGAGTCTGCAGCTGCAGCACAGTGCTTATTTTCCCTTTGAACTCACTTTTGTTAAATGTTTTGAAAGCACAAAAGATAGCACTAGTCAGCCTTAATGGTGGTAATGTTTTGTTTATAGAAAAAAAGATGGATAATTAGTTCTTATAGCAACCATTGCTGCATTAGGTAGCACTCAGTGAAGTTAACAGAAATTATATTAATTGGTAAACAACAACACGCGGCACATCCATTTTTTTGGTGAATGCTTTGCACATTCATAACATGTGCTTCATGCTTGAATACAAATCCCAAATTTTCATATTACATAATAAACTATATGGATTGCAAGTGACATGGAGGCACATTAAAAATGTTCTCATTTGCCACACATGATACAATAGGAGGTATGTGTTTTTTTGTTGTTGTCAAAATCCTTGTTAGTATCTACAAACATCACCTCAATGATTTGGAAACTGCCAAAAGGTAGACCATGCTAAAACAAATGTTACAGTGAGCTCTGTGGAGACATGCTACTCTTGTGTTTTTCCACGGTCATTTTCTTGTGCCTAAGCACCACAAACACATTCCATTTTTACTATAATTACTATTATATGACACACTGTATGTCACTTTTGCTAAAGGTGTGTGCATTCACACCAAAGGCGATGGAGGCGATTAAATCGCCCGGAACGGGAGTATCACGTCGCTTGCTCATATTTGTCACATTTTTGATCATCGCTTCATTCGCGTCTATCGCAGGTAGCAGCCAAGGCGGCTAGCTAACTGAAGCTAACCCCTGGCTCAGCCTACTCTGCGCTACTGTGCCAAATGGATGCTATGTTATGCTAGTGCTAACCAGGGGTCTGAATGCTTTTAAAAGAACAGAAATGAGCTCTCAGAGTAAGTGTGTGGCTCTTAAAAGGGCCATTGTGTTGTAGTGAGATCAGGCCGTCAATGATTTAACCTCCATTGCTGTACAAGTGCTGCCCGATCTCCACTAGATCAGATCGGGATACACTTCACTTTTCACTGACGGCTTTCTTTTTCTTCTGGATTTCTGGCAGAACAGATGCCTAAAGACACGTCGCTGCCACCCACAGTTCATAGTTATATCCATTATATTATATCCATAGGAACAGTCTGTTTTCCCCCAAGGACTGCAATAATAGCGACTTTGGTGAGCCCGGTGAGCTCATGGATGTTTCACGGAGGCGATAGGCGCTTTATCGCTTCATCGCTTCATCGCTTCATCGCATCGCTCTTTTGAAAATCAATGCAAAAAATCAATGCAAATGACGCGATGACACGTCAATGGCAGCTTGACGCTTTCATCGCCTCCATTGCTTTTGGTGTGAATGCACGGTTAGAGGGAAAATCAGAGGGTAAGTGGATGAGTCCATCACCTGCAGCTTTAATGGATATCAGAGTAGCATGGGGCCTTCAACAGTTATACATTTTTTAATGCTCTGACATGTCATCAAACTCAATCTCAGTGTACTTTGCATATTTCAGAAGTCAGCTAAAAGCATTTCTACCAGGAGTTAACCATGAACTGCGACAGGTTTGTTAAAAATAATGAATCAGTTGTAACTTTGACAAAGTGCAACAACAGTCTGCAAAATTTTTCTGATTTTCAGCAAATTTACTTATTGTTCTAAATATTTTATGCTTCCGTCACTCTTTGTAAAAGTCACATCGAGAGTATTACACCTTTGTTTCGTCTCATTTCCATTTACAGGTCCTAAACATCAAATATTTGCCTCAGGTGAAAAGCCTGGTTTGCTTATACATGGAGAAGTCAGCTGTCTGTTGGGATCAATGTCAAAGTGCACACAGGAATGACTCGATTGAAACACTCAGGCAATCAGCCTGCACTGCTTACAGACTTTAGCTAGGCACAGCTTGATTTTGAGCAAGAGAGACTGCAGGCACACTCACTCAACCCACTCTGTTGTCTCATAACTGCTGCACACTGCATGTGCTATCAATGCTTTTCACCGCCCCACTTCTCTTTTCTGCAAGTAAAGCTGAAAAGAGGAGTAATGAAATATTTAAAATGCAAGTATTCGGGTTTGCAGAGGAGTGCCTTTCATTCTCCGTAAGATGTTGCACATGTACTGTAGGTAGTTTGACACTGATTTAATTCAAGACAATAAAACACAACTTAAGGTGGAAAACATGAAAATGGATAAAAGAAAATTACAATATTAAGATTTAGATGGTTTATTGCATGGACCGGGCCCCACCTTGTTAACGCCAATGTTTCAACTGTTGGGACATTGCTGCCAACAGATTCTATTGAATTGGTCTCTGTGGGATGGGTTGTAATTTGATTAAGCAATCTATGCAAATTAAATGTAATTTGCATTCACTTTTGTGCAGTCCAACACACTTACTTGTATGCAATTAAAATCCTTTTGAACAAGGGAGATAAGGCCACCCCAGACACAACATTAATAATTCTGTGACAATGCATCTGAACAAGGATTTAAACATTTAATGATCTTTCTTTTAGCGTTAAGTTGATAGCTAGATCATTCTGTTGTATCAACTATGTGTGGTGTAATAAAGGGTCATTTTTTACCTAAGAGAGCAGAAACTAGTTTCAATTTAAAAAATCCTTTGTTTCAATGTAACAGTTATAACCCCATTAAATCTTTTTTTTAAATTTTTTTTTATTTAGGAATGGGGTCTTAATAGCTTTGTAATAGATAATTAAGTGGTACTAGTCAGTTGCCTTCAAGTACTTAAGGGATATTCAGAGGGGACTCAAATCCCATAATATAAAAAGGACAGAAAAATAATTTACCCTAGATTAATTTTAGAGTTACAGAATGAAAACACACCATCTTTATGTGGAGAAACTTGGCATTGGGATACAAGCATTAAATAGTATAGCAATGTTTTCTGCCATTTAAAATCTTAAAATTTTTAATCTTTTTTCTCAACAAACTTGGCTTCTCATTTGGATTTGGTCATTCAATACACATCTGATCCGATTGGGTAAAACCAAAGCACACAGATCAATAGTGCAGTCAGAGACTTTAAAAGCTGGCAGAATGATTGGATGGCAGAGTGCTCTGAATTATTCAATGGCGCTGTGGATTTGTCAGTCTCTTTTGCCCTGACCATACTGTTTGGGCAGCTACATTCAAAAGAGCTGCAACCAACCTGTTATAAAGTATATCAATTCACCTGACTCAAACTAACTTATACTGACTATATTTTCACTTATATTTAAGACATTCTTTCAGGAGACAAGCTATTAGGGTTGTCAACAAACATTCTGAGTTTGAATATATATTTGAACATTAAAAAAAACTTTCAACACATTCAAATATGAAAATTAATATTCTAATGGTTGTGGAGAGAGACAAGACGGGTGTCTCCTGAGCCGCTGCCCTCTCTCCTAATGGTGAAATAGTCTACTTCGGGCAGGGAGTAAGGCAGAGAAGCATGGCCACCAGCCCGCTAGTGCACCCATATACTGCCATTCAAAGTTATTGCATTTAGTGTTGTTGGCTGCTTTGACCACAGATATGAGTAGTGGCTGGCCTTAAGGCAGTTTAGCAGACGGCTAGCTAATTAGCTAGCTTGCTAATTCTGCCATCTTTGATACAAAACTGGTTACAGAAACTGAGCCAACCAAAGCTGTCACTCATCTGTAGATAGCAATGCATCAAGTTGTAAAACTTGCCTAATTAAACGTTAGCGGCTGGCTAGTTTGCTAGTAGGAGTGGAACGGTATACAAAACCCACTGTCTGGTTCATATCAAGGTTTTGGGGTCACGGTTTTCAGTTCAGTTCGGTTGTTTTTTGAAAAATGTTTTTAGATTCTAAAAATACCATGTATCAGATCTATAGCCTAATAATTAGATTCTTTTTTTTAATCAGATATTCTTAAGGAGATGTCATGCAATCATGCAAAAACTGAAATAATAAGGCAGCTTGTTTAGGGATTACTGTAACAATCTTAAATTAAAGTGAAGTGAGATTTTGAAATAGTAGGAGTGACTACCTTTAAGGTAAGAATACAAACGCTTTTATATTATCAAATCTTAAAAAGAATGAAAAATATAGGTTTTCTTTCACCAAAATACGACTGAAATAGGCTACATCAGGGATATTCAATTAATTTGGAATTGGGATCCAAAATGAGGGACCGGAAAAAATATGAGCATCACATTAATGGATATTGTAAAACAATGCAGCGACATAAGAGTGCATATGTTGTCTTTATTTTATCAATTTAAATAAAAGTCATAGGCCTCAAAGTGCAACAAGCTTGTCAAAAAGCAATCCTTATTAAATGAACAAACCTGTTAACCAGAGGTTTTCACTCAATTATTGGACTAAAGTTAAGTTTGAGGCTCTTGTCCTTTACTTGAGTATTTTATTGACATGCTACTTTATTACTCTACTCCACTACAAATCAGTGGGAAATATTCTACTATTTACTCTACTACATTTATCTGATTTTTTCAGTTACTAGTTACTTTACCAGGCTTACAAGTACATATGAAACATTAGTTTATTCATCAAAAACTGGACTGACACAAATTAACATAACATTAATGCAGAGTAGCATGACTTTTCTGAAAATCCCTTATCAACTTATACTCTTTACACACCGATATAGCTGCAGAGTAAACACAGGCTTCACAGTGACTGAAACAAAAACTTCTCTGTCCATTCTCTGGTGAACTGGCGGTTTTCTGTGTCAACTTTTCTTTTTATGAGTAGAAAGAGACATCGATGTGGTGATTTAGCCACAGATTTAACCAGACTGAACCTATTGAGAACAACAACAGAGCAGAGCTTAGCAGGCTGCTGCCAAGAGGATTCAGAAACCATGTAATATCAAGAAATCCTCGCTTTAGTACGTGAAATTACAGCTAAAGGTACAAGTGCATTCTGGGAAATATGATAAATGACTGAAGTAGAAGTAAACTGTAAGGTTCAGAGAAAAATAACTAGACAACAACCAAGTCACAGCATGTTAGTCCTCACACCTCACTACACTAGTGTCTGCATTGCCAAGGGCTCCCCATGTCTGCATTAAAATGAGGTTGTGAATGCTTGTCGAGGTCAGGACAGGATGGCATAAAGCAGGTATCCTTCTCGACGTGACAGATTTCTGAAAACAACAGGAGCATGCAGGAGCAGATTAATGTTGCTGAGGTGCTTTGTGTGCATAGCTGTATACTATACATATAGTGCAAAGAAATAAATACTGAATACATGGACTGTATGATTATTTACAGTATGTGTTCATGTTCTGCTGCAATATGTGCAAAACAAATTGATATTCACTCTCATTAGAAAATAAATAGAACATCAGCTCACTGCTTGGTAATTGACTGGGATCATTATTGAATGAAGTGAGGTAGGAAATCACTACCGGCATAAATTTTTCACTTAAAACAGCTGCCTTGCTACTCTAATGCTGAAAAGGCAGAGCACTGAAGTTTTACACCAACTGATCGAACAGTCACCAATCACCTAGTTCAAATAAATCAATGAGGTGGTCTTTAAAATCCAACAGCATGGACTCTAACTCTACTGATGCTTTACGCCTCTCCTGCTGTTTCTTGTTTCGCTTCTATGTTGCTACATTCCAATGTAACTAATTAAGCTGCTGCGAGTGTCTGTCACAACACCCGCTAAGAAGCATTGAGTCCAACCTCATATTACTTTAAACCAATTACCTTTATTATATCAAGGCCTCACTCAGTCATAAAGTCTTGCTTCAGGCATTGGAAACCAGTCATTATCCACCTCTTTTAACCACCAGCCACGCATGCACTGCGTCCTAAAACATTGGAGTTCATAGAAGCGTACACTTTCCCTTGAACTCATTAGACACCAAGACCTTCACTTCATAAGAAATTCTGGACACAGAGATGTCCCCTTACAAGAAAAGACTGCTGGGATATACAGTCATCCTACCCTCATTTAACCTATGCCAATTACATCACAAGGTTTTAGTCTGACTCACTAACAACAATCAAGAAGACATACACACACGCAGCAGACTGACATTAACAATGCTTTTGCTAATACTAAAGGAATAGTTTGACATGTTGACAGTTTCTTGCCAGGAGTGAGATGAGAAGATTGACAACACCGTCATTGAGAAGATTGACACCACTGTCATATATCTCAATTGAATATAAGACTACAGCCAGCAGCCCACTAGTTTAGCTTAGCATAAAAACTGAAAACAGGAGGAAACCCCTAGCTAAGTTAAGCTTAAGGCTGGTGGCTGTAGCTTCATATTTAACACACAGATATGAGAGTGGTATCAATCATTCTTTCTTACCCTCAGCTAGAAAGCTAATTAGCATAATGTCTAACCATTCCAATTTGAAAACTGCTGTTGAACCTTTAACCTTGATTTAAAAAAAAAAACACAGAAAATTCCTTTTTAATACGTATGATTAGAAATTATATTATTATTAATAAAAACTATTTCAAGTGAAGACCACTGCCATTTTGTTACTTACCATTTGTCAAAAACTATAAGTATTGAACTTCAGTTTTAAGTTGAGTTTGTGAACTCATGCTTTCACACATAGGACAGATTATTAGTGCGATACAGTATAAAGTTGTAATTTTGTTCACTTATCTATATTGGATGTTTTTGTACAGGAAATATAAATCTGGCTATTATATTTTAAAACAAAGCTGGAGAAGTCAGCGTGGAGATCCTTATAATGATATTATTTAAGTGCAATAATTCAGTGGTGTACACACAGATTTTATAATGATTTTAATCAAACACGAAGTGGCCTAAGGTCCTGTTGCACCCATATAATAAATGCAACAATGGACTGAATATGTTTGATGAAAATGCTTTGAGAGGTGATGGCAAGAGAGTGGATAACACAAAGATGCACTCAGCTCGACTCAAGTCAACACCTGTTCCCATTTATTCCAAAGGACTGACACACTGCGACGTGTCAGCCAAAGCTTGGGGAAACAATATATAATTAGCTTTGGCTCCTTAGCCAGGAAGTAAAACCTCCTTCTTCAAACTTTACCTTATTTCCCTCACAGCTGAACAGTTATTATCAACTTCCACTTTTGTTAGCTATCTGTAATGGCTCTTGACCAATCATTAAGTGGTTGGATAATTAGTTGCCTTGGAGAACAGGGAGACTCTATTGTCTGTCGCTTGAGGCTATCTTTAGGGAATTATTTGTCAGAAATGAGACAAATGAAATAAAACGGCACAAAAGAGGGGGAACTAAAGTGGATGAGAGAGATGGAGTCCCTTGAGGTGCATGGGAGAAAGGACACCACACTCAGTGGCACCAAGTCCTAAAACGTTGCCGGAGTGCTTTACCAGCTCGTGAAATGGCTTCCTGAACCCCAAATTGTTTCAAGAGGTTGTATATAATGGCATGTATTCTACCAGCTCCTACTAAACTACTGAGCGATAATGGCAGGGAAAGCATACAGTAAATGTGGGCAGAGTCTTCAGGCTTTGTTTCTGTTTGTGTTTATCAGGCATCCACAGATCCCTTCCAGTGTAGGCGTCTGGGGTAATGGATTAGAGTGCTGGTGCCGGTGATATCATGGTTGAAAAAGAATTGCATATTTTAGAGTTTCTTTGTCTCCATGTGAGGCTGTATATTTCAATGGTGTGTTAGACTGTTACTGATATGTCCCCTGGCATGGCGGTCCAGTGTGAGTATAATTTAGTTTGATAACACGAGTAAAACTGAGGGTGTGGAAGAATGGTGGAGGAACAGGCTGGCCAGGAAAGACTTAACAGAAATATGGATTTTTTATTTATTTTTTTACGTACAAAATGCAGCCAGGTGCACCAGCATTTAATCAAAAATTACTACTGGCAGGTGATACGTATATACTACCTGCCTAGTATATATAATATCTGCCAATATTGATGACTTTGGTTTAACCTTATACAAATATAAACACCAGATGTGGAGGATGCAGATTCAGGAGGCATACTTGGGGGACGACTTATTCATATCCCTGGCAGAGGTTGCTGAGGTAGCCAAAAAGCTCTTCCGCGGCAAGGCGCCAGTGGTGGATGACATTTTCCCTGAGATGCTGAAGAGTCTGGACATTGTTGGGCTTTGTTGGCTGACATCAGCAAGTAGAGGTCAGGGACAGTAGTTGTGGAGGTGCAGACTGGGATGGTTGTTACCATTTCTGAAAAAGTGGTATGGAGGTTGTAGTCCAATTATCAAGGTATAACACTGCTCAGCCTCAATAATCTGGATTACCATGGTTGTTGCTACAAGCCACCGGGTCCAAGTGAGAGCTGTGTCTGTATACCCTGCACAAAGTCAAGGATCTTATCAAAAGGTGCTGGCCTCCACCAGAGTCCCTTTTTGCCAATTCCATTTATTTTTATGGACAGGACTTTAAGACAAAGTCTGGGGGAGGTGGAGAGCATCCGGTTTGGGGACATCAGAATTGTGTCTCTGCTCTTTGCAGATGATGTGGCATGTTGGCCTTATTAGACCAGGACCTCTAGCATGGCTTTTTACAGCTAAGTGTACATGGCCATGGTTCTTGAAAACAAAGGATGCTTCCTCTCGGTTGGAACTAGTGTTGTTTTCGTCAACGAAAATGATGACGAAATATTGTCGTCAACAAACCTTTATCACGTGACGAAAGCTAGACGAGACGAAACGAAAATGCTGGGCATGTGACGATGACTAAGACGAAATATATAATGCAATTTCGTTGACAAATAAAAACGAGACGAAATGTCACTTCATTTTCGTTGACGAAACGAGACGAAATAACGTTGTTTCGTCTCGTTTAGTCACGTTATTATTATTATTATTATTATTATTTAGAAGTTTCCCAGTCTCGCGCCTGGGCGACGTCACTTCCTCAATTATTGAGATTCTGAAGCTACCGCTGCTGTGGGTCAGAGTTAACGTTAGATTTAGGGTTAGCGAAACATGAGAACAAAGTCTGACGCTAGCCGGGGGTCGTCTTTGGGAGAAATGTGACCACAAAATCACAGGAAAAAACACCACAGATCTTAAGAGACACCTCAGGGCATCCCATAATAACATTTAGGTAAGTCAAGACATTAACGTAACGATACTTTCTGTTTTATTAAGCTCATGCGACATGAGGCTACGATTAATGTGTCGGGTTTTAACTCTAGCTTCAGACGTTAGCCTGTGTGTGTGTGTGTGTTTATAGTTCCTACCTGACTGACTCACTCTATAAGTGCACTAAACTTCCCCTTGTTGGCCAAATACTTTCACTAGTTTTGTATTTCACAGAGCAAATCACACTGAACTGAATTTAGCATCAACATAAATTGGATTACTTATTCTAGACCTGTACTTGCATGTAAACTAAAGATATCTGCATGGGTTTTGCTAAAATAAAATGTTGGTTTCGTCAATACTACTAGGTACTTTTATTATATTGATTAAATATATTGCATCACTAAAAAGAGACTAATATACAATTTTCGTCAACTAAAACTAGACTAAAATGTCTTAAGTTTTAGCCGATTAAAACTAGACTAAAATGCTCAGACTTTTAGCCGACTAAAAATAGACTAAAGTGCTCAGACTTTTAGTCGACTAAAACTAGACTAAAGGGCTCAGACTTTTAGTCGACTAAAACTAGACTAAAGGGCGCAGACTTTTAGCCGACTAAAACTAGACTAAAATGCTCAGACTTTTAGAAGACTAAAACTAGACTAAAATGCTCAGACTTTTAGAAGACTAAAACTAGACTAAAATGCTCAGACTTTTAGAAGACTAAAACTAGACTAAAATGCTCAGACTTTTAGTCGACTAAAACTAGACTAAAATGCTCAGACTTTTAGTCGACTAAAACTAGACTAAAATGCTCAGACTTTTAGTCGACTAAAACTAGACTAAAATGCTCAGACTTTTAGTCGACTAAAACTAGACTAGACTAAAAGTAAAACAGGCCGCCAAAAACAACACTAGTTGTAACAGAGTTACTGCCCTAAGCGTAAGAGTTCAAGTGTCTGTATCGGAGTGCAAAATGGACAGGCGGTTTGGTGCGACAACAGCATTAATGCAGGCATTGTATCCGGCCATTGCAGTGAAGAGGAAGGTAAGCTGGAAGGCAAAGCTCTCGATTTATCGATCCATCTATGCTGTACCAAATCTCATATATGGGCATGAGCTTTGGGTAGTGACTGAAAGAATGAGATTGCAGATACAGAGGGGTAAGATGAGATTCCTCTGCCTTAGTGATAGGGTGAAGAGCTTAGTCATCCGGAAGGAGCACGAGGTAGGGCACCTGCTACTTCAAAACAAAAGGTGCCACTTGAGGTGGTTCGGGCATCTGATTAGGATTCCTCCTCGGCACTTCCCGTATGAGGTAAAACATTTCTAGGGAGGACATCTGAAATACTTTGCTTAGTCTGCTGTCCCCATGATCCGGCCTTGGTGGATGAAAATGGATGAATAGATATGTTGGTGCTTGAAATAGTATTTTTGATTATTGCAATTGTTGGAAAGTGGCATTTAAAAGAACATCTGTCGACCTGTGAATACATCTGAAATAAATAACAAGCACATTTCTACACCTCATCTTTGGTTATTTTCTGTTTCCTCGCCTTACTTGCAGACTTTTTCAACAAAAATGCAGTAATGTATAAAATTTCCACTTCAGTACAGTACATCCCCCCTGATTCCAACTGTTTCCCTGAGGGCATGTTCTTTCACAAGCATTCATTGATAACCAACATCATCTGTCAGTCATCAATTTTAAAATGGGACATTATGGAAGGAACAGATGCAAAGATGAAACAATGATGAAACAATAATGAGATGCTTACTGACATCTTATGCTTATTGATGCTTCCTGAAATCCTGAGATGCATAAATTGTTCCATTGTCTCCAGTGGAAAGTTGTACAGCTTCTAAAATATGATGATGTCAGCTCGAATTCTGTGGCTTTGATGAAGAAATTCTCACATCTCATCAATATAATCTCTGTGTCAGTAATACTTGACTTTAAGGTTTGGGGCCTGTTGCCTGGATTAGTCATTACTGATAATTCACATTTGTGCATACTATTAATTCATCTATTTAAAACATGAAAGTGTGTAGAAAGTGGGCTGTGTGGTAGCATATATTATCCTGCTGTATAATGGCTTAGAAAGTAAGCAAGAAATCAGCAGGGACCTCCTGATATGATATTCTAAATGCTCACATGAGACCTGCTTGTAGCCCACATTGGCCTAATCCTTGCCCACACTAATAGACACACACTGAGCTTGTGGATAATCACTCACATGACTCGTGTTTGTTGGCAGTATCAGTGATCCACATGCACTTAGAGCTGATAGAAAAACATTTTTGTGAACTCAATGTGGGAGGCCTCATTGAAGTCCAAATGCCAAACCATCACAAATCCATGTTTACCATGATGTTCAATAAGATACACAGTTTGTCTTTAAAGCTTTACGCACTATAAAATCCAATTCGTTATCATTACTTTAAAAAAGCAAATCCATGTTTACCATAATGTTTAATAGGATAGGCAGTTTGTCTTTACAGCTGTATGTGTTCATGTGATCCTTTTTCATCATCAAGGGAGATCTTGCATTATCAGTCTGTTAGGCAGGAAAAGCAACAGGTATCCCTTTTTATTTTGCTGTATTTTATTTCATGGCTTGTATATTCACAATTATTAAACCTAAATAAAAGAATATTATAAGCTTATAAATCTGATATTGCTAGTTAGTTGTGGATTAGTTTCTTAATTACACATGCAGTACTCAAGGCGCAACATTAGAACATTAGATCCAGTTTTCTTTCACTCTGCTTTTAGCTCTGTTTTGCTCCTGAGGGACATAGAACATCCAACAGCTAAATGCTCCGATCTGTTCACTAGCTAGTCGCTAACTGTGCTGTTTGTTGCTGGTCAGGTAGCGTGCAGAGGGCTTTTAAAGCTTTTTCGGTAAAAACAGCTGCAGGCTTTCTTCAGAAACAGTGCAGGTGACTGCTGTGAGACAATCAAAACAGCTGAATGAGCTGAAAGATGCTTAAGGCTCTGAAGAGCTGAAGGAAACTGAAGAGCCGGGTCATAATTCTCCACGTGTAACATAAAAATATTAATTATAGCAGCTTTTAATTTGCTATGACAGGGTTTACAAACAGCTTTAGTCATACTGTATCAAACTTTGCTTTGGGAATCAGTGTAGACCTTGGATTCAGGTGCTGCTCAAATCTAATGCACTACATAATCATCTATCATCATCTATGTATGTTCTTGCTTCTCTGGTAATTTGACCAACATGCACATTATCATAGACAAAGGAACATTGTCTCCACTTGTGAGTTAAACGAAAAGACAAAACAATATGCCACAAGCTTGTTAAAAAAAAATGGAAATTGGAAATACACATTGTAGACACACCTGTCGGTTCTGTCTCTACCACCTGAAGAGAGAAAAGCACATCATTAATATGTTGGTGCTTAGAAGCAGACTTGCACGACTGGAAGTTTGAAGTAAGACGGTCCGTTGTGGATAAAGGGATTCAGACCTTGAAATGATAAATAAACTAGAGGCCTTGCTAAGCCTAGCAGAATGAAAATGCAGCTATCCCTAGCCTCCGGAGACCCCCTGGACCATGCATATAAGCTAGAGTTAAGAAAATGAAACGCTACCATTAACGCTAAACTAATTAATATGAGACGACCAGCTCACTGCTTGGTAGTTGACTGGGATCATTACTGGAAGTGAGGTAGGAAAATGACCACCGGCATTAACTCTGACTTAAAACAGCGGCTGTGCTGTGCTAGAAGACTGAAGTTATACATCAACTGACCACCAATCACCCAATTCAAATAAATCAATGAGGTGGCTTTTAAAATGTAACAGCATGGACTCTACCTTTACTGATGCTTCATGTCACCCCTGCTGTTTCTGGATTTGCTCCTATGTTGCCGCATGCCACTGTTACTAATTAAGCTTCTGCGAGTGTCTGCTGTGACACCAGCTAAGAAGCAGAGAGTCCAAACTGGGATTACATTAAGCCAATGGCCTTTATTATATCATGGCCTCACTCAGTCATAAAGTCCTGCTTCAGGCCTTGGAAACCACTCATTATGCTGCTCCTTTCATCACCAGCCACACATGCACTGCGTCTTCTGCTTGTCGAAGAGAAAACTCTCCCTTGAACTCATTAGACACCAAGGCCTTCACTTCCAAAGGAATTTTGGATACAAAGATGTCTCTTTACAAGAAAAGACTGCTGGGACATGCAGTCCTCCTATCCTTATTTAATCTGTGCCAACTACTACCTGCACCACTCACGGTTAAGCAAAACAATTTACTTTTTTATTTTTTCCTTTCTCTTCCTGTTCTAAACTCAAAAAGCAGAAAGACAGGAGCAGACTAACATTAACAATGCTTTCGCTAATGCTAAAGGAATACTTTGATGTTTTGACACGTTCTTGCTGAGAGTAGATGAGAACATCATATCTGTCCATCAAATATAAGACTACAGCAAGGAGCTTGTTAGCATAAAGACTGCATACAATAGAAAGAAGCTATCCTGACAAATGGTACAAAATCTGCCTATCAAGCTACATTAGTAGGATTATAAATTGCATTGTTAAGAATAAAACAACTTTCTAATAGTATTAAATATTTTCTGGTGAATATCAGAAAACTGTGAGTCCACCAGTACCTAACTGACACATTTATCAAAAACTATAAAAATACCTCAGTATGGGCTTGTGAGTAAGGCTTTAGGCTTTCACGCATACAGTAGGATATATTGGTCCCATGTCTGAGAACATTGCAAACTTGCAGCCTTATATTAACGCTCAGAATCTGTCCAGAACATTAAACATTCGCAAAGAATCTCAACATGCTTGTTGCCTGCCATATATGAGCTACTAGGATGGAGATTGTGGTGCTTGATCTATTGTTTGAGGCAGTATCTAAGGTGTTCCTTGCAAAATCAGGAGATGGAACACAGCTTTGTTTGACATAATTGTGTTCACCCCAGAATCTCTCAAAACTGTTGGGATTCATTGGGGAGCTATATTGGAGAGGGGAGCCCTTTCTTTCAAATTCAACCCTTTCTGAGTGAAATGGAGCATTGCATTTATTCAGGCAGAACACTGCGATCATGCACTCCATCAGGCGATTAGTATAAGCTCTTACAGTCACCAATCACAGTCAAAAAAATCAATGAGGTGGCCCTCATAATCTGACAGCACAGGTTCTCCCTTTGCGGATCATTCAACCCAATACAACAACATCACTAACTATGACTTTAAAGAGGGGTGTCGAGTGGTCGTGTATTTTCATCAACAAGCAGGTGTCATTGATATATAGTTATTTGCACTGATCATTTGTTGCTGAAAACACTCTTATCTTAACATCTGTACTACTCATTATGAACACATGAATTGGGTACTTCTCATTTACTCTTTGTGTAAACCCTGTAGACAATCCAATCAGCTTTAATCCGTCAGTCATTGCCACTTCACAGTCGGAGAAACAAGGTACTTGACCTTGCTGTGAATTGGTTTGCTTTGGACATTGGAAAAAATGAAACAACCTGATTACACAAAGGTAAGCATCAAGGCGTAATTCACCATTTGCTCCTAATTAGCATTGGCATCCTAGTGTGACACTGTGTCAATGCATGGTTTTCCACTCATACAAGACGAACAACATCTTTCAGGCACAGTATTTGATTATTATTGGCTGTAATGTCTTGGCAAGGTCTTTAGGCTTCTTCTAATTATGGGTTTAATTAGTTTGCAGTCTGTTTTGGAGCAAAAACTGAAATTACTGTTGTCTCATGAATAATAGATCCTGTTTGAAATACCATATGCTTTTCAATTTCATCAGTAGGCATCAAGGACATTCTGCTTTTGCTAATATATTTTTATATAGAGATTCTTGTTTCATTTATGAATTCCTGAGAAAATTGCAAAGAGATTTGGTGGGATGACTGCAGGTGGTGAGGGATAATACAGTACTGCAGTGAGTCTGAGTGTGGCTTGCTCACTGTTGACAGAGTTTATACAATCCAAAGAAAGGGATACCCTTTAGATTAATCAGATGGTCTTATTCACAGACAAAGTATAATACATTCAAATCGCTCTCGTGCTTACCAAACAGAATATATGTTTTTAAATACAGGAGGGATACATTTTGTTTTCCATTCAAATGCTAATCTTGATTCATAGTTATTTAGTAAATCCCCTTCTTCATGAAGTAGAGACAAACACAGAATAGATGGTGATCCCAGAGTGCAATCCAAAAGATGGTATAGTGGATAGTCTGCATAAGACAGAAAACTTATGCAATGCACACATGACAGGGTCTGTTTCAGAGACAGTTTCCTCAAACAGGTTGTGCAGTTTGCAAGCTAACATAAGACTATTGCGAGGCTTTATATGTTGCTCCCACTTGACTGGTGTCAGATTACAGGATGTAAAGCTATAACGTTTACCCATTAAAGATGACACATTATGATCACGTTATGAATGGACCTACTTTAGGAGAGGTCAACAGCTGCCTAAAATGTTACTTCAGTGATTTGGTATTCAACTTTCTAGTTAAGGAACTTAAAAATAATAAAAAAATTACTAATGGCGTCCGCAAGGAAATGTAAGTCAAAAGCAACTGGACTTGGTTTTTTGTCTTGGAAGAACTTTCACATCTCATCCAAGAGGCTTCATCAGTTAATTTACGCATCTGAGCAGTCTGTGCCTGGTCCAACTATCTGGTGTGGAGATCCAGGTATTTAACTTCTAGTAAGGACGTGCACAAGGCCGATGATGTCACTGGAACCCTTTGTGCTCCAAGTGCCAACGACCGTCATTGGAGAGACAGACGTTGTTGGGAAGTAGGTTTCTACTTCGTTAGTGCTCTATTGGGTCGTTTGAGTTACAGGAGGCCATTTGTGAACAGTTGTTCTTTGAGGTTAAATTGTTGAATCTCCTGGAAAGGGATGAAAGGGCTGCCTTGTAAATTGGAGATAAGTGGTGTCTCAGACCTCCTCCTCTGGTTAGCGATGGTTTCTCTACTTTTACATAGATGGCTTCTTTTACTCCTCTTTCAAACCATCTGTCCTCTCTGTCCAGGATTAGGACATTGTTGTCATCAAAGGAGTGGGCTTTCTCCTTGAGATATAAGTGGAAAGCAGAGTCCAGGCCTAATGAGTTAGCTCTCCTGTGTTGGGCCATGTGTTTATGCAGTGATTGTTTTGTTTCTCTAATGTAGAGATCTTTGCATTCCTCGTTGCATTGGACAACATAAACCAGATTGCTTTTGTGGGTGTGTGGTGTTCTGTCCTTGGGATGTACTAGTCTCTGTCTGAGTGTGTTACTGGGTTTGAAATACACAGGATGCCGTGTTTGTTGAATATCTTCCTCAGTTCCTCTGATACCCCAGCCACATATGGGATGACTATGTTGTTTCTCCTGTTTTGTTTTTCCAAAAACATGCAATAGAGGTATCTGGACATTTTGGGTCAAGCTCCAAGAACACTAGATCCTACAATTTCCCTAGCTCAACAAATAGCATTGTGTTGGTAAAGACTCACTGTCTGACAAACACATGCACCGTTATTTCTCACACCTCTGCTTTTCCTACTGTGAAATGTCAAATTGGCTATAAATAACAAAAAACTGCAGTACTGAAAAAGGTAGAACTTCTGCTCATAATGAGTAAACTTACTTGTGCACCACACAGTTTTGGTCAATCTCTGTTTCTAAATTGTGGGTGTGATGTCTATACTAATATGTATAAGAGACAACACAACATTATCCATTTCATACATTGTTTTTAATTCAAATGACCAAAGGAACATTTATTTAAGTGGCATGGTGTGTTTTACATAGATGGGGATGTCTGTATGACAGGGGGACATGTTTGGATACTGGTATGGCTATGTAGGGATGTCTGAGGGAGATGGTCTACCATAAAATATCACTTCTGTCATGCAACAGTTGTTTCAAAGTTAAGAATGAGCAGTTTGTTTCATAGTTGTCGCTTTCGTCAATCCGAACCTCTGAGCTTGGTGTGAGTGGTGTGTAAATGAAAGGACCAAAGGTACGCAATAACAGCTGTGCACTGATGCTGTAGCTCTTCATCCAGCTTGATAAATTTAATGATCACTCATTATTGAATAGGAATAGAAATGGTGTCATTTATCATGTTTGGTGCCTGCTCATCATGCTCTTCATTTTTATTACCATCTAAAATATACCTGCCCACAGCTCTGGGCATCTGCTGGCATGGCAGCACACACACCATCTCTGTTGCATTGGCACAGACAATGAAGCTAATGTTTGCCTCAATAGGGCTCATTAAGCTGAGATGCAGAGTGAATATTTTTTGCAGCAAACACTAGCAACAGCTGATTCTTTGATGAAAAAAGTTGTCAGAAAAGCTTTGGTTTCTCTTTATTTTTTGTTTGTCTGTGCCAGTTGGTTAGCTTTACTTTTTATTTGTTTTTGTTCTCCGTCTCTTGTGCTGTGGCAAGAAAAATGAGTTCAAAGTCAAGGGGCAGTATCATGCTAGCACTCAAGTGGAATAGAGTATTAAACTCAATTCTGTGCTTGTGTGTACACTGAAGAAGTGGGTAATGCAATGTAATGACTTTTGACTGAATCAAATGACTATTTGTGTTACTCTTGTTAATAAAAGGCACATTATCTGATGTCACATTTATTATGTTGTTGTTGTTTTAATTAAGCTTAAGCCTACCTAATACTGCATTTAAGGGCACACTCCCACTTGGCCTGGTTGATCAATGCCATGCTTGAGTGACCGTCCCGTCCCCCTCCTTGCCTACTGACCAGGCCCGACCTGAACTCACACTGCTTCAAAATATTCGGGCCAAGGCTTGATTGCTTCTTGCTTATACGCCTCAAGCTCCTGACACACCAGGCCGACTGTCGTCAGTCAATGTGTGTGTCGCCCCAATTTTTTTGTTGTGTCCTGCAGAATTGGCATTATTCGGCCCTTGGCTGCGACTTTTTAGTCTATTGAGCAAATTGAATCGGTGTCTGAGCTCGTTGGTGAGGGAAATTACTCTGATAGGCAGTTCAGTCTCAGCGATCAGCGTACGAGAAGAGAGGAACATAAACAAACGACTTAAGTTAAGAGGCTGTAATATCGAAAACCAGATAATGCTATTATTTCTTAGCTGTTGAGCACTTTCGCAGAAATAGTCTGAATCATTTATGTTCTTGTCACCTGACACATGTAATTATCATTTTTTCTTTCTTTCTTTCTTTCTTTTTTTCTGTCTTTCTTTCTTCATCGGGCTGTGTTGTTAATGTGCTAACTGGCTAAGTGGCATCTTAAATCCTTCTTGTTGGATTTTCCTCAGCAATGTTATGTTCTTTCACATTTGTAACACAGAGGTGTGGATCTTTTCTCAGTGTATAAGATGCACCCCATCATTTTTTTTCCAGCACCCATTTATAACTTCAAATCCTCTAAAGATTTGTGATTTGGGAGCAATATATCATGCTATGTACCTTTTAAATCCACCATTTAAGTTTTATTTGGTGCCAGAAGATATTTTCTTTTTTACAAACACACAAACACCTAATGTGTCCCGTTATTCAAACAGCAGTTTGTCACAGTGTATATAACTGAGTTTCTCCAACAAAGTACTTCTCAAAAAATAAAGAGTAATTTCCTCTCTCATTAATCTATGCAGATGTGTTGACTCATCAGTGTAATTTCTGTAAGTTTTCTGGGAATTAGTCCAAAACTAAGAGACATCATAAAACTATGTCTATGAGAACTTGCTTTCATGGGGGAAAAAGCCTGTATGCAGTCCTCCACTGATTACTTAGCAGAAGTCTCACACATCAGAAAACTTGAAACTTATTTGCCTGCTTGACACAACAGGCTCTTAAGATGGCGGTGTTAGTATTTAAGAGGGTGTAACACTGTGGGGCATGGTACAAAACTTATTTCACCAATTTAGGCACAATTTCATCACTGTTTACACACCTGGGGCAAAGACAAGCTTTAAAACTCTGAATGTGAAGTCAAAAGACATACAGTAATCTGTAGGCTAATGAAAAGATGTGGAATATTAGAGGAAAAAAGCTTTGTAAGACTCTGATGTATGCAGAAAATACATTTCTATTTCCTGATATTTTTCAATACAAAACAAGGATTGGCAGGTGTTGCAATTCCAGCATTATACTGTCCCAACTTGTCATCTTTATTGATCTCAAAGAGGTACAGAACTTACTTGATTTCACTTTTGTTTTTGAAAAATGCCAAGAAAAAGAAACAATGACACTGATGAGTAGACATCCGACACCCACAGGGCCTAATGAGAGTGACATTTGTTTTCCCAGATTTCGAGCCTGAACTGAAGTTGGTTAATATACAGTAACAAAGGACACAATTGTTTACTCCCTTTTCGAATTGTAGAAAATAAAAAGAGGAAGCTCAGGAGCTTTTGTTCAATAGAAAACCCCCTTTCTCATGAAACCTGCTACCTCTCAAAGGCACCAAATCTCAAATCCAATAATTGTCAGTAAATAAAGGGGGAAATCTATGTGCAAGTTTTGAAGAAGGTCCACTTATCACAACACGATAATGACTTGTTCCTACGCAGATAATCATCTAATTTCCATAAATTAATGTTTCCTTTAGCTTTATTGATGAGTGTATAGCAAGGTTAAACAAATGTAAGCAGTGTTGAGTTATGATTTGAAATAAATGCGCAGTCATGCATTCCAAGGAAGGGATTTATATTCTCTACCCTTCAGCAGAAATATCAGCAGAGCTATCGTTTGTTTTTCTCCCCTCCCCAGTGCACTATTTACCAGCTGGGAGGAAGTAAATATCTTCATCCAAGTCAATTAATCAAACAACAAACCACGGTTGACTGAAGAAACATGAAGCCGTCATAATCATACTAATACTAATACAAACATGAATGCAATGGAAAAAACAAATTAGCATACTGGTAGGTTAAATATTGTAACCTTAAAAATTGCATACGTATAAAATTAAATTCACTCTGTCAGGATTTGTTTTTCCTTCTATGTGGGAACTAAAAAACTAAGGTGAAAAGGAAGTGCCATGACTGACCTATGCTTTGTGATTCTATTGTTACACATCATATACACATCTTTCACTGAACATTCTGAAAAGAAAAACAAATTCACTGTACAGTCACACACATCATTGGTTTGGCTCATGTCAATTAACCTGACGATTATTTGCCTGATTGATCAATTAGCTAATCGCACTATAACGTGTCAGGTAGTGGTGAAAACCATTGATCAATGTTACCTAAATGCCAAGATAACGTCCTCAAGTATCTTGTTTTGTCCACAAAGATATCCAGTTTACTGTAAAGACATCTGAAAATATTTACATTCAAGAAGCTGGAATCAGACAATTTTGACATTTTATTTCTTGAAAAAATACTGAAACTGAATAATCGATTATCAAAATAGTTGGCAATTGATTTAATAGTTGACAATTCATAGATTCATCTCTGCAGCTCTAATCATTAGTACCTTACCATTCATATGCAAACAACAACAACTACAAAATCACAGTGAAATACAAACACTGCCGGAGTGTCTGTATGCCGTAGCACCATGTCATACAACATTGGGCAAACTTTGTATGTTTTACATCTGCCAGCTCTATGTTGTTGCAGTAAATGTTTGTTAACAAAACACATGGAAATATTGTTTCAGTCAACATTTTCACAGCATACTTCTGCTCTGTTTTCCTGCGATTTAAAAAAAAATTATTATAAGAAAAATGTTCACACACTCATGTCTATCTACACATCCCATATCCATCTGGCCAGTAGCCTATAGAAAACAGGACCCACTGTTGCCTCGGAAACAGCCTGATAGATTCAACAAGGTGCTGGATACGTTCCTCTGGGATATTGGTCAGTGCTGACTCCAGCAGATTCCTCAGCAGCAAATTCACACACATCCTGTTACACCTTATCGTTTAAGTGCTGTGCTGTGTTTGGAGTCTGCACGAGCCATGTTCATGGATCTAACTTTAGATGATGCAGTATTTAAACCCAATTGGATACAATAAAATCAGACAATATGTCTAAAGTTTCATTTCAGGGGGAAATTAATATGTATGGTTTTTCCAGAAATGACTAAGAGAGCATAAAATGTTTCTCATCATGACAAACATCCAAGGGTTTTAGGGGGTGGCTGAGTCAGCCATGATGATAGGCAGGGGCACCTGCTGGCCTCGCGGTAACCGAGCAACTCATCTCCCTGAAGAGTAATGAAACATGTTGAGCACAAAATAAAAGGGCAGTTCTGGTATGCTGGTTATGCTGTATGACAGACTGAGTGAGGAACATAAGCTCATTGTTTATTTTACTGCTCTGTACTTGACAAGCTAGTTAACACTAACTATTGATCTACAGTTGGGGCTTATTATCTACAAATAATTTAAATCTCTGTGGGTTTATATCACAATTTACTCATTCTCAGTCTGCTTACACCTGTGTCTGACAGTTACAGTGAGAGGAGGGCTGCATTAAAAGTGACAGGGCAAATTATTCCGCTAGCGGAACCCCTTTTAAATTTTAGAAGCCTGGACTGTGGCCATGACGAAATAGACCAATGTGTTAGCAGCACCAAGATGGAAAAGTGGCTGACGGTCTGCCACTATTGTGTGGCTTGTCACGGTCACTTTTTGGTATGACTCCGGTGTTCTAGTGGCCTATGGCCCATAATAAACTGTATATCACTGCATGTTACACTGTCATATACCACTTCAAACAGCATTTAACTATTCTTACTGACATATTCTGATCATAATATGCCACTGCTGTAAACAACCTGTTTTACTGGAAAATATCACTGTCCCTTTCTACTACCACTGCTGTCCACCATGGTGTGGCTGAAAATAATAACTTGCTGTTGTTTGACAGTATGTCACTGGTGTCCACTGGCTGTCGAGCAGCATATACTGCTTCTGTTGCAACAGTATACGAAATACATATCTTATTACTGCTGTCCCACTGACATATTTGACCTTCTAACATTACAAAAGTGACATTGTGACATATTTCCCCATTGGCACACAGCTAATGTGAATGGTCAAACTTTGTCCAAAAGTAGCTCTGGAAGTTATCTTCCACTATAATGTTAAGGCTTTTTTATTTGTGAAAATTTGACACAGTATTGCCTGGTGAAAAGTAGAACCTTTTGTAAGTCATATGCAATTTTTATGTGGTACTCAGCAGTAACATATGTAAGAATCACAGAACATAACACTCCGAATGGCACACACACTAAGAATTTACAAATGACAGTAACATGTTGGTATATAAGAATTGGTATATGCTAGTGAGAAGTGGTATAGGATAATGAAACATGACTGATAACATTTATTATCGATATTAAGTCAGCAGAACAGCGGAAGCATACCACTCAGAATCAACACACCACTAAACTACTAACAGCACAACATCCACCATTTTGGTGGGTCATCTACTGTAAGAGTTAATGAGTTGCAAATTCTAAAGTTGCAAACAGAATTTAGTCTGTGTTTAGACTTGAATTGCCTTTCTGTGCACTTACCATGTATTGTACCAAAATCTTACATCACTTAAATAACTAATGGCCTTCCTAATAGCAAAGGTCTTGCCATCCTCCCCTGACCTCTCCAGATAATGAGGCCTCCAATGGACGGCAGATACCTGGACATTTGTTTTGCTTTTCATACTGTTGAAAAGTCTAAGCATATGGACCAAACTCCAAAATATACAACTTAAACTAACTACCCCGAGGGTGCTTATTTCTGATCTTGGCCATTGTTAACATTCAGAAAAAAGTCTCCTGTCCCTGTTTACTTAATATACATGAGAACTGGTTGTGTACACAGGGAACTGTAATAACACTACGATAAAGAGGTGCCCAGAGGGTGAGGGGCCAGCATGTGAGAGTATTACAACAAGGAGAAATCCTTACTGCAGTGGATAATAATGTATGTTGTGCGTATCATTTTCTCTATCCGCAGTACTTACCCTCTTACAACAAGAGCTGTCTCTCTGATAATCATAAAGATAACATAGCGAAAGGAAATGAATGCATGCACTTCATTTTGTCTGCTCCAAGGTTTGATGAAAAAAATGATGAAAAAATGTGAAGATATGTTTTGAGGCACAGTCACAGGGGTATTGCCAAAGTTCAGATAATAGCAATTGCTTCTCAGGCAATTCTTTGACTCAGCATACTGCTGTTGCTGAGATTTAAATTTCTCATGGAGCAGAGATCCAAAGCTTTTAGACGGCAGTGCAGTGGCTCTGCTACCCCCATTATTTAGAGGTTTTCAAACTCACATGACTGTCAGGGAAGTCCCATTAACTTGGTTATGCCTGGGATATGTGGCTGTGAGGACGGATATACTGGAGCCCAGTTTGACACAGGGATGCTTTGATCCAACAGCCATGTCTCCCTAGCCCTTGGTGATGCTGTGTGTAGTATCAGACCCATATAAAGTAACTGTAAGGTCCTGGTTGCAGGATATTTTCTATCTCTACACCCTGTGGATCAATACTGGTCCACGTTGCAAAGGCAGAAGTCTTTAAAGGACATCCAGGATTACCCTGCAGGCCAACAAACCAATCCTTCCCCTGACTTTATTGCTCCAATGTATCTAACTTTGAGACATCTCACAACTCTTGATTGAACCATCTTGGGTTTCCTCTTGCCTTTGTTTGGGAGGTATCTGTGTTCATTTCCAGTTTGTGAGAGAGCCGTCTCCAGGCGGGCCTCTGTTCCAATAGCTTCTGTAATATTTCTCTCATTGGTCTTCCTGTAATAATGAAACATGTTACGAAAGGTTGACTTTCCATACTCTGAGACAAGTCTGCCTCCACTGCAGCAGTTAAACTACTTTTAGAAGTTGAAATCGTTGTGATCCGTTAATCAATGATTACTTAGTAAGCATGCAAAAAACTAGCATGGGAATGAGACAAATCTCCAAGCTCATGTTTTATTTGCTCTGGCAGATACGCCTGGTCTCTCTCCCATATGTTGGAGAGGCATTAACCAAATATTTTCAGTCATATTTATATATATATATTTTTACAATGAAAAATATTACGACCATACGTCATTTTAATCCCCTGTCCAGTTCAACTAAAAGTGTTTGCTCCATACAGTTGCAGCAGAGTCACAGCACATGGTAGTAGCAGTCAGGACTTTACTTACAAGACAATAGTGGAGGTTTTGGTATAATTTTTGGCAATATTTTGGATTTAATGCTAGTAGGGAACCTTATAATGTTAA
This sequence comes from Echiichthys vipera, assembly GCF_963691815.1. NCBI lineage: Eukaryota > Metazoa > Chordata > Actinopteri > Perciformes > Trachinidae > Echiichthys > Echiichthys vipera. Next base: position 10,547,375 of record NC_139834.1, on the reverse strand, counting down.
TGAGGCAATCTGTAAACTGTAAACTGTTACACAGTGGAAGCTCGACTAGAGAGGCCAGAGATCAAAAGATATTGCAGCCACAATATCACAGCAGCCAAGAGTCCAAAATTTCCTTTAAATAATAAAATGGAAGGTCCCAGACTAAATTCACAGTTGCAAATTGGTCTGGCGATGTCAGCCAGAATAATAAAAAATATTGATGTTATCATTACTTGGTTATATCCATATACATGATATACATGGATACACTCTTTTAAAGTCATTTTGTTCATTTCTGTAGCTGTAATCCCTGCTTCTGCACCGTAACATACAAATATAGCACAGACACACACTAGCCTGGAGTCTACATGAGGCAACTTTAAGGCGTGGGCTGCAGAAATGTCTCTTTCTTTGACACTACTGTAGTCCATGCTCAGGCATCCAAGGCAGAAATATTTTGAGGGCACACACCATAATACAAAAAACACACTCCTGCTCTTGATTCTACTGAAAGACTTGTCAACACTCTCACGTCTAAATCCTCAAATATTAACATCTCATTAAGTGTCTCTCTTTCCCTGTCTTTTTCTATTTATGTTAACTAAGATTCACTCATAAGGGGGTCTCTGCTTATTTTTTTTATGCCAACAGTTTTCTCATTAAGTAACCATATATCAAGTTTGAATCTTGTATAGTTGAATTATAGCTTGTCACTCTGGTTTGATTTTAATTAAATGTATGCGTGATTGCAACTTGAGAAGCATTAAAACATTGCCAGAAACCCATGGAGAAAGAGACAACATAATACTGGTTAACTGCGCGCCATTTTTGTTTAAATGTTAGCTCCACTTTTTCTCCTCCTCCGCTAATGGCTCCAAAAACAGCCAGCTGAAAGTGCTGCAGTCAAATACGCTGAACCAGAAAGGACCTGCTTAATCATTTAGAGAAAAAGAAGAGTAGCCTTTTTTTGTTGGTAAGAATGATAATGGAGTGCAAAACCCTCTTGCATTTTTTTCTGGGAGTGTCTAATGAGAAGAGGTGCCCTACTTTAACAAAGAGTCTGTCTTTCGCAGCACACATAAAAATCCAGACAAGACAAATATAGATAACATAATTAAATCAAACAATGTGGAATGAAAATAGGAGCTCAGTTAGATGAGGAGCTGAAAATGGTGAACTGGATACTGAACAGCAAAGCCCTGGAGACATGCAGTTAGAATGATTTCTGGGTGATGGTAGATGGTTATTTTTGTGATGCTCTGAGGGATTCAAATGTGGGTTTGACATACAGAGTTTTTAATTAACGCTCACTCAATAGGAAAAAAAATACACGCCTCAGTCTTTTATTTTATCTTCTAAAATGTGTATGTTCACTTTATTAAGTAGGTGAGTTTAAATAGAGTCAATTATTTTCATATATGTGAATCCCTAGATAGGTGATTTAAGATATTTTAGTGCAGAAGATAATGGCAGTACACACCCACTTGGTAAAGGAGGTTGTGTTTGCACGCAGTAAATTCAGGTAATTGTTTTATATTGTATATGACTGATACTGGCTTGATATTTGGGTAGTATGTAAAAGCATTGAGATAATTTGTGAGCAGTGGTGGAAAGTCAGTAAGCACATTTACTTAAGTACTGCACAAGTACAAATTTAAGGTACTTTACTTGAGTCTTTTTGACCTCTACTCCATCGCATTTCCAAGGTAAATATTGTACTTTTACTCTACTGATACATTTATCAGTTTACGGACACTTTACAGATTAAGCTTTTTTTCATGAAAAAAAACAACAAATAGCTTATGCAATATGTTTTGATATTAATTAAACTACCTAATTTATACAAGTACAACTGAAATAATTAATTTATTAATTGATTAGTCCATTGACAGAAAAAATACAAAGATGAAAAACATTTCTTGGTTCCAGCTTCTCAAATGTGAAGATTTGCCGCTTCTCCTTTTAATTATTTGAATTTATTTTTAATAATGTTGAGGTTACAACTGTTGGTTGGACAAAACAAACATTGCGAAGGTGTAACTGGGTTTTCTGAATTTTTACGAACCAAACAATCAATTTATTACTGCAGAAAATAATCAGCAGATTATTCAATAACTAATTATCTAATGATATTTTCTGCATTAAGTACTTACTTACTTTTAACACTTTTTTCAATGCAGGGATTTTACATGTAACATAACATGTCTACAGTGTGGTTTCAGTACTTTAACTAAAGGATCTGAATACTTCCTCTTACTCTACATACTGTATATTTATATAAATACTGAATTAATTGTTTGATTTATAGAGAATGGGTAGGGCCATGTAGTGTATACTTCTTCCTACTCCATTTCGTAATAATAGTAATAGTTGTTTTTTGTTTAAGATAATTTGTATATTGAAAATGTACTATAGTTTTACTACCATTACATGGCTGGAAGCTCAGAGATAAGTAGATCTTGAGTTAAAATAATAATAATAATAATATGGACATTTTTGTGAAAACTCACTTTTCCACTCATGAAATCAGAATTAATATGTAGTGTGGCATCGAGAGACAGACTTAATAACAGATTAGAAATGAACACCTGTAAAATCCATGACCTTGATCACTCCCACTTTGTGGCAGGTGCCATCACAGTTGATAAAAATAGAATAGGCTGCTGACTGCACTCCAGCAGTCCGTCTATGTCGGAGGTATTCAAAGGCTCTGAAGGCTGCAAACTAATGGCTTTCATTTGGATCTGACAGCTTGGTATTTGCAGGTCCCTCTTGAATTGATATATTGCATAATTTTGAGTCATTTGTTTACCCAGCCTGTCTTGTGTGAGCTTTTTCGCCTCAGTAGAAGTGCAAAATAAAAGAACAGGAATTGGATATGATTAATAGGACGAGTTATAGCATTAAAGCAAACTGTTGTGATGCTTGTGTGGGCTTTGTTTTCTCCCTGAACTCACACAGGGGTTTGTCGAATAAATGTCAGTGTCTTGACATGAATGTGAACATCAGACAAACATTATATTGTAGCATGTGAGCTGAACTTGGTTATTCTTCATTGATAACAGGTGATGCTGATGTCTAGACTCACCCAGGGCTGTTGCTGCAATGTAGCATAATCACACCAACTTGCAAGGCAGTATCCAAACAGGTGATACATTAAGCAAATTCCATGCTGAAGTAGTCCAGAGGCAGTTTGTATATGATGGCAATCTGAGAGCAGAGAACCAAGGAGCCTCAGCTGAAACACGATCAAAGAGATCCAAAATGTGCAGCTGTAGGGAGGTAGAGGAACTACTGCAAGATACATGCAAGGTAACAATGGGGAAAAGGTGGAAACATAGGTAGTCAAGAGACACAGTGTTCATATTTGTGATGTATATCAAATAAATGGAAATTTGGAATGGATTAAGTTACAGAAGAAGTTAAGTTACAACATTATCCTTGGCCCTGTTTTGCACCCAAGTCTATGCCTGTTTTTATTGATACCAGTATTGTAAGGTTTGCTTATTGATCAGTCATATAGGTATGTCATAATACATTCTTCCTAAGACTCCTTTTCACCTAGGGCAAAAAAATAATATTTAGAGGATGAATGTCAAAATGACTTCCACACCGCCTTCAGTGGCACACAGAACAGAAACTCATAAACCAAACTAATGTGTTTTTATGTACGCCCTTCATGTCAAGGTAACCAACAGCATCTGGCTTTATGGGTGGAAAGAGATGCATCAGGCCAGAAAGAACAGAGTCAAGTAAGAGCTGGCAACATGATGGGGAGTAAATGCCAGTCCACAGATACAAGCCCAACATGCTATAAGCCTCTCCCTTGAGAGCTGTTCTTTTTTTTTTTTACTTTTCCTTTGATTTAAGGTAGTCATCTTGATCTCAAAATGTGCTTTGTTCTTATGCACACAAATTGCATGTGCACAAAAACATAAAGCATCCGCTTTCTTTTGCAGCATGCCCACAAACTGTAGGCTCTGAAGGAAATTCTGTGAGAGTGACAAAATTGCAGTGCAAAATTTGCCGTTTCCTTAGCAGCATGGTAGAAATCTCCAAATATCATTTTTATTTTTTAAACCAAATCACAGCATGTATTTTTCTATGGTGTTCCTCGACGTCTTGCTGCCTTAAAGTGAATTTCCGATGTAAAATCATCCCAGGGTCTTTTTTTGGCAAATTGGGTCATCAAATAAGCCATCAAGACATTTTTTTTGGTGAATGAACGATTAACGGTGAAATACCGTAAAGTTGCAACAATACCGGCAGTGGCCGACTGTAAGCTAACACTAAGTAGCTCGGGCATCACGTGAAGGCATTAAACCGGCTTTTTTAACCACTAATACTGATCAAAATAACGCCAAACCTCTGCAGTAACATGATAAGAGTCCCTACAAATTAACCGAAGCACCAACAACGTAGTAAGTGAACCCATAGTTTATCAAGAGTGCTTTGAAAGACTTACATGCTGGCCGGTACCAGCTCGTCTCGTAGTAGTCCATTCAGGTCGAATAGCAAATACAATCTAAAAAGAAAGAGCCCATTGATGCTTCAGTTAATGTGTAAGGACACTTATCATGCTACTGCAGAGGTTTGGTGTTATTCTGAGCAGTATTTGTGGTTAAAAAAGCTTTTTTAATGCAGCACCGTGCTGCCCTGAGCTAATCCTTGTTAGCCATGTCCGACTGTTAGAAACTCTCCCAAGTTTCTCTGCTAATCGTTCGCACACGAAAAAAATTGTCAAAATTACTTATTTGATGACTGAAATGCAGAAAAGGACCCTGGGAGGATTTTACATCCAAGTTACGCTTTATTGTGGTGTTTTGGAGGGACTTTTGTCAATTTCTATCAATTCCTAAGTGGTCAAAAATGGTTAAATTTAGCACCAAATCTGTATAACAAATGGTCAACCAAGAAATTGCTGCAACAATTTATGAGACATACTGTAAGTGAATATGGCAATGACTATACTTCAGTCACAATGTTCTCAGCCCTTTTCACAATTTCTTTTTTTTTTCTGATTTATGATTACAACAACTTGACACTCAGAGCTGAGCTGCATCTCAAATTAATCTTCAGGTTCCCAACTTTCAGGGGATTCAAGCCACTTCTAGTCGGCATGTATGGTTGACCTAATGAGAAAAAGGTGCTCAATTTGTTCACTCTGCACTGCTTTATACAAGTCCTCCTATCTGCACCCATGCGATGAGAGACAGATGGATGTCTACAATAAGGTTGACAGATTGAGAACACAATGCATACAGCCTGATGCAATCAAAGGCAATATATGTTTGTCTTTAGTCTTTGCCCCCTTTCCTTCACAGTTCAAAAAGCAAAAGTAAAAGTACAAATAAAGCAAAAAAATAAACACCACATGCACAGAAAGATCTTAGTTTCCTTCCCTGATATTTGTTTTAGCAGTTTCATTGTAATGATAGATAACAGCCAGTGTGAGTGGCATGTGGTATTTCTTGCCATTTGTTGGGAGTAGGCTGCCATATTCAAGCTGTGACACATTGCTGCTGCACAGTGGAAAAATTATTACTGCAACACAGCTGCATGCATTTCTGCTGAGATGTAAGTGCATACTGCCTCTCGTTACGACTGAAATTTATGTTGCTACAGTATGTAAATAATTAAAGAGCTATGTTTGTTCTGCAGTGTTAAAGAACACGTGACGAGTTGATATCACAGCATGGGCTCGCTTCAAGGATTTCATTGATTTTCAAGGAATGTGATCATTATTTGTCTTGGTGGCTTACTTTTGTCAGATCAGTGCAATGAGTGCTAGGGAAGGTAAGTCAGAGCGTGCCTGATGGGATCTGTGAAATTGGCAAAGTGGTAAACTATATAGGAGCTTGATGGATGGTTTGGAAGAGGGATGCAGGGTATGTTTTTGGGAGGGAAATCTAATTTTCTCAAAGCTACCTTAAGGGAGCACTGAACTCAATCAAACATAAATGTAATCAAACATTTCATCGCTCTTTGTAGCCATCGAGGGATCTCCTTGACCATGGACTTACAGTTCTCTCTCTCCCCTACTTTCTGTCCGCGCCTCACTCTTCCCTCCATCACTCTATAAACAAAATAACAGCAGTCAGAGTGGTTAAGGTCACTGTGAGTTTGTATTGAAAAAGTGAAATGAGGTAACCACTTTATTGCCTCTGTTTGATAAAATAATTATGTTTTTATTTTACTGACAGAAACCAACATTAAATAAAAGGCCATGTCGATATAGTTCTCATACAGAACAAGGTCATTTGTGCCCTTCATCAAAATTTTGTGTTCATTTTTACTTAAACCTAGGTACACCATTTACAATATCGTGCTAGAAAGCATCATGGAGGCCAGTGTCAATGTTACGGTTATTGCTAGTTTTCTATAACTGTTACTTATTCAGTCTCTCTTTCAAACTAAGTACTGACTACTTTGGAACAATGTTCAAGCACTGCCGGGGCAGAGAGGAAAAGAATTTAGGGCTGAGACAAGAGAAGTTAATAACAGAGGCCAAGCATTGCGTCGAAAAAGATAAAAAAAACAGTGTCCACCCAGCTGTTATTATTCAATCACTGCCCAAGTATTTGTCCCAGGAATGAATGGCGATTGTAAACTTTCAAGATTAAAACCAGATGTTAGTTGATATGTTCGCCAGTGGGAAAGGAGCTTTTTTCTTTAAGACTTACATTAATGCCTGAGATAACAACTTGGCCGAAGACAGCATCCGTTGTTAGCTGACAAGCCCAGACAGGCTGCTTCTGTCAATATTCGAGCTTCTCAGCACCAAGCATACATTACATCTCTGTGGAAAACTGAACCATGGCAGCGTACTGATTAAGGGGCCCTCCATTTGTAAGACAGTAGTACTGTACTAGTACTGAAGCTGTTTTCAATGCTCTCTGTAGGTGTGTTTGGAATTTACTGACAGCTAGGCAGTGCATGGAGACTGCTTTCTCAGAATAATGGTGTCCACATGCTTGGATTGTCATAGAACCTCATACTTGAGCAACTGTGTCACCACTTTCCCAGCCAAAGCAGCTGACACTGACTGGCTTTGATTGTGCATGTGTGAAAGCATGTGTTCGGATGGAGTGAGTAGTATAATGAAGGCCCACTGGCTTGGCAAAGGGTAACTGTAGGTCAGCGGGTCTCAATCTATCAGAAAGTGTCACGGAGAGATGTGAACTGGTCTGAAGGAGAACGTTTCTTGAAATTTTGTGTCCTCTTGACCTTTACTTTTTTACCATGTGTTACAAGACAGACAAGGCAAATCTGAAAAATCTAAGATTTTCAAGGATAACCAAGGAAGAAAGGAATGAAAGTTTTAATAGATTGGACAGAGCTATAGCCATTACGCCCCTAGTATAGACAGCTGCTTGAAAATAGAAGTGATTTGTTCCATCACGTATATCGTCGAGTAAAAAGCATACAATAGTTGATAAATGTAGATCTGGTAATGATTTGTACAGGTGCTGTGCATAAAGGAACTTAATGGAAATCCTCTTCTGGTCTTACTAACATACTTGTTTGCGAGGCATTGTGCATTGTGGCTGCTGTATGAATGTAATCAGTGAACAGTGCATATATTTTCCTTTCAATTTAACTTGATAATTTGTAGTCAGTCCAATACTGCAATGTCTCTCTCTATATGTCTCAGTTTATTCTTACTTCTCCTTGTAAAATAAGCTTCTTCATATGCTTATGAAGCTACCAATCAAAGCCTGTTTACCAGTCACTTAGCTCCATTCCTTTCTTTTCCACCACAGGGACAAACTGTAGGCTACCTGAATATTAGCCTAGACAAACAGTTAGTTTTAACAGTGGAGTAGAAATAAAGACAGATAACAGTCATCATTGTCCTCAGTTCTTATACTGTAGATGAAGTGGGCCCTTTTAACTACATTTTGAGCTCAGTGGTTGAGTTTCTCCCCCCTTTCTTTTACAAAGCCCGCCAATAAAACAGATTTTTAAGAGAAGGATTTGTTCAAATTGCAATTTCCCAAATGCATCTGCATGATAAATAATGTTTACCAATGGTCAATTACCATATCAATGGGTATTACTAGTTGAAGTGTAATTGTACAGAATGAATAGGAGAGGAAAATGTTCAGAGGTTCACACAAAGGTCTCTTCCATAAAGGCTCAACAAGTTACAAAAGAGTGGCAGGATTATAGATCCTGGTAATCGGAATACAATGATCACACTGGCTTTCAGGACAACATTCATAGAAAATAACCCTGTTTTTGAAAATATAGATGACAGTCTTTGTCTTACTACCTCCTCATATTTCATGGCAGTCATTAGCAAGTGCGGGTCCAGTACCATGTAATTATCTGTACTCTGAACCAAAAATCATTAGTCAACAAAGCACTGTAGCTTTGTGGTTCTTGTATGCCCTCTTCTGTGTGTGCACTCTGTCTTAGGCTGCCCACATCTATCTTAGAAAAACTTTGAATTACAGTATATGATTAAAAGAGAGCTCAACAATACGCGAGGAGTATCTGCATTATTTTCTTTACTCCCTCTGATCACAATTGGACCTTTACACTATTGTTTGCGCTGTGTAACATCCAGCAGAACAATAAAAGGCATTATTTAAATGACTCTTTGGCGATGAGCTGGGATCCTTAGAATACTGCAAAGGCTCCCTATTGGATGGTTAAGTATTGATAAGGCGAGGCTGTGACTTTGAGGTGATTGATTTTGGTTTGAAGAAAAGGTCATGTTTAATTACTTGCAAGTGCTTCATGCCAACTTTGATCCGTTCCAATGTTAGACATGTAAATATCAAACAGAACACAGTTTAATCAAAGGAAAAAAAATAATTCAATCATATTCTTTTTCCAGATATTTTATAGTATACAGTTTGTGAGCTGTGCTGTAGCTCAATGGCAAGACATTTTGCACAAATCTCTTTGGTTGTATTTAGACGATACTGATGTCCAAACTGTGTCAAAGCCACTTATGCTACAGAAGGTGTGAGTATGCAGAGTAACAAGCTACACCAACTGCTGACAAAGCCTGTGACATGCTCTAGAGCTCAATGGCTTGCTTGTTACTGCATGTTGGACTCAAAAAGTAATTCCCAAACACTTACTTGTTACGCAACTAAAACAGTAAGGGAAAGCTAATGAAAATGCACCTGAAAGTCTTCCTATTTCACTATCTGACGCTCATTTTTTACATTGACTCTTGCTCTAACTTGACTTGAAGTTCCATTTTAGTTCAAATAGTTCAGAATAGCAGCTCCAGGACTAGCAGCTTCAGTAGATTAGTTTTTCATAAATCCGAAGGAAGGGCAAAAATAATGAATTCACCAAAACAAGAACAAAAGAAAGAACACTTAAAATTTTCAGATTTCTCTTTCTACCAATCTTAGTTGCAACTTTAATGCATTCCCATCAGGGGCGGAGTGGCCATTGGGACGACAGGAAGATTTCCCGGTCGGCCAGTGGCCAATAAGGTCGGTCGTGTGATGTTCATGACCGGCCCTTTGAGTGAAAACTCTTCAGAATCAAGCACGTTCCGTGAAAATTGCCAAGAGTTTTATAAACCACACATATGGAGAGTCCAACCACTTTATATAACACTTGTGTCTCTACATCTCACTCATGGTTGCTACAGTGTCACACTCACTCTCATTAATCCAGCCTACTGATTTTTGTTTAGCCTCCTATAGTGATCTAATTATTTTTAATCAGACGTTACATAACTTTCATGAGCACAAATATAAAATGGCCAACATTTTTTTTTTTTGGTTCATGGGAAATGGGGACTGCGAATCACTACAATAATCACTCTGCGTTTATCCAATGAACGAATGGGGATGAATGAGCGGCTGTCAGACAGAGAGAAATAGGGCAAGGTTGGAGTGGCAAATTTTCTTAAAGTGGAAAAGGAATCGGATTTGTGTGTTTGATTTGCTCAGTTACACCTGATGGAGGGCAAGAAGAAAAAGGAGAAAGGAGAAAGGAGGGGCTGAAAAGGCCAGAATGAAGAAGAAGCAGGTGCTGGAGGAGAGTGCATCAAAATGGTCAAAAATCACAGATTTATTCCAAAACAACCAGAACCAGGTGTCAATTTAACTCATGTCAGAACAACAATAGTTTCAGTCAGTATAGATCAGTGGGCTCTGCTTTAAACCGACACTTCATTGTGAATTATGTGATTTTGCCTTTTGCCATCTAGTGGTCATATTTCCTTTAAGTCCTGGTGGAGGGGATAGGTAGGGCTAGTTGTGGGCCGGTGGTGGGCCGGTGGTGGGCCGGTGGTGGGCCGATGGTGGGCCGATGGTGGGCCGATGGTGGGCCGATGGTGGGCCGGCGCAGTTAGAATTGTCCCGGTGGATTTTTGTGTCCCACTCGGCCCCTGATTCCCATTATCATCATTGAATCTATTGGGATAGGCCTGGTGACTTTAATTTATTTTTAGTCATGCCAGAATTGATATTAGATTAGTAAAACAAATTGCTATGCAAATGTAATGACCCTTTTTTGAACACAAATCAAAGCCTACACTCAGTTTGTTTGTTTCTATTTAATGAATGCAGAACCTTGACTAACTGAGCGACTTAAACACATGTTAATGAGGGCTGCAGGATATCAGTAAAAGATCTTGAGCTGTTACCCGCCAAAGAAGGCGCAGATAAGTTGATGCGATAACCTTTCTACAGGGAGCACTTTAGTCCTGTTGTGCACACAGGGTACAGGGATTCTTAAGGAGACTCTCATTTCACTTTCCTATTAACTGCCAATCCCCTTGTCTCCGTCCTCTAACCTCAAGTATATCATACTGTATATTGATTGGTCACAAGAGTTAGACCTCAGACTAGACTAAGACTACCTAGGTTCAGATTATTTTAGACTTTTTTTAAATGAGTCTGATATTGAGGGGTGTTCCTGTTTGTGATCTGAAGCATGTCAACAGAAATGTGACGTTCACTCAGCTCTGGCATTTTGTTCTCAGGAATGTAGATCATTTGGTTCGATAAAGAATTTTATGAAAGGGCGGAGAAAAAACCTGTGCTAACAAATCTGCTAATTGCTTGTTAACAGTCAGCAATCCGCTAGCTTGGTTGCCCATTGGCACACAGTAAAAGTTCACACAGTTTATTCAAATAATGTATTTATACCATCAACTCCTGTCCTGTTGGAAAACCTTTCCTCTTTTGTGGAGCTGTTTCAATATGAATGGTGCAACATAGCAAGTAAGCTATGGAAGTGCTCTCCATTCTGGACTCTAGCTGGTCAAAGGTGACTAAAAATTCAAAATTGAACTTGATGCAAAAATACAGTGCGGACTAATGATATGGAATGATTTCTCTGAAAAAAATTTTAAACAATGTTGTGATCAGATCTTGATGACTACATTAGCAGCTATATTATGGTTCTTGAGTTGACTAACTCTAAGAAATGCTACAGTATATACCTGCTTCAGCCCCAAAATAGTTTTTTCCCCCACCATTCTTACTTTGTGGGTCGACTCAGTGAGAGTCACACACAGATATCACATACTTTCCATCATACCATTGCTCTATTTATAAGCCTCCCAATACACCAGCCCTACTCTCCAGGGAGGTCATTAATTTGCCTCTCTGTCAGTGGTATGCCCCACAAAAAGTCCATCAAAACTTGTAGGCTGCTTATCTATGTGGCTACATATGCTTGAAATTAAAGCCAAGCGGATTCTCAATAGAAAGAAGTAATTTAATTACTGTGTCATGACAAATGCTCTAAGAAGCCCATAAGACAGATGACCTTCTTTATTTTTGTTTCTTGTGTTTTATTTTCAGACAAAAATAAATTATCCCATGACAATGTTCATAATGATGTAACATTTTATATCTGACCACTCTGAAAACTCTGAAGGGTTATCTGCTCAATGTTGCCCAAAAATTCCAAGTGTTATTTTTTAATAATCTTCTTCATTACATTCCTTAAATTCAAGTGTACAGCCATAACATGAGGTACAGAGTAAGTTGGAGGACCAGATGTGTTCCAGTGGAGATAAAGTAGTCTCTAGATAAATGTAATGCAGTCTGTGACTCTGATAACCTCGGGTTGTTTCTTGTGCGGCTCTTGACTCCCTGCTCCTGTCTCAGCATTTATCAGCAGACTTCTATAGTAGGTTGACCCCTTGACCTGCATGAGCTTATATCGTGCTTTTCATTTCAGGCATAGTGCCACGGTGGCTGTGAAAGGTGTTTAATGAACTGTCTTGTAAGGAGAAGGTTGTGCTTGCCCATCAGCACTCATCCCTCCTCCCAGTTTCTGCATCACTTTCTTATTTACAGCCATATCTCAGCTGCTTTTTGCTGAGCTAGGGAGTTTTCCTCGAGTTGAAAGGCCCTGGAGGGGTGAATAGTCCATCTGTAGAAAGATACATCATTTGTTGGGATTTGCGTGTTACTGAGAGGAGTGTGTGGAACACAAAATGCTTGGTCCCTGATAGTTGCAACCACCTTATTTTATACACCCAATTTGTCAATTCACAGAATAAATCACATCCAACCTAAAGGGAATGTTTTGTTGATGCTGAAAGCTTAATTGGATAGCTATAACATAACATCTTAAATATATTTTGAGTCAGCCACATAATTGCATCTACATGTATTGTCTATATATGGTGACATGGTTATATTATGGCCTATTACATCAGCCACAAGTCAATGGTTCTTGGTTGGAAGCTGCTGGGAGTGTGTTTCATGCATTTATCGTTGATTTATTAAACAATCACCATTCTGCACATGAATAGGATGCTTAAGATAAATGTACAATGTTTCATATGTACATTGTTGAATGATTGTATATTGCTAATGATTTATTTTCAGTTTCCCCAACGTGGTCTCATGGGAGGGCGTATAAATAGCACGCTACTTTTCATGACTTTCATGACTTTTCGCGTGCATGTCTACGCATATTAAGCTTTTCGCGTGTCATTTAATGCCCGTAGTTCCCCAGGGTTAGGGTTAGGGTCAGGGTTAGGGTTAGGGTCAGGGTTAGGGTTAGGGTTAGGGTAAGGGTTAGGGTTAGGGTTAGGGCATTTCACGCCCGTTATTTCAGCCATCCTTCACATGAAATATTGATTTAAAAACAACCCTCTGACAGAAAGCTCCACCACTTCGTATTTCTCCGGAAAGTAGCGGAGAAATACGAACACGTGGGTTTTCCCTCAATGACATTTGTGCGGGAAATGACATCTCTGCACTATACAAGTCAATTGAGACTACATGGCGTGAAATGACACGCAAAAAACATGACATGCGTTGTAATTATACAACTCTCAAGATGGCTTGAGAGAAATAGCGTGTCATTCACACGCCTTTTGGTGAGACCAGGCTGGTCTCCCACAGAGGATGATTTCTTGCAGTCAACTGTCTTGAGGTGAAACATTTTCAGATTTTTATGAGTTTGTCCTGAAATCAGCTCTACTGCAATTTTCTGGGAAAGACGGCAACTTAGCAGAAATCATTTTTAACAAGCAACACAGTTGCAATTTACATGTACTATCATGCATACTTGAGGACATTGTAAGTCAGTAGAACACTTAGGACAGATGGATTTTGACAAGTCAGCAAGATGTTTAATGCTTTTTATGTGCTTTTCAATTTAAACCTTTTTTTCCTGAATTCTGGATGGCTGTTAACTGCAGCAATATCATACCTGAGCTTGGAATAAACTTAACATCTAATTTCTTGTCTGAATATGCTAAAAGAGATGTATCAGCTAAAAGTCAAAATAGTCAGTCAGAATATGGTACATCTAGCACAAACATGGAGCCCAGGCGAGTGAATGCTGACATGCATCTAAACATTTTCTAAATCCTCAGCACAAATCTGCACCAAGATCTATTATTGAAGATATTAAAATTTCCTCACTTTAAAAAGATGCAGAAATTGTCATTAAGATAATTTTTGAGGCCTGCTCAGTCATGACTAATAAGATATCTAGGGAGTGTCTAAAAAGGTTAAAATAATTAAATGTCAAATTATGGGATTGCTTAGTATAATGATTATAGTATCAGGAACATTGTCTTTTGCATGATTTTTCTTTTAAATTCTAATCTGAATCAAGGATTTAAAATTAAAGGTTGTATGATGTCAGATTGTATTGACTGGAGGACTTGCTAATTGAAATGCTGTAACCAATATCTAACCATAACATGCTGATTTAAAAATTTAATAAAAATACAGACCAAAAAAACCCACAAGGTTAGTGCATTTTTTCCCGATGGAGCTGTAAAGGATTGTCGTTGAAATAGGCAGCTCCATGGTCAGATGCACTTAAGTCATGAAATTGACGGTTGCATAGCTAGATGTGGTGAAAAAAAGCTCTGATCTTTGAGGGAGCTCTCAAAGAACCTGAGTAGCAGCTGTCAGTATAATGCGATCCAATTCAGCAGCAACACAAACTACATACTTTACATTAACACCTTCATGACGGCAGGATTTAGTACAGGACAAGGCTGCTATAGTTTTAGCTAGGGCCCTGTTTAGATCTGGCATTAACGTCCATCCTGAATGATCCAATCTCAAGTGGCCACATGTTATTATCATACTGTCAGTGTCAGTGATGTGTGTTTTTGTTCCAGTGCTCTGCACAGCCTTGGACACCTGTCCGCCTGCTCTCATCCCCATCATCTTGCCTGGCAAAGGCAATGGTGGCGGACAAATGGAAGTCCCTGGGGACCATCAGTGGACAACCTTATATTTTGTGGTTCATAAAATAAACTCGAAAGTCCGAACACATACACACATACCTATATCTGGTGGAGAAAGGTAAAATCTTCTACAGACAAAGACTGAAGTCAGCTCTTTTTCATTAGTCAGATTGCACATTTATGTAATAGGCCAATGTCTGGTTTATGTAAACAAACCACCTGAGATCCAAACACATACATTTTTCTATTATATTGTTCTGTAAGCTACTAGGACCCACAAGCCAACAGTCAGAATTTCCATTTGCAAGTTCAAAATGTGTCATCAAAAACATTTTACAAGAATAATGATAAAGGGATTGCAATGGAAAAACACAACAGAATTATTTTTTTTGACATATTTAAACTAACCATGTTTCCTTTCAGCTTAAATTTAAAACTCACTCCAAACTGACATTTAAAGAAACAAGAGCCATTTGCTCAAAAGAGTGTTTTTGTTCTTACTGTATTCATCTGTTTGGCAGATTTCTAATTTATCCTCACATAGGAGGTTTTATATGTGGACAGGGGAAGGGAAAAATGTGGAATAACATCATAAATATATAATAACCACTCTATTGTTGAATAGCTTTGTTCTGTGTCTGGGCTCCTTTTTTCATATTAAGGTAAGGATCTTGAAAAGGACATACAGTGAACATCACTACTGTATATAATAATAGTAAAATTGTATCTGTATAGCACTTTTCAAAACACAGTTACAAAGCGCTTTACAACAGCAAAATAAAACAGAATTCAATAAAATTACAATAAAATAAAACCATAATAAAACAGCAAAAGAGTATGAATAACAAATGAACGTATGCATAAACATACACAAAAGTGCACACACACACACACACACACACACACACACACACACACACACACACACACACACACAAACAAATACAAAAAACCCACTAATTATCTAAGAAAGATTTATAGCTACGGTGAGTGGGTTTGGATTAAGGGTGTTGCGATATAGTATCGAAAAATAACTGAACTTACTGACAATACTTTCAATTTGTGCATATTCTTTTAATCTTTTCCAAACTTACAGGTCATAATTCCATTGGGAATACATTCATAATAAAGTGACCTGTAGCGTCAAGAAACGCATACATTCACATACACAGAAGCACTGAGCAATGAAACAGCCTCTCATGAACAAACTCCCAAATTGCAAAAGGTTTTTTGGTTACTGCAGTGCAAAGCAAACACAATTACTGTTATGGCTTAAGGAGCAGGAAGTCGCCTGGAGTAAGTGTTCCCATATTTAAGGAACTAAATTAGATCAAAAACTATGTTGTTTGTTACCTTACGGATTTAAAAGTTGCAGCAGAAGGCATGTAGTCTACATTAATCTTTGATGAGATCAAAACAGAAAATATAGTGCACTGACTCACCTCATCAGTTATACTATATCTGACCTTATCACTGCCTAGTCCTGCAGGTGAAATTAGGTGGTGAATGATTTTAGTTTAAAATGTAGACAGGAAATAAAGTAAATACCTTACATGCTAGTGTTCCACTGATGGGAATAATTAAGTCAAAGCGCTATGCAGTTTTTGTTTGGCTTTCTGCTGGGGTTTGCATTTCCCTGCTGATAAAGTTTTATTAAGTGGTTCTTGAGTCTGGCTTGCTTATAGAACCACGCTCAGATTTCTGCTCTTCACACCAACAACAATGCTTGTTTACCTTGTTCACTTGGGACAAGTCTAGTCTGGATTCAATTTTGCTTTGCTTTTTAGTTTGTCTTTGTGAACAAAACAACCGGGCACCAGTGGTGTTTCTGACCTCTATTTGTCTTTAGTCCTCCCTCTGAAATGAGCTTTCTATCCCCCTTGATCCTACTTCCTCTGTAGGAATGACTCCCTGGCACATTTTAGACGTTTACCCAGTTATGAAGGTGAAAAACCAGCTGATCAAAGCCTGCTGTGAAGCTCAATGAATAGAATATGCTGTCAAATATTTGAAACGATGTACATACTTTCTGATCATTAGGTAGGTACAGAGTTCATAGAAGTGTATTATTTTCATAGTTTGTGTATACTGTAATAATACTGCAACCTGAATTCATATTCATTCTATCTGTAGCTGAAAGAGACTGAATGTAAGACAAAATGTACTTGATGGGCACCATCCCCCGGGGTGTGTCTACTATAACTAACCAACCTAGACTCAGTTAGTTCTGTGAGCAATAGTTTCCAAAAAAACGTTCAAGGTTGAATGATATTAAAGTTGATGTAAATTGAAACATACCTTAATATATACTGAATGAAACGTTTCTTTTTGAAACGTTTCTTTTAAAAACACGGTCATTAATTGACATTTTGTGCTAAAGTAGAAATGTTAACACAGTTTCTCTCTCTCTTATCTGCCTTTTCTCCATCTCACCCGACTTCAGAATAAGCAGTAGTGAAACAAAGGAGGAAGGAGTGATAGAGGGAATATTTGGGACGTACCCTCTGTAAATGGAGTTGATGATGCCAAATTTGTCTCTCTGTAGTCTGCCTGCAAGATATATTTATCTCAATAAAAATATTTGTGTTGTTATGCGAATAATAGGCAAGATAGTTTTGTTGTTTTGTTTAAGTATCTATTAAACGTAGCACAATCTGTGCAGGCCCATAAGAAAATGTATATGAAATACAATGCTTGTTATTTTCTACCATCGTAAAGATAACCTCCAACCCAAAAACTGAACCAACAATTTTTTTTTTTAAAGTTTGTGTCTATGAAAACCTTTTCTTCACTGCATGGATCAAAATATGTGAAAACTGGCTTATATTCTGCAGTTTACTAAAGTTTGCAGTTTTCCAACACAGAAGTATAATCGTCTAGAATAAATGTCACACTTATTATGCAGGAATGAAACTGGTTAAATAAGCTAAATTTCAAATAAAATACTGTAAATGAGCCTATTGGAATGTATCAGAGACACATTTATTTATTGTAAACAGGACATATCTTAGCAGGTTAGGCTGTATGCTCAAGGCAATGTGATCTGATGTGAATCCATCATTTTTAATTAGCTCCATCCTCTTCTATTATAATCAGTTTTACCGATAGCACTTCTATCCGTCAACACAAGTTTATGCCTGCTACTGCTGATGTTTATTTTTACTACCAGCAAACAAGAGCCCCAACTTTAATGAACTGGCTTTGGCTGGATTTCTTTTAGATCATAAATCAGTGACACAGAAGAATGAATCAGAAATGTAATTATACAAAGAAGTTGTGAATTGGCCTAGAGGAAAACAGCAGTTACTGCTACAGCGTCATTGGTTTAACGCCCGGCTGCTTCTGGTGTGGCTCCATCAAATGAAACTGGCACTGCCTATTGCTATAAAGCATTGCGATAAATTGAACGCAAAAGTCTTCAAGAATTTATGGTTCATATGCAGAACAAAAGGCAGGACAATATAGTCTCCATGTGTTTGGGACCACTGACCTCATGATGTTTAAGACACTTTTAAGATTGGCCTTGATTGATAAATAAAGTATGAACCTGACATAGCGTGCAAGACTCTTCTGAGTCTTCCCCGGAAATAATAAATTCATTCATATCCCAAGGCGCTGTCGAGAGTTTCCTTTTTTTCCCCTTCATTGATATCTTTTGAACCAATGCAGTAGAAAATGTCTGTTGCCTCGGGAAAGGAGACTGAGGGCACCAGTTCAGGGAATATGAATACAAAAGAGATATCCATTGTGTTAACTGCAAATACATTTAGACATTTCATTTTATTTTACGTTTATTAATCTGTTGTGAATCTCCCAGAGCTCTCATACAAGAGTATGGCATTTCATAGCTTAGTGATACTTGATAAAACTGTCACTTGAAAATGAAGAGGGATTATTATGTCCACATTTGAAAGGCTTCATTGGTATTTTGATTACACATTCAACTTTTTTTGTGTGGGTTATAATGCTAATTCAGTATAACCAGAGGGATGATCAGTTAACCCTGAGCATAAATTACAGTTTTTATAACTTGCTTTCAGATTTGTGGTAAACAAGTGCACTATTGTTTATGCAGTGACTCATTAATCAAAAATGTCATTTATTTCAAATCTCAGAACATTTTCAACCTTTAGCTGAGATCATTTACATGTTGAACGCAAGTAATAATTCAATTTGTAATGAGATAATTAATCACAGTTGCCACTGCCCAAATTAATGATAGTACAGCTTAACAAATAGAATAACAACCCTGTGCAAGAGCAGCATAGAGTGGCTTTCAGAATAGGGGATAAACAATAAGTGCCAAGGCACATCAAATATTTAATTCAGCTGCAACATTTTTGTGTTGTTTTGTTTTTCCATGGCAAACTATGAAAAATGAGCTACCTATTTGTGACAAACGGTGGAAAATGAAATGGCACAGCCTACCCCTGTAAGAATGGGAAATACATTCTTATCTAATATTGCCTGTCTGTTCTCTTTTTCCAGAGATACACAGATTTATGCAAACCGTAACAATGCAGAAATGGCTGCTGGCTACTGTTTTGCACTGTGTGTGTGTGTGTGTGTGTGTGTGTGCGTGTGTGTGTGTGTGTGTGTGTGTGTGTGTGTGTGTGTGTGTGTGTGTGTGTGTGTGTTTGTGTGTGTGTCTGTGTGTGTGTGTGTTTTCAAGTGAATAAACGAACGATGACAAAACATTTGTGTAGACTGGTTTGTACATTATATCATATCCAGTGCGTTCACAGCTGCAAAACTTGTAAATCAGGAACACAGAAGTGGAAGAGGCGTGAGGATGTTTGGTATCTGAATGCAAACCAAATAGGGCAGAATAAAGTAAGGTAAAG
The DNA here is from genome assembly GCF_963691815.1 of Echiichthys vipera. Lineage (NCBI taxonomy): Eukaryota > Metazoa > Chordata > Actinopteri > Perciformes > Trachinidae > Echiichthys > Echiichthys vipera. The sequence goes on along the minus strand of NC_139834.1, from coordinate 10,527,896 downwards.
TAAATAAGGTAGAGCGTACACATCACCCAATTAATTCATTAAGCTCCAACCATCAAACATGCTTGTGTTGTTCTCCATGCAAAATGGTAGCACATTAAAGGCCAACATATTCATGTTGTTTTCCTGAAAGATAAGCATATTCAGATTTAAGTTTTCCAAATCAACAAATTCAGTGATCAATCTAGAATTTTCTAGCAGCCTGTTGTTATTTAAGTCCTTGAGCAAGAAGACAATGAACCCCAAGTTCCTCACAATAGGCAATAGGCAGGTCAGTGCCTTGCATGGCTGCTCCACTCGTGTGTGTGTGTGTGTGTGTGTGTGTGTGTGTGTGTGTGTGTGTGTGTGTGTGTGTGTGTGTGTGTGTGTGTGTGTGTGTGTGTGTGTGTGTGTGTGTGTGTGTGTGTGTGTGTGTGTGTGTGTGTGTGTGTGTGGGTATGGATGAATGAGAAGAAAATTGTAAAGTGCTTTGGCCATTAAGGTAGAAAAGTGCTATAAAAATCCATTTACCATTTAAAATTCACGTGTTGTAACTAAAGACACATTTAACCTCATTTCTGTAACCCAAAATATAACTGCAGGGGCAACAGTGAAATGAAATACATAAGCAAACAGTAATAGATCACTGATAATGACAATCCCCCAACTGCATCTTAAATTACAGAGGACACATGAGCTGCCATTTTACTTTTACTTCAGTAATCATCGGAGCCCACAAATTAACCACAGCCACAGGTTTCTTTAATAGCATGGTCTCTAAAACATAACACAGAGTTCAGTTTGGCAGAATATTCATCAAAGTTCCTTATGTAATATACAGCACATAGGAACATCTGCCATTACCCGTACCCTGTAGACATGACTGTCACACTTATGGATCCAAACAACACGAGTGCCAAGGGCTGTGTGAGGAGAGGGAAGCAGGGAGTTGTAAAGATGTAGCACATTATTTTTAGTGTTTCTTGGTACATTTATGAATACATAATAATCCTGCCACTAAGACTGGCTTGTTTAATTGAATGGGTTTTTTTCTTGGCTTGTCTGAATACTGAGCTAGAGGAGATGTGGTTCGCATCAGTAGAAATGTTGTATGTAACTATTTGGCCATTCTTTAGTGAATCCTTCCTCTGTGTGATTCTATGCATGTCTGGATCTTATGAGCGACTTCTTGTGAAAATATACAACTTCAAACCAAATTCCAGTACTGCATCAAAGACAACACTAATAACACTAGTTTATCCGAATGCAACAGGGTCGAAGTGATAAGCTCTCTTATGGACTCTGTGAACATGTTTCTGCTTTTTGTTGTTTCAAATATACTTTAAAAAAAATCTAATTGCATTTTGTTTTTATTTACAATCAAATTGCCACCCAGTTCTCATTATCATGCTAGCTGTAAGGACATCAGGCTTTCAGAGCATCCAATACAAGTCTATTGGGGTGACCAACAGTCCCAATCATGTAGGTTTTCATTACCTTCACCCGAAGCTGTTTCTTTGTGCATCTGAGGCTATATCCAATCCCTTCTTCATTTACTAGTCCCTGTATAACAGACACTCAATATATTGCTCTACAGTGAGAGAAACATTGAGATTGGGATACTAATGAATCATCATTTTGCATCATCACTGATGATGGTGTAGTGCTGCATAACATGCAATGTCTGTATCTATCAAATGTGATACTATGGGATTGTTAGTGAATAGCAGTCTTCAGTTATTTTACTTATTTCGGATGTTAAATAAAATGGTGGAGGGTTAATACAGTTACCTTGTAAGGCAGTTGTATTGTAGCAATATCATGCAAGAGTCACCTTTCAAAACAAATATGGCAGCTCCTTAAGAGGTTTGCGTAGATGCTGCAATTGTGTCAGAACTAGAGAGTACTTCTTTATTGAAAGAAGAGCAAAGAATGGCTCTGAAGGCTTTCCTCAATGGAAAAGATTTTTTCCAATCATCTGACAGGTATGTTTTCTGGCAGTTTCTGGCAAGTCAGGTTATAAATATAGCACACTAAGTAGCAAACAGGGAGTGATTTTGGACACACACAAAACATCCACATCCACAGTCAAGCTTTGGGGGAGTTGTCAGTGGACTTTCAGTGTGAACTAAAGCTGGGAGCATTGCCAAAGTGTTTTAACACAGCTCTTAATGTCTCCGTTTTGCTTCCATCCACTGAGAATAATAAATGCATCAGTAATGTCTGAGATTTTCTGTCTGTCTGGGGCTTTAGAGTCTCTCAAATCTATCTCTTGATAATTTTGTGCTGCAAGTGAGCTAAATCTGCTGGAAGGGTAGTGGGGTCTTGCTTCAGCTGTGAAATTTGTGCTCCCAAATCACTAATTTGAGCTCTCAAATTAGTGATTTGTGCTCTCGATTTAATATTGTTTTTGCTGGGAGAAACCTTTCAAGCTCAGTTTCCTGTTCTCTTTCTGCCAAAACAAAGCCACAGAGTCACACCTTAATTTAATCTCATTCATTACTTATGACCTACTTAGTGTGTGGTTGTGTCTGTATCTGCAGAGGCGCGTTCATCTGCCTGTAACTGTAACTTTTCCCCTTATTTTGAGGTGGACAAGGACGTTTCTGGGTGTTGTCACGGAGCCTTTGAGCCCCACATGGGTATTTAACCTCCAGGAAATTAAAGTGTGCAGGGTGAGCAGCTATCTGATTTCCAACCAATGCTTTGTCACCCCCCCGGTCAGTGTCAGATACTGACACACAGGCTGTAAGGCAGTGTCTGTTTCACCAATGTCCACTCAGCTCCCCAGGACTTTCTGCTGAGAAACGGGGACCAACCTGTTCTCATTTTCAACTCGCCACATACAGACACTTGTCTGGGATAAATGAACGTGGAATGGATGACAGAGCGCTTATGTCCACGTCTCGTTTAAACCCAAAATATCCCACTATAAAAACTGTTTGGATAATAAATATATTTTTAATTCCCTTTACTTTGTTTACATGAAGTAACATTCAAGCATTATATCTGCCAAAGAAGCTACAAAATGGCCAGGAAGTTAGAGGACTGGGCATGCATGTTGGCATCACGTATTTTTCATGCATATCAGAATGAAGCATCATCTGATATAATGTTTTTATATCAGTGAAGCCTGTGCCCACGATTTATTTATCAGCTCTTTATTAAAAAATAGAGTGGCTGTATTTTCACTATATTGTTACATTGGCCACACTGTACATTTTTTAAGATAATGAATGGAGGGTATTGTAGTTATTTCCGAGGTCAAGGGACGGGTCAAAACAAAGTATAAGTAAGGCTGGGGGCTCTAAAAAAATTAAACAATATTAAATCAAGAGAATTTATTATTAAATCAAGAGAATTTATTAGTAGTTCAAGAACACAAATTATTAATTTTATTTTCTTCTCTCCATGACATCTCCCAGGCTCCGTACCTCTCTAAAGCAGGAAGTGCAAAGAGTAAACAGAATGGAAGCATTTTCTTGAGAAGGATAAACACATGTGAAAGAGGATAAACACATAAGTTAATACAGTAACTGAACATGAACATTTAAATGATTATATAAAAGTTATTTCACTCATTTATGAACTGAACATTTACTCTGCACTTTACATTGTCATGATAGAACCAGTGAAGTTAGATACAATCTGTCAGTAATCTATATAATCAAGCCAGAATCATTGATTAAAGCATGGACTTGTTCTGCCATGCAGGAATGCTGGCTGTTGGTAAATAATGCTACATATTGCTGTCACTAAATCAAAACCATCCTTTATCTGGTACACTCTAACAATGTACATTTGCAAAAAAAATGGTGGAGGTTTGCATGTTTGTATTATTGGATAGTTTATACTGCCCTCTGAAAATAATTCTCTATGGCTAGGCTATTCATCTATTGTAGAGGAAATATTATAGATTCTTGCAAAGAGCAGTTAACAGGGCATGCTGGGAAATAAGGAATTTAGCCTTCGTGATACCTTGCAGAGAGACGGCTCAATCCTTGGCGCAAGTATCTGTGTGGAGCTTGCATTGTTCACTTTGGTCTCACCATATTGATCTTAGAAACAATGGGTTGAAAGATTTCAATGCGCTGTATGACTCAGCAGATTGGTTCTGCAGTTAGTCACAGGGTCAGGCCAAGCTATAAAGAAAGCAACCTTTTTTTTACTTGGCAGAAACAAAGGTCTTAATGACAAGAACACTGAAACGGTTGAGTAACTGAAAATAAGAAAGCACATAAAGAATTCTCGCTAACATGATAGTTTGATCAATCAATATGCCAGGAAGAGCATTGCTTAACTTATTGCTGGGCATGGATGGAAATCTACACTGCAGGGATTCACTTACTGGAGGCTTCAGCCTTGGATAACATCCAGTGTGATATTCAGCTGCTTCTTAATTAAATGGTGAAGACTACACTGTTTGCCTGAAGGTGCTAGCGGCGCATGTCAGCCATTTGGCTCTGTAGGGCTCCTATGAGAGCAAACACAGTAACCACATTTGCCTCTTACTAAATGTGAAAACCAGGAATAATACCATTCTGTAAATTAGAAGCTACTAAACAATAATTGGGGTTACTTGTACAGTTTCCCCTTAAGGATATGGACAAGACATGGGGTCATGTAGAACTGACCTTTAGCTAAGCCCTGCCCTCTTAGTTACTGTTGCTAAGCATGTTAGGATTTCAATTGTAGCAACGTATAGGGCATTTACTGTGATATTAGTGGCCCATTTACCACTTGAAAATAGGGCTGTGTAGTGGCAAGAATCTGACGATGCAAAACGTATCATCAACCAGCCTAGGATTCAGTATATTGTGTTATACTGCAATTATTGTTTCATTTTACAGTTTAATTCCTTCAAAGTTTTCAGTACATATATTATGTAAGTCTGGACAGTTTGGATGTAAACTGCAACCTCACTGGTTGGTGGAGGCATACAACCACAAGGGGTTAGTTTTTCATGTCAGTTGCTACAGTAAGTTATGATTGGACTATAACTGTTCAATGAAGGGGTTCATTGAAGGAGTTCTGCTTACAGTCAGTTGTATTCTTGGACAAAGCATGGTTTTAGTTAAATCTAATGCACTGAAAATGTCACATACCAAAACCACCGGTCTTGGGTTTTATGTCTCAATTGTTGTTTTACCTCATAAGAATTTTAGGTGAAATATCAACACCTCGCACATGGTAACAGTCTTGGGTAACTGTTAGTACAACTAACGCATGAGTTAGTTCATGCAAAACTTTTTTCTTTCTGTTATCATAGATTAAAAATATACTGCTAACATATTTGCAGGAAGTATTTACTAGAACATTTCCAGAGCCTGACGAAAGCTTTTTATTTTTCTTCCTCAACAGTACAGATGTACAATATTCCTATACAGTTTGAATGAGCATCATTATTCCTGCATTGATTCATTGCCAAATGAGCTCATTGAATTTTTTTAAAAAGGCAGTTATTTAAAGCAAGTGATTTGAACATTAGATCTGCATCAAAAATCTGCTTGAGACTCACATCACAACAATTAAGCATATTTCCCAAGCCCTTCAGCAATTAAATGGATAATGTTGGGGTTGATTGGGGGCAGATTAAAGCAGGAGGGGGTGGAGGGTGTCGGGGGGCTAGTGTATTGGTATAGTCTACATGAAGTGATTGGGTCACAAAGAGCTCACATCAGAGGACAGGGAGCTTGGCTGCTCTAACCTAAGCCAGAGCAGATGGTAAGTGCACACAGCATCACTAAAATGGAGCCATTGGAACATATTTGAACAACCTACTAAAATCTTTACCACTGAATCTGGCTGTGAGTATAGTGAGCCATCCTTAATTCAACAGCACAGTGCAGTTTCCATACCTCAAACCCCTGCCAAGATTCTCTCCTTGCCTGCATATGGCATATTCACATCACGTCTTTATTTCTTCTCCCAATCCCTGGTTCCTTTGATTCTCTATAGGGGGATCAGAAAAGGCTTTTGCTGATGAATTTAATTTCTTGAGTCAATGCTAGGAAGTGACTGTGTTCTATTAGAGGAAGCACACTTTTTAGGACAATTGCTAAAGTCCAGTGAGCAAGAAATCTCGCCAACACAAACATGATAAGCTCTGCCTGTCCTGGTTCTTGACAGAATGCTCAAATTGTGTGATTGTTACAGCAGTGAAAAATCCCTCAGGTGAAAAATACAACATGGGGTTAGCTTCACTGCAGCTCGCACTTATTTGGCAGATATGGGACTTGACGCATCACAGTAGCCCCACAATACATGTCAGCAACCAAATTAAAAACACAAAAAGAGAGATATTTCAAAAAAATAACATTTACTTATTATTTATTGCATGATTTGACTGAACCGAAACATTTTTTAAATCCAATTTTCAATTACTAAGCTACTTACTGCTTTACTATTCTACAGATTCAGCAACTGACCTGAAATTTACACCACACATTTTAACCTCTGTTCTTTACTCATTTCAGTTCTTTTTTTGAAACAGATTTTGTAATACACAGTGATAACAGGTGAAGAACTAACAGGTGCAATCATCCATGTCAGCAGGGATTCTTGATGGTATGTTATCTGTTTTAGAAGACCCCATCTGCGAGGAGTTTCAACCATGCTGATGGGTGCACCATGGGAAGAAGATGGTGGAGACATTTTTTTTACATGTACTATCATCTAATATTTTATACCAAAGGACATACTGTATTGATTTTGTAAAATCAACAAATACCAGTGCATGTAACACTCAACATTGAGGAGTGAGCTGAAGGTGGAAGTGACTAAAAGGACTAAAACTACTTTCACCATGCTGCTGTGTGCTAGAATACTGAGATGATCTAAAATGAAACATAATTAACACCTTCTCAACACCTTTGCACATAACAGTTTCAGATTGCTAGATCCTGCCTCTTGACGTCAAAACATGTGAGAAAAATAAAAAACTAGTTCACACTTAATGCTACCGAGAGAGAAACACAGATGTAAAGGAGGAGAAGTTCTGCCTGTCCAGGCTCACATAAAGTAAGCAGCAAACTTGAGGGTCAGTTGTACCGTAGCATGAGGCAGCAGGGTGCAGAATCAAAACATGCCACAGACACTGTCAAGGTGCTTTTCTCTAAGAGCTTTCCAGAGGAACATGTGCACGAAGCATGTCAGTGCCAACATGGATGCCATTCAGTGCTCACAACTCATGAAGCAGAGCAATTTGCAGAAGCAACTGCAGCTCAAAACAAGACAACCGACACAGAAATGCTGAATGGACACGGTACAATGTGATGGACTGGGACAACTGAGAGCCTTATGTCCGAGAGGCTGTCATGCAATATGCACAAGGTCTTTTTTTCTGCCTTATCTCTTTTTCGAGACCGAATAGAGTTAACAAGGCTGCATAACAAGTCACCACCTATTAAGCCAAGCCTGCATTGAAGCAAAACTCTAACATATTACAAAAAAATGACACAAGAGGACTTATTTTATATCCATCCATTACAAGTTCTGCACTAGACACCGTTCAGGACTTTGCCCAGAGGATCCTTGTGGCAAAAAGAAAAGACTGTATGGAGTTACATGAGTTCTTAGCAACTATGGGTCAAGGATACAGATTCAACAGCTGGGCTCCTAACACAGGCTTCAGCGACAAGCAGGGAGCACAGTCGTAGCAGGATCAGTGCACTGCTACAGCTGACCACATCAAAGGCCTCCGCTGTGTGAGGTGAGGGAGAGAGGAAGGGATGGTATCACTTACACAGCGGTCTGTCTGCATTTGGAGGAGTAAATATTGGTAAAGGAAGACTGTAGGTGGGAAAAGTTTACTTTAGCATTGCTGGAAGTAGGGTAACTTTTTTTTTTTTTTGCCAAAACAGTTTTATTTTCAAATTTATAAGCACATGTAAAAAGGCTTACATCCATGGAGCTGGAGCAAATTAATCAAAAAGTTCTAACATACTGCAGGTTTCAAAGTGTTTTGCAGTGTCACATTCAGCTTATCCATCCATCCAAATGCCCCTGCTCAAATGTGACAGTATTTGTCAAAATTCCCAGAGCAAAAATGAGGTGCCATGACAAACAATATTTGGAAAGGATGAGCAGCATTTCATTCAAGTGTCAACCATCAGATGAAAAGGGACAGTCAAAGTCAACTACTTTGGTCTCTTATTTATCTTTGAAAAGAAAATGGTGCAATTCAAATTTTATTGAAAAGTCGGTGTTGGATGTGACTAAAGGCTCATTTATGTTCAATTTAAGATACGGATATGGACGGCCCCTTCTGCGTTCATTTGGAATAGCAATGTTTTTCATAGAGATAGAAGTATTCTATGATGTATTTGCTTAAAATTTGACCAATGAAAGGAAGTTCATGTGGACTGTGAAGTTTACATTGTTCAAAATTAACTTGTTTACGTGATTCCAAAAACTAAGTAATACTGCAAATTAGAATTTTCTTTTTTTCATTATTTTCTTTTGTTTGTGCACTACTTCACTTCAGTGTTTTGTGATTTTATTGTAAAAACAATACATGATTTCTCAGGATAAAATGTCTTTAGAAGGCAGAAGGGGCTTAAGGACAAGTTGTCCACTTTAATACCGAGCTGTGTCATGCACATTAAAAGATGCTCATCCACTGACTCTTACAGCATGCAGTCAAACTCTATTCCGATTTAAAGCAGCTGTTACTCTGCCTTCTTCATCTTCTGCCTAAACTCATCAACCCTGGAGAATCAGGATGAAAAATATTGTGTCAGCATAAAAAGCGTGTCTATATTTGAAGTTAAACCATGAAACACATTACTGAACGTCATAAAATCTGGTCAGTTAACTTCTAAACTGCAGAAGCCAGAGGAGTATCATAGAAGCTATGGGAATGACAGCCATCAATCTGAAATAACCTCAGAAGAACAGTTAAACCTTTTATAACAGCAGCATGTTAGGACAAGCATGAAATCTGAAAATTGTACTTTCCACCTATAGCTGTTTTTTCAAAACACATTTATCAAAAGACCATTAATTAATAACACAGGATTATCTAAAGCAGTTTCCATCAGTACAATAAGCTTGACTTCCTTATTTCCCATCTTACTGAGTTATCCCCCAACACTTGATATTATTGACTTCTACTTTAATTCCATCTATTCTAAGTAACACAATATGGTTAGATTATATTTATGGGTTTCTAGCATTCCCCATGAAACAATAATGGCTTTGTGATTTCTGACAAGAACACTGCAGCTCTGGAAGCAGATCATGCTTTTCTACACCAAATAAATCTCACATTATGTCAGAGACAAGTGTGAATTCATGAGCAGATTAGTGTTGCTTGAATGGTGTGGAAAGTATACTTTAGCTACAGCTAAGCCTGTGATAATCAGGACTATTTAAAGCAACAGCGTGAAAGAATGTAGAGGGTGTATAACAGCCAAGGAGCAGTTGAGACTTCAGCAGATGTTAGGTGTCATATTATAATCATGTATTTGTACATGATACTGCAAGAAAGTTTCTGCTGATCTGCATTTAATTAACACAATTAAGTGTATTATTCATACATTTCACAGTGTGTAACATCTCTCTCTCTCTCTCTCTTCCTTTCCCATAGATCCCTCAGGTGAGCTATGCCTCCACGGCTCCGGAGCTCAGTGATAACACCCGTTATGACTTCTTCTCACGGGTGGTGCCCCCAGACACCTACCAGGCCCAGGCTATGGTGGACATTGTCAAAGCCATGCGCTGGAACTATGTCTCCACTGTAGCTTCTGAGGGTAACTACGGAGAAAGTGGTGTTGATGCGTTTATTCAAAAGTCTCGAGAGGATGGTGAGTCTTTCTTCAAACATTCCTACTAATCCTACGTCCTAGAGTTTGTTCAGACTGATGTGAAAGTGGTACTCGCTATGTGAATTTCATTTTGAGAATCACTGAGTTTCCCTGTAATTGGACAAGCAATTAAGACTCTGAAATATGTATTGTTTAAGCAACACCCACCAAACTAATGTTCAAACAAATTGCTTCAATTAGAGATTCAATGATTGACTTCATTATGTTGCTTAGTGCTACATTTGCTTTAACCGGAGAGATCTTATTTAGAAAGAAGCATGGTTAGTTTGCCATGAAGGACCCTGTGCTTATATATTATGGAATGCAAAACCCCCACTTGAATATGAAGAAGTAGCAAAATAGTAGAAAGAACATGGCCAGCTGTCTTTTGCTATAGGGAAACCATGGGGAGGACATTTTGCCACCAGTTAATAAACTTTTGACAATGCAGCTGTGTCTGGCTGCTCCGGTCGGGGTTTTTTTTCTTGAATGAATGATTGATCTAAATGGGTACGTATTTATTAAAAAAAAGCGAAACAGCAACAGTGGTTGCGATAGGCATGTAATGAAATCCGTGCATGCTCAAACACCAGTGACATTGACTACTGCGGCAAGCCTACTATGCTGTATAAATTAAAATTACTTAGAAGCCATACCAGGATAATAATGCTACATAACTGAATGTAATGTAAAACTACAATGATAACTTGTGAACTTTCAATCACCAAAATCAAAGGCTTCAATTGTGATAGATTAAGTCAAACATTGGTCAATTTGAAAGGCAAATTCCCCCTGTCGACCAATGGCAAACTGCCTTATCAGTGCTGAGCTTTGTCAAGATGATAACACTGAAGAATTCAAAATGGAGGAATCACTTATTTTAGATAAGGCTAGTTCAAGCAAAACTTCTAATCCTGTGAAAACAATGAAAGTGCAGTCCAAAAGCCCTGTCCCAGAAGCTGGCACAAGTCCTGAATCAGCTAGCTTCTGTTGCACAGTAAAGACAGCTTGTGAAAACACGTCTCACTGGCACCAGTATTCTTTACATTACAATGCTCCAGAGAGGAGTACATGTTTATTGCAACAGAGACCTTTGGGTAGAAGTTATGCTCAAGTCTTAATTATTTTCCTGAAATCAGACTTTGCTCTAAGCTCCCAACTCTGGTCTACAGTGAATACCTGCTACACAAGTGCACGCAGTCGATGGAATGCAAACTGAATTTGATTCTCAAATATTGAGAAGCAGTGACAGTGTGAAAGTATGGCTGCGGAACTAGCCCTGAGCAACACGAGGAGATGGCATTGTAATGTGTTGGGAATACAGTTAGCCTGGCCCAGGAAGCTGCCGGCACACACTCAGTCTGACTCCTGACCCTTTCTGAAGCAGAATGTAATCACTACCGACATGTCCAGTACTCTCTGTGCCACTGCGTCCCTTTCTTTCTTGCCAACTCTAAGCTGCTGCCCATCATCAGTTGTCCTGGAGAAGCACCAGCAGCAGATTACTCCTGCAGAGCCCTCCAGTCTGTCCAGCTTAGCTGCCTATTTGCCTAACAGTCCATGCAAAAGGGACTCAAAACCCAACACGACAGTTCTATTATGATTTGAGCTTCCTCTCTCTTTAATGGGGGGGAAACTTTCGTTTTTTCCCTTACTTTTAAATATGCTGGTTTAAATGCTTATTAAGGCTCAACCTTGCATATACATTTACCAGGCATGAATATGAGAATATATGCATAATGGTAAAAATGGCCTCAACAGTCATGTAGAAGTTTGCGATTCACTAATTGTCACTGATAACAAGAGTTTTCTGAAAGTTACACAGGTAACCTTTAAATGGCTGGAAAGTGATTTCAAATGAATCCCCTACAAACTGACATGTAACTTTTTTTAAATAGCTGAAAAAGAAAGGTTTTTTTTAGAAAATATTGGTAAAGTTGAGAGTGTAATTCCTCATATCTTTCAAATTGTTTTAATCTCTTTTCATATTTCTAAAATTGTATACAGATAAAGATAATTGAGTTTGCGGCCCTAGATGATAACCACAAAGCAAAGTAAAGAATCCAGATCTAAACACATCAAAATAAGACTTTTATGAGATAGGACAGGTATTTAAAACACTGTTGTGCCTTTAAGGTTGTAAGTGTACAATGTATTTTAGTGATGCACAGATGTTTCTAGATCTGCTGTTTTCTTAAACACAAAATGCCTCACTCTGAACACAACAATCCCTAAAGCTACCGCCAATTAACTCTGCACAGCCTTTCATTAAATCAAGCCCTAACTGAGTCATGGATGCTTAAAGCCCTGGAAACATATCCTAATTCCACCTGTTCTGTGTCCAGCTATAGAGATCTGATACTTTCTAAGGGATTTTATTGCACTTTATTACACACAGTAATGCCACTTCATAATCTAGCGTGCCTCCTATGGTCACACCTTAATTAGCAAGGTTTTGTAAGCCTTTAAGGGAGAACATGCGTGTAGCGTCATTCGATGGTGGTGGGATTAGATCAGTGTCTTATTACACAGAAAATTAAAAGCTATTGTAGGTTCTTCTTATTTAGAAAGTATTCCCAAATGCAGAGTATTTCTCCCTGAATGCAGCTTGTGTATACAGCAATGTTTATCTCAGTGTTTCTTGTTGTTGTGTTTACCTATCTGAGTTATAATCTAATTACTCTTCAGGCTGTCATTGAAAAAGAAAGCAGCTGAAAGCAGAAACTCTTGCAACATAAAGTATGATAAAAACCATTTGTATAATATGGGCTACTGTATAATATAATCCAGTATACAGTATATTGCATAAAGCGCCTTAAAATCACGTTGTATGATTGATTGATCCCTACGAGGAGTTTAGCGGTCTTATACTACCTGACCTGATTTCCTTCTTTGTTCCAGACATGATTTATACAGTAATAAATATGTGGATAATAAAGATTATTTTATTATTATTTAATTGCATTACTTTTTCGTAGTTATATGTACTGTGAATGAGAACAGCCTGGCTCAAAATACCACAGTGAATTTCAGCCTGTATGCACGTTTTGTTGAAACGGAGCAGCTAATGTCAGGATGGAGCGAAACTAGTTAGCAAACTGCTGAGTTCCCCCTGCACACACAACTTCAATGTGAGGAGAGGAGAGAAAAGAGAAGTCCGTAAATGACAGCAAAATGCAGCCAAGACTCTCACACTGAGCTGAAATGGAAACAACGTGCTGCAACATATAAAAAGGCACTATTTCTTATGGATTCTGTTATTCTACAGATTTAAAAAAAGTCATAAAATTGAAAACCGAATACATACCCAAGAAATAGCTATCCGAAGAGTGGAAAATTCTGGTCCAGCCCTAGTGGTTAGTAAATGATTGTGTGATACATACAATATGTTATTGCTGACTGGAACAGGTGCTGATGGGGAACGATAAGAGGCGAATGGATGGAAGTACAAAAAAAAGCAATGTCAAGACAAAGATAAACTAAAAGAATGTGATGCTTCTAGTTTTGAATGTCTCAGCAAAGGTGGTCAACATCTGTTTTTCTAGACATTTGATGGGACACTACAGAGGAAATACCTTTTTTTCAAAACTTTCTCACATTTCACTGAAAATTGAATGAACCACAGTTAAAGACAGCATGTCAAGTAAAGCTGTCAACCATGCAGGCAAAACCACTGCTTAGAGACAAACACTGCACTCTTTGCACTGCCTTACAATTGTAAACAAGAATTTAGAAAAATATACATCTTCCTGCCTACATCTCCTTTAAATCTGATGTTGAAATATACATTTACATATGTCTGTCTTGTACATGTCCTGTCTACGTATTCAGCTTTGAGGAGGCAGGTAGCTCTGTCAAATGCAAAGCCACATGTATTTGGTTGCTAAATGGGTCTAGCTGATAAACTGATTTTAGCTTTGAGTGGCAGATTTGAGTATGCTGAAGTAGGGAAAAAAAATTACATAGATTCTTTTGCTTTATTTATTTAGATTTACTTGCATAAAAAGTGAGAATCATTTCAGATTCTTACTAGTATTTTGGGGTTCTACACATGTCTCTTTAAGCCCCTCTCATGAAACAGCCCAGTCTGCTCTGCTTGGTCAGCATTTATGGGGCTATGCATCTGTGCTTTCAGCGTCTCTGCACCATCATTGCAGTCGGGGAGTGACTATATGGGCACTGTATAAAAAGTATAATAAATAATATAGTTTGGCTCGTTTAAAGTTGCCGTTTCTGAATACAGGCTGTGTGCATTTCTCTGTTAATTGAGTGTTTCAGTACTTTTACAGTATTTATATAGCACCTCAACCTGCGTTAAAATAAAAAAAGACATGTGAATCTCACTTTTCACAATATAAGGACCTTTAAGGACTTTATCTTTGAGATTAGCACTTTATTTGTTCTCAAGGACACAGTTGAAATACTAGCGCTGAAGAGAAACAAATTGCTATGTTGACCCACAGGCCATATGCTGAGGTCCGAACATCAATACACTGCAGATGGTGTTTCTGTGGTAACATTCAGTTATATTCCTTGTGCAGTCCACAGCTCGTCTCAAACTCATAAAAGGATAATGTTATTTTATTTATTTATTTATTTGGCCTTTTCTTCACAGCGCCCTGTAGTTTAATGATTCCATTTAGGGCTAGCTGGAGGACAAATGTAAGAATTGTTCCCATAATGTGGTTGAAAAAAACTAAATATCAAAAGTAGTTTGGGCATTCAAATATCCATTTGGTTTAACAGTCTGACCATAGGGAATATAATGAAATAATGGGTGTTTGATATTCCGCAAAGCGTAGGATGAGTTTTTAATTTGACTTTTTTGGTGAAATACATTTTTTCAAAAAGTATACTAGCGTGCGTGCGTGCGTGCGTGCGTGCGTGCGTGCGTGCGAGCGTGCGTGGGTGCAGGAGGGGGGTGTTATCTGATAATATTTTAACCAGGCTCAGTGGAAGTGGAAATCAAGTGAAAACAGAATTAAACTTGAAACGCGCAACATTTGATCTGACTGACTGGTTTTGAGTATTGGTACCACGGAGCGGAAACAGTTTGACACTGGGGCAGTCGATATCTCAGAGGAGGTTGCAAATGACCTTTAGTGTTTCTGTGAGAGCAAGCATGAACTCTAGCAGAAAAGAGTGAGAATAACAAGAAAATTGAGGGGGACTGGCATGCTTCTGCTGAGAAGAGGTTGTTTTTTGTACACTAAGTCTAGAACAGATAACATGAGTTAAAAGATTTGTTTTAAAAATCAGGATTGACAGTTTTGTTTGCAATAAATATGGCTTCCTTGTAGCATCCACTGAAGACAATGTGCTCTTGACAGAGTTCTGATAATCCAGATGGTGTTTCTGATAAAACGTCTTCATTTTAATTTATTTTTAAAACAGCCTTCTCTAGGAAGATGAATTTTAAATCGTTGAGTCACTCTCAGTTGTTCAGTCTTTTCACAGCCATCACTATCCAGACTTTCTTAACCATGTGCAGGGCTCTTAAATTTAATTGTTACAGCTTTTTTACAAATATGTTTCTTCAGCTGTGACGAATCAGAGGATAACAATGTAGTAATGCATCAGCGTCAACATGTGTCATTTAAATCATGATCCAATTTTTACCAGCAGCGACAGTGAGTGTGTGTGTGTGTGTGTGTGTGTGTGTGTGTGTGTGTGTGTACCATCATGGCAAAATGTCTGTGGACAGATAGTATTTACCATAATACGAAAAGCGTGACTGCTGCAAATATTTTGTACAGAAGAAGTGTGATGTCCAATATGCTAAGAGGAGAAGATAATATTTTTTAGTTTGTGTTTTGGCATATTCAACTGCCTTTAAAAGAAATAGGAATGTTGTTAGGCTACAGTTTTTTTTCTATCGTTTTATAGGAATTTGAAAGTCCATGCATTCAAATAGAGTACCTACAACACAGGTGAATTTAACCATAATATTATATAGTAAAATATACTCGACCGGTTCTTAGGTGTCACACCACGACAGAGGCTTGTCATGGTATTATTTATCTTATAATGTTAATATGAAGTAATTTTAAGTCAGGTTAAAATATCCAACTGGTCGTGGCTCCCAGTGGCTTAGCGGTAGAGTGGGCGCCCCGTTTACAGAGGCTTAAAGTCCTAACTGCAGCGGCCTGGGTTCGACCCCGACCTGCTGCCCTTTGCTGCAAGTAATCCCCTCTCTTTCTCCCCCAATAAAGTATTAAAGATGATTCAAACTGTTTCTTAAAGGAGGCCAGGCAGGAAATAGTGTAGTCATACCAAAACAAAATACCACCTCAGTTGCCATAAATAAAAAGTTGGCATTGTACATTTCTGCAAACCTCAGATGTTGATATGATAGTATTCGGCACCCAGGTGTCTGTATGAGACACAGAGGGCTTTCAACTAACTCCAGTGAACCATCTGTGTCAATACTAGATGTTCAGAGCAAGGGCTCTGGAAAATCAAGTGACACAATATAAAGAGCATCGAACTGCATAAGGAGGAGGCCGGGAGGTGGACTTTCATCCAGGAGACCGCGGTTCGTGTCCCATGTGAAAGTAAATCCAGTTATATAACAAACTAATTTTATCCCAACTAGGATATTACCTAACAAACTAGTTTTTGTTTGAATTCACAATGCTAACCATGTCTTAAAAACTGCGACCACGGTGTGTCAGAAACATTGAGATTCAACGCATCTGGGGTTTGCAGAAATGTACAATGCCAATATTTTATTCTCACAGCTGGTTTGACAAACTAAAAAATCTATAATCAGAGGAAGAACATGTTTGCTCACTCACTAGGAGGACACAGCAGATCTAGCAAAAGATTTCTCTGCAGTGAAGATGCAGAAGAGGGAAGAGAGGCATAAATGTTTAGTGGTAGACCATGCAAGATTCACATTCAGAACTTGTTAGTCAGCCCCTCGTTTCTTGGCATGCTGAATGGTGTCATCATTAGGACAGTTTTTTTAAATGGCAATACGTCAGACATAATTTTATCTGCTGTTGCTGGGCTGTCACTGAAACTTTTCACAGTCGAGACACAGAGCAGTTTATAAAAAGCTGTATTTTCACGTTGGTTATTCCCATTGTATAACATTCATCAAACCACCCCTTGGGGTTAAGGCTGGAGTGTCATTATGGAAGATGATTACTGTACAAGAAAAGAGAGGAAGAAAAAACATTTTCAGTATGATGTCTCAACATTGTCACCCTTAAAATGCAAGACTGTCCTTGATGCACCAGTCTTTTCTCCCTCAGAAAATTCCTCACTGGAAAGCTGCTGGGCCTCCAGTGTCCTTCTTAGTAAGATCCTCTGCTGGAGGCTGACGCTCCCGGTCATTTTTTTTTTCTCACCTTGTAAAAACTTTTTTTTTCCTCACACCTTCCTATCATATCCCTGTATGTAATCAAATTTAGTGGATTTTATGGACTCAGGTGGCGACACACTTTGAAATGAAAGTATTCGAAGAATTTGTCTCAGGTGTATCCTGTTAAAGGAAACCACAACATTTTTTAGTTTTTTTTCCTGTGGTTTTCCTTTTCTCAAATCTGTACACTGACACTTACATACTGTTAGATGGATACTTTTAAATAATAATGAATCAAATTATTTTTTCCCTTCAATGACAGTTGAAGCAGGAGGATACAGAGGCAATGACAGCACACAGCAGCACAGGATGACAGGGAGATTATGCAAATGTTAGAAATGAGGGTTGCATGCTGCACCCTTTGTCATGAGGGAAATGTCAGGAGGAAGGACTTGAATACTCATTAACCTGAAATGCCTAGTGAAAAATATTGTCTGAAGAAGAGGTTTTGGTAAAATTTTGTAGTATTGTAGTGTTTTTTATGGACAATAGAAATAGAAATGAGTTGTTATGTAAATGCACCTTCTGATACTGTAACGATTAAGATATTACAATGATCAAGAAAAAGCACTATAGTCTGCGTAATGAATTGTTTTCTTGTTTAAAGCCTTATTCTGCAATGATGAAAGGAATCACCAAAACAACTTACACATAAAGTGTTAGCATTACCAAAATGTGTAGCTTCAACAGAATTATCTGTCTACTGTACACTCTTATTCCAATTATACTTTGTGAACAAGAAATAAAGGAAGGGAAGGGAAGAAAAAAGGAAGGAGGGTACCGTAGTTCACGTCCCCATTGGCTCAACATGTCAAACACAGGAAATCCCTGTCAGGGCTCAGACAGCTGCTCCTCCTGCTTCAGGCCTCATTGAGTCCTGATGGATGCTGTGTTGGGCTTTTGAGGGTTAAGAGAGAGGTAAGGTGAATTTACTTTGACTGTGCAACCACTTGTGTCTTTGGTATTTTACCCATTACCCCTCGCACTGTTCACCTGCTGGCATTATTCATACTACGGAACAGCCATCCACTGACAAAAGAGACCAGGTAGGGCTTGAGCAATGTGTGAATATTGCAACAGCTAAAAATCTGTCTACAAAAAAGTCGGAACGCTGTGTAAAATATAAATAAAAACAGAATGCGATGATTTGCAAATCTTGAAACCCCATATGTCATTGAAAATACCACAGATACAATATTTAAAATGTTTAAACAGAAAATAACATTATTGTTTTTAAAAAAATGATATCCTCATATAGAATTTGTTGCCAGCAAAATGTTTTAATAAAAGTTGGGACACAGTCATGTTTACCACTCTGTTGCATCACCTTGTCTTTTAACAACACTCTGTAAGCGTTTGGAAACTGAGGAGACCAACTGCTGTCATTTTGAAAGTTTCCCATTCTTGCTTGATGTAGGATTTCTGCAGCTCAACAGTTCAGGGTCTCCTTTGTTGTATTTAACGTTTCATAAGGCACCAAACATTTTCAATGATTGACAAGTTGGGACTACTGGCAGGCCAGTTTAGCACCTGGACTATTTTACTACAGAGCCATGCTGTTGTAATACATGCAGAATGTTGACATTGTCTTGCTGAAAGAAGCAAGGCTTTCCCTGAAAAAGACATTGTCTGCTTAGCAGAAAACTGGTATATAATGTTCGGTATTAATGGTGGCTTCATATCAGCTTCTCATGTCATGTGCACGAATGCATCCCCATACCATCACAGACACTGACTTTTGAACTGTGCGCTGATATAGTCCCTTAATTTAGTCCCCGTAATTTACTAAACTCAAACAAGTTGCCTCATTTTACATCTCCACTTCAGTTACATTGTTATACTGCTCTGCCCATTTAGTACTTTTCCATTTTCCACTGTTCGTTACCTTGTTTGATTAGCAGTTTGCACAGTTTTGCAAATGGTTTCATGCCTTTAAAACTGTCATCGTTACACTTCCAAGGATTGCTTTATGTTTGTTGCAACCACCTGGAACTTGGTTTCTCAGACACTTTGAAAACCAATGAAGGGTTTTAGCTGCAGGTGTGCAGGAAGAGAACGATTCTCAAGACTCTGCTACAGATCTTCAATTTGCATAATGGGCTTTATCTCATTCATGTCCAAGAGTTTTGCAAACATTGCATGGCAGAATATCCAAAACTTTCCACTCACACAAAACTCATATCTGTAAGTTCTGTTGATCTACCTTAACATTTGTCAGTTATTCTTTCATCCTTTGTTTGAATTAACAGTGTAGAAGTTTACACCTTCGATCTATGACATGCCATTAGGAGAAGGTGACTGATGCAAAATGTGCAAATAAGATATTTTGTGTTTATAGTTATACACTTAATTTGGGATTTACTGAAGGGATTGCAGTTGTTCTGTAAATATTTAACCTTGAGGCCAGAGGCTTTTAGACCACAGTTTTGGCACTATAACAATTTCACAAAAGGGAGAATTCATCTGAGGACTGTTCATTACTGTATCTAGGAGAAGTTATATGCCCAGCAAGGCTTGTCTGGCCAATACAGTAGGCTGTCCTGGGGCCTGCCAGAGGCGATATTAAAGGTGAAGACACTTTATCACAAAATGGATGAACCTTCAAGTAGTTGGATCCTGCTGCAGCTTCAGGGGCACCTGTGAACCTTGGTGCAGTCTGTTGGCACTGCACATTTTAGAGGTAAGGAAGAATGGGCTGTATTTCTGTTACATACACTAGAGATCAAAATAAGAGAACAAACTATTAATACTTGATTTATTCTAAAATGTTGTTATTTTTTATTGTTCAGACTTGATATAATATCCCTGGCTATACCAATGCTGTACTAGCATGTTTTTTTAAATAACCAAGGCACTTCAACCAAAACCTTGAAAAAAACAGTGAGCAAAATTAGAGAACAGTAACCAAAGTGTCAGAAGAGAAGATTTAAACAGTTTTCTATAGCCTGTCAAAATTTCCCACGGATTAAGGCAATATTTTAAAATTACTTGTTTTATACGATCAACAGTCCGAAAACCATAAAACATTCCATTTACTATTAAATATGAGCCGAAAGTAGCAAATATTTTGTTGAAGAGACACAATGACAAATAATAGGACCACACCAAAACGCACAAAGTCACATATAGCCAGGTGAACATTAGTAACTGAAGTAGTAAGCATATTCTCAATGTCAAAAAACACCATTGGCCATTTGTACTGCTACAGCTCTTTGTGACCACACATAACTTGCTGCTGGCTATATCAGCAGGTTACAATGAAGAATGCCGGAAAAGCTGAGAAGCCATTTATCACATCTGAAGCACTGATAAAGAAACGATTGTGATGTGCCAGGGGATGAAAAAAGAGATTTCAATTCAGAATGTCAACCATTATTTCAAACGTCTGTTGTCAGGAATGTATGCTAGCTACTGAGGGTAATGTATCAACTGATGGAGCCTGACAGTCTTACAAAAAATGTAGTTGCAGGGAAGTATTCAGCAGCTCTTTGACAATGGGAGAATGTGCACCTTAAGGCCTGCTGCACCACGTTCTTGACCTGTGACCATGCCTGATATGACAGCAGCACCTTCACAGTTTGCTTTGCAATATACGCTACACTTTTAAACTTCGGCTTAAGTTTAACAACATTTTCATCTTAAGAGCTTTGCAATGTGTATTCTCCTTGTTGTGAAAAGAGTCCTATGGTTGTTAGGTGAGGTATTTTACCACAGTGCAGAAAAGCTCATTTCATAGTGCTTAGAGGCATGTCTTTGATTCCTAACTCATTTGCATTGACAAGGAAATGTCATTCAGTCATTTTGAAATCTAATTTATAGTTGCCCCAGAACCTGTTGTCATGTACCTTTTTTTTTCAGGATCTGGGAACTGAATAGATATAACTGCTCAATGAATCAACAATGAAATGTAGTTACCATTCTCTCCTGAAGAACTTGAAAAGCATTTTAAAATTTCTGTGTATGAAGTGTATATCCTCAGGTCAAACTGGCATCTTTGCTATTAACACAGCTCAGAACATTACAGCTGCTTGAAAATAGGACAGTGTTGGATTTCTCAAGTGGCTGCTGACGCAGACAAATCATTTGTGCTTACTGCGCTGAGTTGAAATAATAGCTTCTAATGTAATGTCATGGTTGTCAATAAACTGCGCTTATCCTTCTTAGCAGACTCAATGTTTCAGAGACTATTTTTGACGAATCAGTCGTACTGACGCCGACAGTTTTTAGGGGTATTTTACCCATGGTCTGACAGATTCAGGTTATGGTCACACATGTACGAAACGACCACTCGCACGTATTTGCATCCTCATGTCCATATTTTACGATTGAAGGAGTGAATAAAATATTCGCCTTTGGTGGCAAATAGGGATGGGAATTGAGAACCGGTCCAGTTGATAAATGGCCATCGGAATGGTATGCCTCCCAGCTTATCAATTTTTTTTATGGATGCTGTTTGTTCACTATTGAATTTTTTTGGACAGTTGTAAAGTTAAATACCTTTTTAAAATACCATTAGCAGCACACAGGGAGGCTAAGATTCAAACCTTCCCCAAAATAATGTACTTTCAGTAAAAGTACTCTGCAGAGGAGGAACTGCATATTTCTGTCATGCACTAAATTGAAGGACCTGTGTGGGATGAATAATATGTACGGAATTACATGTTCTGTCACTGCTGCCCTCTTGGCCTCTATGAGCTTCCCCTGCACTGTGGGGATAAATAGAGTGTAGGTCCATTTCCCTTGGAGACTTATAGTGTGCTGATATCGAGCAGAGTTGCTGACAGATGTAATACCAGGACTGGTTGCCATTTGGCTTAAGAAAATAGCCATGCCAACAAATACTTTCAGTTGATCCATCAACTTTGAGGCCAGAGTATAACTACATCCCCACCCTGCTGTGTTCTCACACATACTTTGATAGACTGTTAGCAGAGTCATCAATACAAGCTTGAGTTGATCATTTTTTGTTTCAGGGACCAACGATTAGATCTATGTAGTTAATAACACTCGATTTAACAAGCTGGTCCATAATACAGCACCTGTTGGGACAATGTTGCTTCATTTATTCCTTTCATCACCTTTCTAATTTGAGACTGATGAATTGCCTTTATTGAATAAAGTCAAGTCATCAGTCTCAAATGAATTTCCTCAGCTCTTTTTAAAAACAATACCAGTAGCTACTGACAACCGATCCAAAAATATTAATACTCTAACTGAAGCAAAAAAGTTTAGGAAACAAAGGGTGATGGTAAGGGTTATTCATCAAAACGACTTTGTTAGGATTAGATAGAAGGTTGTACTTTGACTTAGTAAGGAACATGAACAACACCGGGACACAAGCACCTGATCCCCAGTTAAAAGTCCTTTGTTTTAGGACTGTGACAGAAGTTCAAATTTACATGTTTTGGGTTTTAAAAAAACAGGACAAAACACATTCTTTATCTCCTTGTGATACAGAAGTTCTTTGTCTGAGCATACAATGTTCAGCTCTGAATATCTTGTGAAGATACTTCCCTTTATCCTGCGATACAAGTATGACAAAGTTTATGATATGAATGTAACTAATGTTACTGACTTATCTTGTATGTCACCCAGTTAAACACAGACTATGTGTTCATGTTTTGTATAAAAAGTGAACTACCCTGAGCTCCGGGTCCGTCTCTCTCTAGCAGCCTGTGTTTTGTATGCACAGAGAACAGTCCTTTTCTGCAGAAAATGCTCTGAGAATAAAACCATGGAGAAGAGCCGAAACTTGTTTGGTGTTTAATCTTTGTTGACCGACTTTCCTATAACAGGACCCATCCACCAACCCGACCTACCTCCCTACATGGACGAGACCTGGCTGGGGCCCTTCTGTGTGGAGTTTGCATGTTCTCCCCGTGTCTGCGTGGGTTTTCTCTGGGTTCTCCGGCTTCCTCCCACAGTCCAAAGACATGCACGTGTTAGGTTAATTGATGACTCTAAATTTCCCGTAGGTGTGAATGTGAGTGTGATTGGTTGTCTGTCTCTGTCAGTCTCTATGTGCCCTGTGATACACTGGCGTCCTGTCCAGGGTGTATCTCGCCTCACGGCCAGGATCGGCTCCAGCGACCCCGATAAGGACAAGTGGTTGAAGATGGATGAATGGATGATTTATACAGTAATAGATTTGTGGAATACACACAAATTACAGTGCATTAGTTTTCGTAGTTATATTAATTAACTCACTAATACTGTAACCATAGGTGGGGCAGATAATAGTCAGTCAGCTGTAGCAGTTTGACTACAAATTCAACACATAACATCAAAAAAGCCCTGAAATTGTTAAATGGTTTGGTAATGTTACTCAGATACAGCAGCTCCACTTCATCAGTATCACTCTGACTGGAGACTTGCATTTAATAGGTTGCAAATTAGTGCTATGTCTCAGACTGCTTTCATTCCTGTGTGAAAATAATCAGCCCCATCATTAATTTCAACAGGCTACAAAAAGGATACACACAAGTCAAAAAGTTGACTCTCTGACTCAACTAATTAAATACAACAGGGACTGACTAATTAAATGCATGCAAGCACACATTGGTTGATTTCTTCTTAACTTGAACACCATACTGTATGTCCATTGTTCACCTTTCAATCGTCGATAAAATGACTGTCATGTATGTATGTATGTATGTAACAACTTTCTAGAGCATAACCCTTCCTCACGGGTACTTCAAAAAACACAGCTCAACATACTTAGCCATTTGTGTATTTGTTTAACGCCTGGCTGTTTTTTTTTTTGAACGCCCACAAAAAATGTGGTTGAATGTGCAGCCTGACTATACAGGCATTTCAGAATAAATCACTAACAACATTTTTCTTCTATTGATAACATATTTTTGAATTATACCGGGAGATAAGGGATCATTTGAAAAAAACAAAAAACAAAACAATGACCATAAAACATGACCACTAAAATTTTAAAGTTTCCATATTGAAACATTAGGAAAACAGTCTGGTAAGCAGTTAGGTTAAGATGAACAAAAAATAATTTATTATGTTCTTTTGATTATTGATGATTGATTATTGATGACCCCAAAGATGTAAATAATTGGAGAACAAGCTATTGTCTTAGGTATCCTCTTGATAGAAATGGTGGCATACTTATTTTCCACAAAACATATGGGAAGATGCATCACAGAAATCAGATTCCTCTATCATCCAATTTCACACATCGCCATGCAGATGTCTTTCTTATTAACATCAAATCACCTCCCCATGAGTACATTTGAAACTTATTATTAACTGCACAGCAAGCTGCAAAATTGCTTCCATTTTATTTCATCTTCCGCGCCTTTGTTACCCAACTATTCAGCTGCACCACTTTCGTTCAATAACAAGTCAGGTTACAGAGGTAGTGTACTGATACTTATTTAGAAGGTAAAAAACTAAAAAAAAACTATGAGGGCCAGTATGTTTTCTGCACTCATTACTGATTTCTTTAAGGTACATGTTAAAGAAAAGTCACTGAGACACACACACGACATTTGCCCGGGAGAGTCGGCGTCCAATGTGAAACCAAAAGTCAACGGTGGCTTTTAAGTTAACCGGCTTCAATGACGTTCTTAGAATTTAAACCCAAACCATGATGTTTTCCTAAACCTGACCACGTAGTGTGTTTGCTACACCAAACTAAGTAACATTAGTCTTGTTTGAATTCACAACTAGACTCCCAGACTATTATAAAGTGAACCTAAGGGGCGGCTGGTGGCTGACTGGTTAGAGCAGTCGCCCAATGCAAAGAGGCTGAAGGTGCTCAAGGCAGCGGCCGCGGGTTCGACTCCAACCTGCAGCCCTTTGCTGCATGTCTCCCCCTATCTCTCCCTGCCATCTCCTGTCTGTCCTATATAATGAAAAGGCTTGAAAACTGCCAGAAAATAATCTTAGAAAAAACAAAGTGACACCATTGGTGACTGTTACCATGTGGATAGATGATAATTGTCTTCTGAACATACTGGTAGGTGTAGCAGGCCCCTTCTAACCCATAAAACCTTGACTGATGACTACTGATTCTGGCCATTTTAGTGACAATATCTAAAGTAAGTGTTCACGAACCGTATTGTAGGGAGACAATTTGTAGATTGATTAATTTGTTGTAGCATTGTCATGGTAACTATATTGAGAATAAGGCATGAGACAAAATTTACATTTCATATCACAATTGTGAGAGATTTTATCAGGATCCATGATCAAATCGTATATTATCCCATCCCTATTCCGAATAATGTATTTATTTTTGTTTAGATATTGAAGTAATCATCATTTAACTTACAGTATATATTCAGTTTCAGTGCCCTCACATATTATGAATACAGAATTGAAACTAAATATAAAGAGAACAATGCTGCTACTAGATCTGTTTGCTTTGCACTTGATGATGCTGAAAGTAGTGCTACATATTTTAAAAAACACATTTTAGTTTCTTGTTGAGTCTTTAATTGAAACAGAATAAATTCAAATATGCTGCATGAATTCTGTAAAGTTGCTTTTTGAAACTGACTTGAGTGGTCATTTGGTTTGTGTGTAATTAGTTTTAAGTAAATATTTAGAGATGTTCCAATAACAATTTTTCCTTTCCCATATCAACTTTGAAACCTATGATTGCTATCACTGTTGTATGGCCTGGGTTTTCAATATAAAACCCATTAAGCACTGGCGCAATGGCACACAAAGCCACGACATGTATCACAGAAACAGGTAGTTTATTCATAGTGCAATGTTATTGCATTTCATTACACAACACAGGACTATTTTCCTTGTCTCTCAGTAAATATCTAATCTGCTCTGGATACTTATTTACATTAGCAGAACAAAATCAGACAGAGAGCATGTGCTGTGTGCTGCTCAGTGATATCTGAGAGGAGAAACTTGACTCTCACCAGCCTTACATTTAACCACAGTCCAGCCTTATTTTCCCAGCAGTACATAAAAGTTAACCCAGAGCTCATCATATAACCCGGCCCAAAGCTGGTCAAACCTGAAGACTCAGCAAACCCCTAATAACTTATGCTATGCAGAAAATGCACACATCCAAGTGTTTGAAATTGATTATAAATGAAATTACACTGAATACACACGTATAAGCTGGAGATCAAAATTAGAGAACAAGTTATTAATACTTGATTTATTTTTAAATACGGTAATGTCTTTATTGTTTAGAATTTGACGAATATTAGCTGTGGCTATACCACTGCTGTCCTAGCAAGTTTTTTTAAATAACCTAGGCACTTCAACAAAAACCTTATTTTGTGAAAAAGTTCTGTATTTTGATGTCCACTGTAGTGTAGAATATATTCTTAAGGAAGACTTATTTGATCAAATGTGGAAAATTACACACATGCTCGATATAATAGATAACAATTGCAATGATACATAGGTGGAATTGGGGTCATTCATCTTCTCCCCTCTAATATGAAAGCCATTTGTGGTTCAAGTACAAGTAAGTTGTAGTGGGAAAGGTTACAATAGGCATTCATTCCCAGGATAAATGACTGCAGTAGTCACAGGTATTTATCAGCTCCAGCTTCAAACAGGGGTGATGGAAACATCACGCCTGAGTGGGCACGCTAATTTTCACCCCTTTTCATGCACGATGCTTCTGTGCGTCATTTCAGCCACAAATTTCGCCCGTCTTTGTGCAAGCAGCGCTCGAACATCGCTTCAAATTCCGAGATTAAAAGGAAAATAAATATGTAACCAATACAAAATAACCACAATAACATTTTCACTGACTTCAATGTTGTTCTCTAGTGTTTACTAAGCCTGTTTTCAGGCGCCTACGTGACGTCGAATGTGACACACCAAAAAAACTACATTAACAGAAAGGCATGTTTAGCTACCGACAATAGGAGTCTATCGCCTATTTTATCAGGTTTTCTGGTGTTTAAAAAACCTGCATATAACTTTTGGTGGAAAAAGTGTATTACCATCTTTGAATTAATCTGAGCCATCCTCATAATATTGCAGAGGATGATGAAATTTGGTAGTTTGGGCTATCTCTCGCTCAGCAGTCCATAATAATTATAATGGGATATTGTACTGTAATTGATCCCCTGTGGAGAAATTCATTTCTTTTTATCCCCTCATCCCACCACAGAGGTAGTGTCAGCGACAGAACAGCACACCAGGGACTGTGGAGGATTTAGTGTCTTGCTCCAAGACACTTAAGTAAAGGGGGTTGCTGCAACAGGGACTGATCCTGGACCTGTCCTGTTCAGGGTCAGTTTCCCTAATGATTTCAGCCCACGGCTTCACACTCTCTCCTCCCAGTATTTCACTCCTACTCACCAGCAGCTGTAATTCTGATAAGTGGGGGGAAACAAAATCTGTGGATAATGCACCAGTATTAAAACACAGCACATTTCCTGCAGTTTCGTCTACGTTAATGTTTTGCTACCAGTGATGGTCAGGATTTTACCAATACAGTTGTTTTTCTTCCATAAAATCAATTCCATCCATGTCCTCTGCTTCGCAGGGGTCTGAGCGTGTCCCAGCATGCATTGGATGAAAGGCAGAGAAACATTGGACAGGTTGCTAGTTTATCGCGGTCCTCTAATCAACGGTTTATTTTTTATCTCTTTATTATGTGATATCCACATCATCAACATTTTTCAGTACTTTGATCTCATCTGAGTTTATATATACATGTATATAATTTGAACCACTGTGATCACACCTCTGAGGTTAAGCGTTGTCTGTGCTGTACATTAGACAACTGGTCGGCAGTCAAACAGTATATATGTGACTATCAATGAATTGATGGAACACCGCTGTTCAAAGCAGATCAGGATTCAAAGCTCTGTGCAGCTCAAACACGCTTTCTAATTATTAACTGATTGTGTCTGTTGTCAAACATATCATACGCTGCCAAAATAAGTAACAGCTATGGTGTTGAATAAATTGACAATTTTTGCAACATTAGTTTAGTTTTAGATCTCTGTAATCCAGCTTCCTATAACCCTGCTGATATAGGTATTTCCACTTAGGGCATCCCAATAAACAGGCTATTTATAAACCCAACGACACCCACCTGGGTGTATTTTGTGTGCTTCTGCACTACTTTTCACCAAGCACAGGAGTTGTGCTGTACTCGTTCCAGGGAATATGTAATGTTCATGGCACCACCGTCTCTCCCACGGGTGTCACATGAGAAGGAATTTTAGTGTTCTGAGCTATTAGGAGAGCAGAAACTGAGGCTGACAATGAAAGACTCAAGAGGAGACTCGCATTCTCCTCAGCAACTGATACTTTTAGAGGTGTTTATTTACGACGTGGCTGAGATGTTAACAGTGGTAGAATAAGTGTTGGGAGAGACATACACCGTTCATGAAGTTTTTAGTAGTATCTGCAAGGTAAAAACAGCTTTAAAGAGTAGATTTGAATTTGCCATTATCCATTTATTTACCGAGGTAAATGAAAATACTGGCAAAACATGGGGCGCAAAGTTAGCTACAGAACAGAAAAAGACATATTAGTACTGGGAGCAGGTGAAATGTCTTGTGTAGTAGCTGCTCCCTGTCACAGAGGTTGAATTGGGATCCTCGAGTTAAGGGACCATGTCTTTGACCATCCTGTACTTAGAGAGGAATGGATGGATAAATGCATGGATGAATGGGCAGTGTTAGGAATAGAACAAATTGCCATGTCTACCCTACAACTAACAGAGTTACAACACTGGGGGCCTTGTTCAGTGTGCTTCAACTCCCCCAGGCCAGGTTCTTATCCCCCTAGTCCTCCTACTATTCTCTCTGGAGATTAAGCAATGCTTCAGCCTGCTGCTGATGATGTGAGAAGAGACGGAAAGGAAGGGATGAGTGCTCTGCTTCCACACAGCAGATGTTGGGGGAATGGGGGAGTGAAGTACCAGTGAGGCAAAGACATAGAATCGAATGATTGATAGAGTCTTGGAGAGCGGAGAGCTGCTGCTGCTGAATTTCCCATGTGTCAGACTGGGTAGTGTTAAGTGTAATGACACAGAGAAGTAAACCTCTGCTTCAGTTTAATCAAAGCTTCAAAAACCAAGATTGTAAAAAAGGTACACAAATATTGTGAACTATGGAGTGGTTTACATGCATGCTTTCTTATATTTAGTTGAACTCAGTAAAACCTCCACCGAGACAGACGCATAAAACATCTCTTAGTGAAAGGAACAGCAAAAAAAAAAGGAAGTGGAATTTTACAGATTGTCTTACATTGGCTGTTCTCCAACAACACCACAGCAGTCGTCTTTACTCATGATTACCACTGTAGAAAAAATCAGATTATTTATAGCGTACATATTAATTTGTCAAATGTACCTTTAACAGTGATATTTAGATTTCCATAACTTTTGGTTACTCTCATATACCTTTCTTTGCAAAGTGTTTATCAATAAGGGTAAGAAGATTAGGTAGGTTTTAGGTATAAAATGATGCCTTCAATGCAAATTAAAGAGTGAAGGAATTGAGTTCACAAAGGTAATTAATCAAAAGCGAATGCAGATTTGATAACTATTTAGAGCAACCTGAATGTTTTATTATACATTTCTTTCCAACTAACTTAGCGTGTGTGTGTGTGTATATATATATATATATAGTTTTTTTTTTTTTAAAACACAAGAAACACGCCAAAAATAGGCAATAGGGTCCTTTCCCATTGTCATCATATGCCTTTCTGTTTTTTCCCAGTGTGTCAAGTTGAACGCCATAAACACGCCAGAAAGCAGAGTAACTAGAAAGAAGCATGGATACAGCAATGAAAATGCTATGGTGGTTGCATCTTTCTTATGCCTTTTAATTCATCAATCTCTCTGAAGAGACAGAATTTGTGGTTCAAATTACCCAACGAGGCGACACGGTTCAAAAAAGGCTCAGGCTATGTGTGAAATATGTGTGAGGTCATGCATGGATGTTTTTTGATCATACGTATTATTTATACATCTGGCCCCAGTTAATTAAGTATAACATGTACAGTATGTTGCAATCTTTGATATTCTGGTGATATTTGTGATAATTAAGTTCAAAAAAGTAAATTAGGGGTTGCTATGATGAAAAAAAGGTCTTGCCTGAGTAAAAAAAAAGGGAAACCTCCCCCGAAAAACGAGATATGGACCAGTACACACAAAGGAATGAGTCTATTCCTCCAGTGAAGGAGCTGCTAATCCATTAACCAGCCAAGTGAATGTATAAGCCAGAACTGTCTTGCTCTAGCTGTGACATGATTCATCACAGGAAAACTACATGCAACCTTTCTAAAAAAAAAAAAAAACAGCCCCAGTGAAATAGCGAAAGCACGAGTTTAAAGGGAAAGGAAACATCATTAGATTGCAGGACACTGACAGAAGCTCCTCATTGACCTAACCGGAAGTGACTTTTTATACCCATGAGCAAAGCTACATCATTGTTAATTTAATGGCATCCCGTAGTCTTTACTTATATTTCCAGTTTCCCAACCTATTAGTATCTGAGCTGGGGCCAGGCTTTGTTTTATGGTGTGAGTCTGGCTGCCATGAACTGAACTAGAGGGTATTATGCCTGCATTGATTGTTCATTGGGCTGGCTTTGTACTGAGTCACGAAAGCGGAATTAATTAGCATACACATACTCCCTTCTGCATTTTAGAAGGGTGACATTAACAACTATCCTGAAATGTTGCATTGGGAATTAAAAAGCCTTTGCTTGTCGCTATCCCTTGCTGTCTTTAGACTTGTGTTCAATACCAGAGCATTTTGAAAAGGCTGAGGGCTCTGTTTAAATTGATCTGTTGGGAAATACTAGGTATGTATTGCCTGTGCCTAACAACCTAAACTAATCAATGCCACTTCAATGTAATTTGACAAATTCAATTGTAAATTTAAGTAATGTATTTTATGTTTCTCTTCTGTATTTCTTTCAAGTTTGCCCAATTTTCAGGCAAGAAGAAGCTTAGTAAAAAGTAGTTTTTACTTTGAACAGAACAAAACAACTTGAGTAATAAGAAAAATGACTCTGAACAAATGGAACCAGTTTTCAATTACAAAATGTATGTACTTCCAAATGCTACCAAATCCCGCTGGCCTCACTGGCAGGACCATAAACTGAATTGATGTCTCAAAGTTGCCCCTTGCGGTCTAAGGAAAGATTTCTTTTAATACCTTTCATTCCTCATGCTGTGAAATATAGCACCTGTGCACATTTATTAGTACATGTATCATAAAAAAGTCCAGAGGATCAAAAAAGATTTGTGTCGGTTGAAAGAAAGAAGAAAAAAATTCAAAACTCCAACCAATATTTCTTGTGATCTCGAAAGAGTTAGAAAAAGACACACTGTAACCTGTAGTATTAATATGTATTTGACTTTAAAATGTCTAATGAGATGGGTTCAGATGTTTTACAGAAGAAACGTTTTTCTTTTTCTTAAACCTGTTTAATTTAGACATGTTTCTCTTTTGTCTTCCAATTAGGTGGTCTGTGCATTTCCCAGTCTGTGAAAATACCACGGGAACCAAGAAATGGAGAGTTTGAGAAGATAATCCGCAGGTTGAGTGAGAACCCGAACGCCAGAGTAGTCATTATCTTTGCCAATGAGGATGACATCAAGTGAGTGCAGTGGTATCTTAATTGCTGTCAGTTAATAGTATTTTCACCTAACTTATCAACCACTTTTAATCACTGATTATTACTCCCTTTATAACATTTACTTACTATTATTTCCTAAATAAATATACACTGAGTCACGATAAGTTGAAGTGAAGAGTTTTCAAAATGTGCATAGTGATAAATGTTGTTTAGTAATGTCTTTACCTGAGGCTGCCTCAGCTGACATTAAAATGTCACAAATGTCTCCTGTGTGCATAAAGAAATTGAATTGCCTTTTCCTTGTGAAAATCAGTCTGCTAACCACATGTTAATATTTCTGAGTTATAAATGACAAAAATGACTATAGTTGGGTGTATTCACATTTTGTTAAAGGCACAGTTCAACAAAAAATCAAAAACACATGTTTTTCTTCTAATCTAGATTGTTTTGTTATGAGTTGCCCAGTGTCGGAGATATCTGCTGTAGAGATATCTGCCATCTCTGCAATACAATGGAACTAGATGGCACTTGGCTTGTGGGGCTCGATCCGCCAAAACCTTACAAAAAAACAATGTTTTTTTTTTCAGAAATGATGACTTGGTTAGATGCCTTCCTTGTGGCCCGACATTGCTAGCTTGTGGAGAGTAGTTTATTGCTAACTGATACTGCTAGTTCAACCTGAGCTAACCGAGCAAGTTACGGCGCAGTCAAGAGAACGCCATTAATGTTTACACCTGGCGCTGTCATAAGCACAAGCCTCTCGTCCATACGTACGCTTCGTTCTGTGAGTTGGTACGGTTAGTAGGTGTAGTTTGTCAGGAACAAAATAGTTTTCTTGAATGATTAGATTAATGGCTATGACATCTAGTCTGCTGTCCCCATCTATTCTGACCACACTACTGTATAAGAGTACAATTAAGTACAATTAACAGTGCCTCTGCTTTCCACTCAGGGACGCAAATGTATCAATTAAAATTCATTATCTATTATTAAGATGGATAGTCTGTATTGAGAACGAGTTAATTAGTTGTAGGCTAAATCAACATACACAGAGCTTTTGTGGCTTTGTAAAGGAACATGCTTCCCAAAAACAAGTTAGTACGCTAGTGTATTACTAGTGGAAGTGGGCAGCAATTATGGGCCATCTCTTGATGATGACCTGGGCAAAAGTCCCAGTGCTCATTGACTTAATCCGGTCCTGATAACGGGTAATAGTCTGGATATATAGTAATTACAGAAAGCCAGGGGGATTTCAGCGCTGCATGTCTGCTCTATCCTTGAACCTAGTCAGTGTGAGTTGGCAGCAGCCTAATAAGAACCCAAACGTGTCTACATAGAAAGAATAAGAGACTTGAGCTGTTTTGATGGAGCCCAATTATGTTGTGCTTACACAAATATATAAATATGCCTCATCTACTGTAAGCATTATAAAGAGTAGGAGAAATACTGTATGTGGGTTCGCCTTTCATAATCTAGTTCTTTGCCGTGTCTGTTCTGTGGGAAAA
The DNA here is from genome assembly GCF_963691815.1 of Echiichthys vipera. Classification (NCBI taxonomy): domain Eukaryota; kingdom Metazoa; phylum Chordata; class Actinopteri; order Perciformes; family Trachinidae; genus Echiichthys; species Echiichthys vipera. The sequence continues at coordinate 10,494,685 of NC_139834.1, read as the reverse complement.
CCATCTTGTATTGTGCCATGCACTTCAGTTATGTGAACATTTATTTGTCCATGTGATTATTTCACAATAATTGTCATTTTCCCTTTTTTATAACTTTAAATTTTAACTTTCATTAATAGGTATAATATGTAGTATTATTCCTTATTTTGGTCTGTTCAAGGCCATTGTGAGTGTTAGCAAATTGGCTTTGACCTTATGTGGGTGTTTAACCTCCAGCCAATACCAGTGCGCAGCTCTGATTCCCAACTTCCACTTTGTCACACCCCTTACCCTCAGCATCTCATGCTGACACACAGGGCTTAAGAATGTGTGACAGTTTTACCAATACACACACAAATAACTAGGATAAAGCTCTGTATTCAGTCATAGTACGACAATGAGCCTCCTACAAGCAGGGTTGTGAAAAATCAACAACCATTGCCATTGTCCCTAAAAGAGATGTATACACGCACCAACACACATGCAGAGTTTTTACCTGTTTTCTGGTTCTGGTTCTGACTCTCATAGCAATATTTAAAAGTCACTAATGCAACAAATATTACTTCTTAAAAAGTCCAAAGGCCATGTATAGTCCCAATCACAATGTTTGTTTACAATAACTTCCAGGTACAAAATCCCTGTGTTCTGTACATATAGTTCAACTGGGTAAACTCTCATCTCATTAATCTAAAATACATGTTTGATGTTTTCTTATCTTATTAATAACACTTTCAAATTAGGTTATGACTTAATCCACCCCTTGGGTCACAAACTAAGGAAAATGATATCACCCAGCACAAGAAGTTAGTCTGACTGGCTGCTAGATGTCACCATTTGTAAAGCTAGATTTAGTTTATCAAAGATGCTAGAAAAGCAACAGTACATAAAATAAGCACATCGGAAATGCCAGATAGGTTGGGTAGTCATTTTAAACTATATATCTTTAAACGTTACAGTAATGGCTGAAAATGACAACCAAAATTAACATGTGCGCTGCTTTCACATTTCTCCGCAATGTAAATCACCTGCCAGTTGTCTAACCGGAAGGGATTTGTTGCTAGTGCAACATCACAGAGATTCAGTCTATTGGTTGCCAATTTCTCAAAACGGTTGCCAATGGTAACCTGGCAACTGTTACTGGCAGGCCCTGTTTAAGGTAAATACCAATAACCATTCAAACTTAAGTCCCCGGGTTTTATAAAACTAAGGTAAAGAGACAAAGCTAGTTAGATGACTCACTGCTTGCCCACTCCAGATACTACAACAGTGTTGTAATTATTTAACAACATACCTTCCTTCTTTATGCAAACAAAAAATCTTATCCGTGATGTTAAGCCAGCATACACCATGTTAAAAGCTGATGTTGTTTATGACACAAGATGCTTGATAATTACTTGAAGGTTGTTAATTCTTCACATTCCAGGTGGCTGTGTTTAATTTTTATGTCTCTGTGCTCAAGCTTTCTTGATGTAACTCTGCTGTTAAAACAGAGTTTGCTAGCAGTTTTTTACAGCTCCCCAAACTTACTTTCATTGGCAACAAGCCTGGACAAAAATGTCAAGGGTGTCATTCTGCCACAGTCAAGAAGAACTGCTCTGCACTGGGAATTGATAGTCTGTCGAGAATGGCAACTTTTCAATTCTACTAAAGTGTCTCTGTGCAACTTTGTCCAGGCTAAGAATAGAATCACCTGTATAACAGCTAAATAATAATAAGAAATAGTAATAGTAAAACATTATATGGTACATTTAAACATTGCTCTTTTTCTCCTCTTTCCCAAAGGCGGCTCCTTCAGGCAGCTAAGGTGGCCAATCAAACCGGCCATTTCATCTGGGTAGGTTCAGACAGCTGGGGCTCCAAAATATCCCCAATATTAAACCAGGAAGAAATGGCAGAAGGTGCTGTCACCATCCTACCCAAACGACAGTCAATCAAAGGTGACCCTAACTTTATCTATCAGAAGACTCATAGTGTTGAACCTTGATACTTCTGACCCTTTTTTGCGTATTGTAGTGTATGTTTTCCTCCACTAATCATACCTCCCATTTACATTCAGCATCAATGATTTTCAATAGGAAGGATTCAGATGTCCATTAATATGTTTTACTGTCTTCAGTTTTCTACCATGCACAGTCCAATGTAAATAAAGTGGCATCGCTGTTTCTTACCTTTCATATTCATAAAATCAATATTGTACTATATCGGGTGTTTTTACCTTAAGCTATCATTGTATAAACATACTGATTTTAAACAAGGTTTGTAAAGTGTTGGTTAAGTGTAAATTAAGTGGTCTATGGAAAACAAAATTTACACAGAGACTTTAGCGTAAATATAGTAAAGTAGATTCTAGAGCTGTGATTAATACCATTTTAAGCTTTGGCGCTTTGGTATTAATCAACAATGTTCACGACTGTCAATGTGACAATATTGATTAAATTGCCTAAAAACGACACCAGGCTGCTATGGTAAAACGATCCAGACCTCTTAACACATTAGACTGCGCGGTTATGACACGTCGCAGCCAGACAGTTCTACATTCCCGGCTAACATTGACGGCACAGCGCTGCAGTGTTTAAATAAGCATACCAGCTAGCAGACTTTCCCTGTTTAGAACACTGCAGTGTATTTCAGCCTGCAAGTACGTTATTTTAAGCCTAACATTGTTGAAACAAAGGCGCTAATACTGGTAGGGAGAGCAACAAGTTCCAAGTCGCTCCTGTAGCTCCCTCACAGCGTGAGGTGAGGAAAGACACAAATGTAAATGACAGCAAAATGTGTGACTTTCAGTTTAATTAAAAAGCATTACTTTTTAAGAATTCTGTTCTTCTACTATTCTGAAAATAAAAAGAACAAATATCCATATCCCAATATTGAAAACTGAAACCCACCCAACTGAAAAAAATATCTGATGAGTCCAATATTCAGGTCCAGCCCTAGTAAATTCCAATATATGTTTTAATGCCATTAAATAATGACATACTAGTAAGTATAAGGCTATAAATATTAGAGTTTAAATCATCACCAAAGTTATCCATGAGGGCTGAGGCCCAAAAGAGTTATGTTTTCCTAAAAAAGGGTTTAAATTTAAACCATAACCTGACATGCAACAGGCATATTCAAACAAAAAAGAATTCTAACAATATCTTATTGATTTCAGGTTTTGATCGCTACTTCATCAGCCGGACATTAGAGAACAACAGAAGAAATATCTGGTTTGCAGAGTTCTGGGAGAATAACTTCCAATGCAAGCTTAGCCGGCACGCTGTGAAGAAAGGATCGGGCATCAAAAAATGCACAAGTGAGTCTACACTTTATAGCAGTAAAGGCATTCGGTCAATGGAAAGCACTCAATCAATGACCAAGTTTATTGATTGGGTGTGCTGTGAATACATAATGTGTGTCTGTGTGTGTGTGTGTGTGTGTGTGTGTGTGTGTGTGTACTTGCTATGCGTATTTGTCATCAAGGAGAAAACAATCGCGCTCTTCTAATCTAGATTAAATGTAATGGGCGTAGATAAGTGAATGGGAATCTCTGATTTTGTCTGAGAGACATTATTCTTCCCATTACTCATCTGTTGGCGACTACAATTTTCAGTGGGGGACAATAGCAATCACAAAACTATGCCATTGCATGCACTGAAAACATAATCAATAGTAAATTCAATCAGCCCATTAGAAACAAGCTTTCAGGGCATTAAAATCAGTAGGGTCTCCAGGCTTGTCTCTCATCCTAGTGTGTAATGCAACACTGCATCTCAAGTAGTCCAGAGTGACTGATGTAAAGCTAGCACTTGTAATCTTTCCAGACAGTATTTTATCATATGTATGTTGGAGTATCGCACAAGGAAAGCTTAATTCAGAAAGGGAAGCTGCCTGTTCTCGGCTACTGAGAGAAGTTCATTCAACAACTTGTAGGGTTGCACCTGTTCTTCACTCTTCCAGCCTTGGTAACTAACTAATAAGTCCACATAAACTCCACTGATAACAGAAACAAGAAGGCAAAACAATAGTATTCAGTTATTCTACTGTCACTGTCCGCTGAAATATTTAAAGAGTCAAAATAGAAAATGACAGAAGTAAATATGGGCACATCATTAATCTTCAATAATAATTAAAGGGAAAAGCTATCTTAGCTAGCAACAGCAAATATTGCCGACCAATAGCTTCTGCTACCCATCTGCATTTATTTAGTTCTCTGGCTTTCTGTTGAAAATATGTGTGAAAATCACATTCCATAGCCTACTGTTGAGCAGTGTATACTGATGTGAGAGGGAAAAGTTATCATCGTAGTTTGAGAGTTTGTGGAGATCAATGACCTGAATCACTCTGAACCATTTACTGTACTGTCTCTGGAAGAAAAAACGTCTCAATCTCATCATTTCTGGGATTTTGGGTACAACATTTGGATGAGTCATGCTTGAATCTTGCTGTGATCCTGTAAGGTAGACATGCTAACAGCCTCCTGGTTCCGCCTCCTGGAGTTACTGTGGCACTCTCATACTAATATGTCAGTGTCAGAACAATGTGCAGATCTGGCTTTCTAATCCAATTAATAGTAAAGACTGCGTGCTCAAAATGTCACCAAGTACCGTAGGAGAAACATTATATTGGTACAAGAAATTAATGGGCAAAGCTAAACAATTAAGCATAGATTTAATTGCCACCCCTCAAGTGTGTCCCTCAGCAAAAGAGAGATATTCTACCAACAATTCACACCTGCGAGTTTCAGAAGAACATGTAATCTTAAATTATTTCTGTATTTATCAGTTGTCATGGTGGCTGCTCTTTGCCTAAATTGCTGCAGCCCTATTCTTCCTCGGAGTGGCCTCCAGGGCACAGTAAATTTTTACAGCCAAGAGGTACAATCATTTCCCTCAGAGCCTTTTGCAAGTACTATCACTATCCTCCCCATTGTTCTTTTGTAAACACCATCATTTCCTGTCCCTGCTTCTGCTGTTTGTAAGCCACTATAATTCTCTATTTTACAGACCACACATATTTTATGATTTATTAAAGTAGCCTTTACAATATGAACATCTTTTTAACAACTTACTTAATAAGAATGGAATAGTATATTCTTGTGTTGAAAAATCAGTGTTAGTCTAAAATCAACCGCCAGGGACTGAAAAATGATATTATACTAACATGATTAGATGGGCATAAAATTATTTTATTTGTGTGGTATCAAAGATTTTAATCGCACAATGCAAGACTGATTTATGTCAACGTGGTCTCATGGGAGGGCGTATAAATAGCACGCCACTTTTCATGACTTGCATGACTTTTCGCGTGCATGTCTACGCATATTAAGCTTTTCGCGTGTCATTTAACGCCCGTTGTTCCCCAGGGTTAGGGTTAGGGTTAGGGTAAGGGTTAGGGTTAGGGTATTTCACGCACGTTATTTCAGCCATCCTTCATATGAAATATTGATTTAAAAACAACCCTCTGACAGAAAGCTCCACCACTTCGTATTTCTCCGGAAAGTAGCGGAGAAATACGAACATGTGGGTTTTCCCTCAATGACATTTGTGCGTGAAATGACAACGCCATCTCTGCACTATACAAGTCAATTGAGACTACATGGCGTGAAATGACACGCAAAAAACAGGACATGCGTTGTAATTATACGCGAGATGGCTTAAGAGAAATAGCGTGTCATTCACACGCCTTTTAGTGAGACCAGGCTGTTTATGTACCATAACAGCATGGTCAGATGTGAGACATTAAAGTGTACTGTATCTGACTTTGCTAGCAAAGAAAACTACAGTGCAGGCATAAAAGTCAGGTCCTATTGCAGCTCTTTCTCCCAGTGTTCTTGTATCTGCTGCCCCAGAGGCCAAGATTTTCTTTGTAGCTTCAGATGTACACTGTAACCCCCGATCACAGATCATTTTACTGCTGTCTGGATATTCCAGAGTGCAGCAAAAACACTGTCTGGGATACCTGAACAGGCCATACCCTCCTCACTTAAATTCTAAAGCAAGGGTACTGTATTATACAGAAGTGTCAGTACAATTCAATACAATTAAAAAACTCCACAAACTACTCTACCAAAATAAGTTAAATCCATGCCTCTCTAAAACAAAACAAAAAGAACATTATAACCATTATGAAGAGAGGGAGGGAGGGCAAACTGTTGTATTGGACTGTATTAGTTTTTGCAAACAGAGCAAGACTCCAAACTCTTTAAATGACAAATATTGCTCTTATAGCCCCATGTACACTGCTTTAGCGGATGATCCCATACCTTGACAAGTTTGCCTTGTCTAGTTACTGTTGCTAAGCTACGATTGAACAAGGGCTGTATGGCATTTAGTGAACAGTCAATTCAACTCTTCTACCTAGCTTTTTTTTCTAGATTTCACATTTGAAAACTGTGCTATCAAGTTTATAAAATGGTATAATCAGTTTTCCCTCCATTCCTTTAAGATTAGTATCATGTAATCATGGATTTGGTTCCTAGAGAAGAATAAGCACAACCCAAGAAACTCCTGGTTACAAGTACCAATTACACATGAGGTTGACAGGAAATACAAACAGAAGCTTTACTTTCTCACAGGTTCAAATGTGAATTGTCTGATGTGTAGAATCCAATAATTCCCAGGTCTGATCAGCTCTTACCATTCACTGTACACCACACTATATCATGCTGCTTAACCATAAACCACAATCCTATTTTTGCAGAGATACTGAAGGGGAATTGGCTGATACAACCAAGAACTTATCAAAAGAGAGACAAATTGATAATAATAGAAAAATGTCACACCGTGCCATGGCATGACATTCTCCTTTCTCATCACAATTGCATTGGTCAGAAATGAGCAGGGATGACACATCAGTCATAATTCACGTGCAGTGAGCAGACTGAAAAGTCTTTAAATCTGCTTTGTTGAAAATGTTACTGCATAAAAACATGACAGGATATTGTTAACTTTTATATCTTAAATTATACTTGAAATTAGAGTACAGAGTAGAGCAATTGACCAAAAGTCCAGCCATTTCATGCAGCATTTCCTATAATTAGGACCCAAGCACGAAAGTGCCAGAGGCCGAAGCGATCCCTAGCACTGAAAGTGTGGGGAACCTATTGTTTTTGAGGTGCCCCCAAACGCACGCCATGGTTGGAGTAAAGTTATTTTGATGTTCATGAAATTTGGTGGGATCATTACTCTCATCTTAAAGAACACATGTACCGTTTTTTTTTTTTTTTTGCCAGAGAGGCACCCTGATTACTTTTAGCATTTTTTAAGAGCTAATGGTGCTCTTATGCGCACATAAAGTTGGACATGCATCATAAGTGGCTTGTGTTTTTAATTGGCTCAAGGGTGCCCCTAGAATATTTCAAAGTCCCTGCCCCCACCTTTTCAAATTACATAAACATAAGAAAGTTGGTAGACAGATGTATGTAAGTAAGTATGGAGACTTTAAAAAAAGCCTCTTGGAGAAATACCTTAAGTACAACTGGACATTTTAAATTTACCCTGGCATTTTTTCGCAAAGTGAAGCAAGCAGACATGTTGTACTTTAACAAACTCCTCTTAGATAAGACTGAGTGCCTTTAAATCTGGTAGGTTGCATCTAAAGACCTTTGTGATGCTAAATTGGGAAGTTTTTGGGATTCATGGAACGCCCTTGATGTGGCATGGCGGTAAATTTTGCCCAAAACTTGAAATCGTAAGTTGTCGAGTTTACATTGTCCAGTCTGCCCTAAATTTCACATGCTGGATAAGAGTCCAGGCCTAAAGTCATATACATGCTGAAATTAAGCAATAGTCATATCGCCACCTGAAGACAACAGGAAGTCAGCTTTGTGTCAAACATCATCGCATTCTCGAAAACTCACCAACACTGGCACACTGGTCAGAAGTGGCAAAAATTGATACCTTGAGTCATGCATACAGTGTGTGATGGTTGCGGAAATGTATGGTTGAGTCTGCCTGCGTCCTGCCAGCATCCAGACAGCCCCCTGACGCGTGTGGGGTACGAGGGCCAATTCAATGCCACATGCAGCTTTAATTAAATAATTACATTTTCTGTCATACTGTACTGTTGTCAGATTTGAATTTAATAGTTTAAAGAATTTGAGCGAATTACACTGGCTTGAGTCACTCTGTTGCTTTGCATCCCTGCAGACATGAGTCATCAAGGCCAGACATAGTCCATGCCTGCTCGGTTGATGTCCATTGCTCACTGAAAACATCAAGGACACCACCTTCAACTAAGCCTGCTCTCTCGCCTCTTTGATTCTATTAAGATGCAACACAAAAAGCAAGGTTCAAGAAAAAGATAGGCCAGATGACAGCAAAGGAATTCTTCTTTTCACTGTGGAAAAATGATGATTGACCTGCAGTGGTTTAGAATAATTACTCTGCATGATAGCAACAGGGAAAATATATCCCATTTGTTACACTCAATTTCTTACCTTAAGACATTTCATACTATTAATTCTTGTTTAAAAGCAGTTTAAACTCATTTGCTATCCGTAGTTTACAGCAACAAAGAGTTCACTTCATCTGAGAAACTGTGTCGACTATGTGTGGAAACTATGACAACAAGGACTGTGGTCTATTTTTGTCCCTTGGGACTAAGGCCACATTAATTTTAACCATTATTTTATTCCAAACATATTTGACCGGTGTGTCCAAGAAGCTGGAAGAGTACAAGCATAATGTATTAAGGTTGAGTCCTTACTGGACTTTGCATTCAGTAATTTAATACACATGACAATCGATAAAACTGACAATTATTTTTGTAATTGATTCATCTGAATTATTTTATATATATATTATCTAGATTAAATCGATTGGCATTTATTTACTTATTATTGGGTATATTTTTGAATTCTGCACACGGAAAAAGTAAAGATACTAAGAATGGTCATACTTGAAAATACACTTTGTACATACATTTTTTTTGTATGAAGAAATTGAACAGATTTCTCAATGGTCATAGCTTTTTCTTCTAATAAAGCTTTGTTGAAAGTTTTATGAATATATTAAATAGTCCTCCCCTCCTAAAGTAACTCGCTATGTCAAAATTAACTGTGCCCTACCAAGGAAAACCCATTCAGTCTGCTCTATCATCTACTGTAAGTATATTTCTTAAACACACAGCCTATAAGTCACATCACAAAGAAAGAAAACACATATTATCTTTTGTGCCCATTTACCTCAATGAAAGGGATGCAAAAACCTTCCCAAAGAAACAATTTGCCTCCATTCAAAAGAATATTGCGAACAAGCACATACAGTGTGACCTGGAGCTTTCTCGATTATTGTGCTCTTTCAGAATCTCAAGGTTGGTCTTGATGAAAACTCCTACAGCACTGATTAAAAAAAAAAAAATCTTCATTCACATCAATGCTTTTTTGCACAGCCACGTTTGAGAGGAATTCACTCTTCAAACATACATGTGAAAGTGGATGTGTTGTGGTATTTCTTCAGGCATTGTTGAGAGGATGATATCTGCTAAAATTAAACATCAAATCTGGCACCTGGTGGCTCAGCAGTAGAGTGTCTCCCCTTTTTCCTGTCGATCTTTAGCTGTACTATCTAAAGGCATGGAAAGCCAAAACCAAACAAAAAACTAAACATTAAAGGTGCTACTTTATAAATTATCAAAACAATGTGTAGTTATATTTCAACACAGATAATGCAAACATATTAGACACCTGTCCGAAATAGTTAAAAAAAGACATTATGTGAGTCAATTTGGACAATTTAGTTTATATTACATAGATCAGGGGTTCTGTCTGATATGGGTTTTCCGGATTGCTCGTCCTTACTTGATGAAATCATTTTAAAAAATGTTTATTAATTTCATTCTAATTTAATAGAAGTATAATCAGGTGTTTCCTCTTAAAAAAAATAATTATAGACTGTGACCTCACTGTGATTCTTTCATTCATTTAATTCCATATTTATATGAAAGAGACAGATAATTAATATTTGTATTACAATTAACCAATGCAATGTATCACAGCCTTTATAACTACTGCTAATTGCTGATTCCCATCCCCAGAAAGGCCTTTAAAATAACAAACATAAAATATGATCACAGGCTGAGTCAAAATTGTGTAGTACATTTAGATGCCCCTATAAAAAACAGCAATGCGACTTGCCATGCCAATGACATAACCTATGACAACCACATATTGCTTAATTTTCATGGGTCAATAAAAAGTGAGGAACCACTGGTCTTCTGGACCTGCATGTCTTTCAACAGTGAGAATAATTTGGAGTTACCACAAACATGCAAACATCTGAGGTATCTTGCCATCGATGAATCAAATATCGTTATATATATCTGTGTAAAAGAGAAAGAGAAAGTTAGAGTTAGAGAAAGACATTAACCACAAAAAGAGGCCGCCTATCCATGCTTCACTTTGTCTGTAACACACATTTACAAAATAACTGGGGATGTCCAAGCTGCTTAAACATTCAGAGCCTTGTCGCTGATGTTAAATTGCCTTTTTTTAGCAAACAAATATTGGGAAAGCAAAAAGATAATAACAACAAGACACACAAAAACAATTCAGCTGTTTGATGCTAGCACTTGTTAAAATGAAGTGCTCATGTTGAGATAAGAAATGGCTGCCACAGACATTTTACAAGGCGCGCAAACTTTATCTACTGCCTTATGTCATTTTTTGTTATCTGATGATGATACACTCTTTACATCATCTTGTCTTGTGTTTGTGGCCAAGCATTTGTTGAGTAACACAGATGTTAACCTTATTTGTAAGCAATTGCACATCGCTTCCTGCTTCCTTGCATTCTTATTAAAAAATGTCAGAGCAATAACACCATTACAGTAATTAGAAAACAGCCTGCAAAAGCAGTGTGGCCAATTTTTAAAAGAGCACACACATACATGATTAAAGTAACGCTTTCCACATTTCCACGGTATGTGTTATTGACATGAGCTATTATAATTATTATAGAATTCCTCTCTCAAGTCATTCCTTGATGGCACAGATGAAATTAGGTCCTGTTATACAAATTACTCCATTACTTTTCAAAATGTATTTCCCCTAAAGCTGAGAGGAGTTTAAAATGAGGGGATTTCATTTTTCTAGAAAAGCTTCAACCTTCAAAGCAGAAGAAAACAAACTGTGATAGACCTACTATGCAGATACAAATGAACCTCTATTACAGTGTTATTGGTTCGACTTGAATAAGCTCTTAAAACATTTTTATAAGGAATAAAAAAAGGGTCAAATGTTATCTATGATTTCCTTTTTTTTCCAGGGGAATTGTTTGCAATGCTTTGTCATTCACATGCTTCAACAGGACATGAACCAAGGTCTCCTGGGTGAAAGTCAGGTATTTGTGTGATCCAACTAACACCCCAAAGGTTTGGCGCTCTGAATCCTGAAAGCCCTTGCTATGAGCATCTCATATCAGCCCCCTACTGGACTTTACATCCTACCGTCTTCAGCGAGCGGCATGGGACCAAAAAGGGCCCCCGGGTAGAGGGCAATATCTTAACCTGCGTTCAATATCACACAGGTGCCGCCCTCTACTGGACTCTATAGGTACATTGAGTGGAGCCTGATGAATGAATGCCCTGTCACGTTGTAACACACTGGCCCTGATCGGCTAGGCCAGCAAACCCAGCTTAGGCTAGTCAAAAAAACTGATACTCAGAAAGTAAGCAAGTAAGTATCTTGTCCGTCAAATGTTAAGAGATGTTAATTTAACATGATGACACAATTATGTGTATACCAAGCACATAAGCACATGGTACACCAGCAATGAGACAGAAACAGTAGCAGCCTGCTACGCCAACTGTATTTAATCAGCAATGATAATATGGTGTCAAGTCACCAGAAACACAGAAGATAATCAGAACTGTAGATAAATACATTAGCATGGACCAGATCCCTGTTTACACTGTGGAGAATCCTGACTAACAACAACTAATTCACAAACTGAATCCAAGGTTTAACTTCCTTCATTGGATCATTTAATGTACACATAAATCCTAGAGCTATAAAACACAATAAAACAAACAATAACAGTTATGTGTTTTCTTTCTATAACACCAGCGACAGCTAAAAGTGTTGTTATTGATGTTGTTTGTATTGTTCTAATGTTTATTTTAAAATTCTGCCTTCAATTTTTGTAATTTTATCTCTGTGGTATCGAAAATGGTATAGAGTATCGAGTATTTTCCTGGTGTATCAGTATTGACTTTTGAAATTTTAGTATCATGACAACCCTAACCCAGGTAGTATGCAACTAAACTGGGTAAAACCACCGTCCATTTTGCAGGGATCAAAAGACAAGCAAAAGACACTGTCCGAGTCTTTTCACAGAAGGAATATCATATAATTCATGCAAATTTCAGTGGGTGAATGTGTGCTGTTTTTGAAGAAGGGTATTACCCATAGAGTCCAGTAAAGGGTGGAAATGAGATGATGAGAGCGACATGTGATATTGGCATCAGATTAATGTGAAGAGTTACATGTCTGACCCTGTTCAATACAGAATTGACTTCTGCAAAGCACTTCACAACCAAGCCCCCACTCTGTCTGATCTCCTCAGGGAGTAAACACACTCCTGCTCCCTGCGCTCATCCTCAGCTGGTCTTCTGACCATCCCAACCTCAAAGCTCAGCACCATGAGTGCCAGGGCCCTCAGCTGCACTGTTTCCAGGCTATGAAAACCCCTGCCCCCACACGTTCGACAATCGGACAACATCACAGCATTCAAAACCCACCTCAAACTCACCTATTCAAACTGGCCTCATTATCATGTAGCCTATCATTGATGTACTACCCATGCTTTGCTCTTTTTATCTGTTGAGTATATATTTATCTATGTATTGTAAGGTGAACTTGGGTGTCATGAAAGTTATTATTATAATTATTTCTGAGAGGGGTGTATTTCTACCCAAGCTACTTTAATAGTTTAAAACTTTCCAATCTTAGAGTTTCATTCCTGTCAGATCTTGCTATTTCTTGAGGCAGTATCAGTGTCCTGCTGTCACTCTTTCTTATCTACCAATCTTGGCCAACAAAAGCATTATTCTAATAATTTAAACCTTGCTTAGTGGTTAACACATTTTTAGAGCATTAGTACAACTCCACCAATGATTGATAAAATACCTGACAGGTATTAATACCATAATTAATACCTGTCAAAGCTATTTACATTAATAGTGAAGAATGAGTTGGCCTGTCCTGCTGTGTCTTCCGCTCTCCCTCTACTTCTCTATCACACACTGTGCTCTTGATCAACGGATGGCTCATGACTTTGTGGAAATAAACACTAAGATATCATAGAAACAAGACCTGAGACCGTCCAAATAAGTATTCCTTCCTTATTAAAGCACATTTACAATTTATTATTCATACAAACCTCTGCTTAGTTTAAATGTTTTACTTATTGAACATTTTAAGATTTCTACATAATGCCAGGCCACAAAGTACAGAAAAGGTTGTTAGTTGCATTTGGAGAGACAGATGGCATATATGACACCAAAGGGATCTTCTTGAATAATCTCGAGTGGGTCTTATCTGTGATTGACAGACCATAATGAGGCTGTATATGAGACCGATTTGATTCTGAGAGGAGATTATGTGATTGATGTCTATAAGAAATAGCTTATAATCAGTGCTTTACATGCACAGATCAATGCCATTCTTTAAATAAATCAAATATGGTGAAAAAATGATAGGTTAACAATTGAGTAATCAAGCCTCTTCAAAGGCTGCCATTTGCCTGATTTAACACATCTAGCCATGGTTGTTTAGTTCTTATATTTGGGACTGATTGTGGAGCAGTTTTTTCTTCAGAATATTGCATCAGTCATATCAAGTATTCTAGTCTTGTCAGTTAAGCTAAATCAGTGATATAACTTTTGCAGAGTTTTTTAATCCAGGCAGGCCTAGCTGATTTTTTTTTTCTAAATCTATAGTGAAGATGTTGGTATCACACAAAACTAGAATATTTAAGGAATCCATTGGTCCCTGCACCACGTCATGCTAACTTGTCAAGAAAGGGGCTAAATAGCGTTCCGAAGTAAGACTAAATTTTGGTGAGGGAAAACTGCCATGGCCACTTTCAAAGATGTCCCTTGACCTCTGACCCCAAGATAGTTGAATGAAAATGGGTTCTATGGTTACCCACAAGTCTCTCCTTTATAGGCAAGCCCATTTTATGTTATCCCCAGACGGGATAAAAACATGCATTTTTTCTTAAGCTGTACAAATGTTATATTGGCCTATTCTAAAATGGAGTATTTTGAAATTTCTGCATAATGTGGTCCCTAAACATTCTTGAATTGCATAACATGGGTATGACTACAAAGCCGAGACTCTTGTGGATTCAATGAGACCATTTTTTGAAACATGAACTCTACAAAAAGAGCAGTTGTGACCTCTAGGAGAATCACAGCCTCATCAAACTTTACAACCACAAACTAGAGACCTAGGGCATCCAGAGGATGGATGGCTTTCCTAGGTATTTTGACAATAAGAGAATGTCTCTGCAGTTTCAAAAACAGAAGCGCTCGCCATCCAATTGCTGAAAAATGCAATCCTTGCAGAAATCTCTTGAGTTCTAATTTCTGTGTTTTTGTATTCCATTAGACCATGAACGGATCGGGAAAGACTCATCCTACGAACAAGAGGGGAAGGTTCAGTTTGTGATTGACGCAGTTTATGCCATGGCTCATGCTCTACATAACATGCACAAAGATCTCTGCCCTGGGAAAGTTGGCCTCTGCTCCAAGATGGAAACCATCAATGGCACATTGCTGCTCAAGTACATCCGCAATGTCAACTTCACAGGTTTGTACTCCTAATACCACCAAGGTAGGCTCAACTGCATGCTGCTACCAAAGCAATCATAACTATGTACTGTATCTTAACTGTGTCATATTGATGCATTTGTGCAGTGCTATCTGAAGCCATTTCTTATGTCCTATTTTTTAGGGGGGTTAGCGACATGTTCATGTGGAGGCTTTGTAAATATACAGTGGTTTCCAATTGTCAGGCTACTGAATGTAAATGACTCGCAGCAAGTATATGAGGCTGAGATCCGTAGGAGGGTTGACAATCAGCAGCAGAACAGCCCGTTTTATCATAGTTGAAGATGTGCTGGAACTGTGCTTTGTGAGATTTTCCGCCTTATCTTGTCAGCACTGAATTGCCCACGCAAGAGATCTCCTGCTTGAAGTGCACTGGCTGCTGAGTTAAAATTGTACATAAATGAAATGGGAAAGAGAGTAAACACACAGCACCATCAAAAACAAGCATCAATAGTTTTCCAGTGGCTGTCCTATGTAAACTTAAACCATATATTTTAGTGTAACTTGTAAATACAGTGGGCAGTTATCTCTGTTGACAGAAACACAGACTTAAATACACAGATCTACAGGTCTCACAAACAACACTTTAACGGTAATAGACAGCCTAAGTTTTGACATCACTTCCTGTATAGCATCTGTTCCAATTCCTCATTTCGCATTTATTTCATCAGTCTTTCTGGAAAAAAAAACAGTTTACTTTCTATACTGTAAGACAAATTTCTATATTGTAGGAAAAATTGGTATCTATTACTAGAGCTAGACTAATATATCGACCATACTGTTTTATCAGCTTTTTTCAGATATATTGTATCAGTGTATATGTTGGCCGTTAAAGTGTAATTCCGGCGTAAAATCATCCCATGGTCTCTTTCGACATTTGCACACATCAAATAAGCTATCAGGACATTTTTTTCCCGTGTATTAATAAACTCCAGCTCCACTAACTATGTTGTTGGTGCGTCGTTTTATGTGTAGGGACTCTTATCATGCTAATGCGGAGGTTTGGTGTTATTTTGAGAAGTATTAGTTGTTAAAAAAGCTGTATTAAAGCCATCACCGTAATGCCCTCAGCTAATCAATGTTAGCCACATCTGGCTGGCTGTTACATTAAAAAACAGTCTCAATGGCTTATTTGATGTGTGCAAGTGTCGAAAAAGACACTGGAATGATTTTACGCCAGAATTTCACTTTAAGGAACAAAACATTGGAGTACAGAAATGGCAACCTAGGTTTGAGGCAATTTCAAGTACCTGAACATGTGGTCTGAACCAAATGACCTACTGTTGACTACAAAAAACAAAACAGTTATAATACTAAATGTGTACAGTATATGCACTTTATTTTCTACTGTCTGTTGCCAATAGTCCTGGATAAGATTAAATAGTACATTTAAATACAAAAAAAGATTGGCTGGACATTCTAAAATATTCATCTAAAGAATATATAAACTGATATTTATAAGGTAGAAAGTTAGGTGTTCATTTACAGTCTCAATGCGTATATTTATATAAATGTGACATATTAACATAACAACAAGTAGTAATGCACTTTAAAACTTTGAAAATAATTAAAGGCCAACAGGTAATAGAGATCCATACATGAAGAAGTCATGAAAGAACGACAGGCACGGCTTTAACCTGCTGGCTTGTGAAAAAATAATATAAATGTACGCAGAACGGGGTCCAACTTAGGTCAGGGTGAGGTGTTTTAATAACTTGAGCTAATTATACTGTATGTCAGATGAGTAGAAGGTCAAAATGTTCATGCAATCAAGGAGAATGCAATGCGAGGAGTTTGACACAGCTACCAACCTTCTCCACATGCACAGCTGATTATACAGTAGGGAATATATTTAGTTTTTTTGGTGGGAGGGGCAGTCACGCTACAGCAAGTAATGACAGGAATAATTTCCAGAAGAATCTCTCAAAGGAAACCTCTGGATGAGGCAAAACACTTGACCATTGCATTGCTACAGAATCAATAAAAGAAGATAGCATAAATCTCAACTAGGCTCTTCTGGGGAGAATTGTCCTTGTCAATGTTTACCTTTTCCTGACAAAGACCTGTAGTGGCTGTAGAATGATGACTGTTTTCTGTCAGGAACAAAGGCTGAATTCGCCCAACATTTTTATTAGAGCTAAAAAGGAAAAGTCTCATAGAGAAGAGGTTGGTGTGGATGGATATTTCAACAAAGATGACATGTGACACTACATTTTGTTTCACATTTTTCTATAACCACATTCTTTTAAGTAACCTCATCGAAATAGTGCTTCTCTCAACTGGTAAAGAAAGAAAGAATAAGGTTTCCTTCACCAAACCAAGTAGTTTTAATGCCTTAACTTAATTAAATATTTACCATAGCAGTGGCAGAAAACAAAACCAAATTAAGTAACTTTGTTTTAAGTTTTGTAAGAGGATGACAAACAACATATTTTGATGCCTGATTTGGATGACTAGTTGGATTCCCCATCCTTGTTGGACCAGGTCCCCTTCCATTTTTTCAGGAATTCAGAATGCAAATGTAGTAATATTTATCATGATATTGTTGTTAAATAAGGGCACATGGTAGTCTACAGCCCTCACATGGAAACAGAGGGTGGTGGCTGCAACAGGGATCAGTTTTGTTGGTAAATAAACTGAGGTCATTTTGCAGAAAATGTACAAAACGGAAAACACATGATTTGGCATTTATTTCGTCAGAGGTGGTTTAGTTTATATATTTATGTAAGAAATTGAAAGCAGAGACAAAGTAGCAAAGGTACAAAGCAAACATGGATATGAATAATGCTTGGATTGATTTTTAAAATAAATATACAGTAGTCAACATAACCTTTAATGTTGGGTATGATAATGGTTAACTTGACATGTATGCTTGCAGCAATTAGTTTTCATCCCTAATGGATATTGAAAGGAAACTCTGCAGTGCTCAGCAGTAATTTACTGTAAGCCCCATCTTCAAAGTCAAAACATTGTTTACCTGCACTGAATCTGCTTATTACTATGTAAGCAGGTCAGTCCTTTAGTTTTTAAAATGAAAAAAGAAGAAATTGTTCAGAGTTCTATCCTGAAGTAAGACTTGTTTAGTTTTACAAGATAGATCAATGCTTCCAATATTGTGATAAATCTGAAGTACTGTACAGCAGGCTTGTGTTATATAATTTAACTTCAATTTTATATGCATTCCTTTATTCATGGTGTTATATTACTGGCTGACTTGTCAGCAATGAAGCCATTGGGGTTACTACAGGGATGGTTAGAAAATCAATGCTGCACATTACCGGAATACTGCCTTGCTTTTAAGAGTCTTTCGGCAAAGAAGAATGGAGAATTTAAAAGTTTGTAGGGAAACAACGGGAAGGCACACATGATTCCAGTGTATTCTAGGAATTGTCTATAGACATCCATGCTGACTAAAGGAAAAATGAGACCCATGCACTACAGGTATCGTAGATGAAGTTGACACTTATAGATGTATAGCATTAAAATTGCAATCCTTATGAAGGAAACTGCAGCTGGTTACATTCAGAAATGGTTCAAACATACTAACTTGTACTTGATGCTGGTTTTCCTGAGGATATTTTACTTTACAAAGTAATCTTGCACGACATATCCTGATAGTAAAGCTGTGTTAAAAGTATTTAAAGTGATTAAAGGTTGGCCAACAACATCAGGTTTGCACATAGTCATTTAAATCAGGTTGTTTTCATCAGGCTTGATTACTAATTTAATTTGGATATAACTTAAGAAAAGCAGAATCACACAATCATATTATATAGGTATATAGATAGATAGATAATAGATTTATTTTTCTGCTCATACCAATGCAAAATATTACACCAGCTTGTAAAATGATCTCAGATTTGTGTAGCCAGAGTGTGTATGCTGCTTAATAATGGATCTATCCTGTCTAGGGAACAAGGAATATTTAGCAGTACAGCAAATTGTCTGAGTATGATACTGTTTGAGAAACTGAACTACTCCCAGGGCCGGCATCATAAAAGAGAGAGCGCTGACAAGATAATCAACCTCAACACTCGCCCTTAACTCTCCCTAATTGAACGACTAATAACCATGTAAGACCATGTAAGAATAAATTACACACTCTTGACAGCTCTCAATCTTGGTATTTTTGAATCAGAGCTTTTCTTTGATGAAGAATCTGTTTTCTTTAACTTGTGTTGGTATAGTTTTAGCAAATACCATCTTTGTGCTTTTAAAGTTCAAAAGAATAATCTGTATCATGTTTTGATCAGTTTTTATACGACATTTAAAAAAACACATTCGATTTTTCGTGGCTTTGGCTAATGGCTTTTAATGGAGCGGAAGGGTAACTGTGCAAACACGACATCCTGGAAATTACTGTTTTGTTTGAATACATTATTATTTTTTAAGAGAAGCAAAGTAGTGCTTTTAATATGTCGCCTTAAATAAACCAGCTTTAAAAAAAAACCCCAAAAACCCAACCAATTTCAGCTTTTCACTGCCGTGAAGATGAAGACAATTTCAAGGATCACAAACAATCAAGCTCAATTTCACAGCTATTGTCACTAGATTTGGTTTCTGTATTTTCATACCTACCGGTATAAAACCGTATTTGTGATTAAAAAAAAAAATAATTTGAATAACTTACTTATAGGGTAACCAATAGATAGAGAATGATTGCCATTCTTTCATAGGTTCTTGCTGGAGGACCCCATGACACATTTTGCCATGGCGGACACATCAGTGGGCTGAACGGAGATGATGTGTGGGTGGTGATAACAGTTGACTGAAGTCTTACACACAGCTGCGTCTGTGTTGACTGGTTCACCTGTATCATCAGGACTAAACCCAAATGACTGTAATAGCAGCAGAGGCATTTTCTGTTTGACTAGTCCTGTAACATTATCTACACCACTCAAATAAACTGGTATACCCAAGCCTAATTGTCAAAACTGCAAAGAGCAGCTAAATGTGAATCATGTTTATATATGTTGCAGTAGGGCTGGACCCAAAAACCAAAAGACATGTATTGCAGCACAGTGTTTCCATTTCAGCTCAGTGTGAGAGTCTTAAATGCGTTTTGTTGTCATTAACATTCGTGTTTCGCTCGTTTTCTCACACTGTGGCTGGGTACGCAGTGGGGAGCTGCAGTAGCGAATCAGCAGTCTAACTTGTTGCTCTGGCTACCAATATATTAGCTGCTCTGTTTCAACAATGTTAAGCTTAAAAAACTTGCATGCAGGCTGAAATTCAGTGTGGTGTCCTGACAAAAGGTATTCCGCTAGCGGCTAGACTAATTTTGTACAGTGTAATCACTGAAACACTGCAGCGCTACGCCATCAATCCCAGTCAAGAACGGAGCAACGTTGTAGTAGCAGCCTGATGTGTGTAGAGGTCTGTGTGGTTATACTGTAGCAGCCTGTTGTGTTGTAAGGTGATTTTCTGATGATGTATACTGAAGCTCTGAAGATCAAAATTTGGTATTCAGGAAAGCGTTACCAAACACTGCCCTGCACACTGCCCTGCACACTCTGTCAATATCCACAGTACTGTGTTCATTTAGCTCTCAAAGCATTAACAGAGTTTTACTCACAGTTATCAACCCACTTTACAGTGAAATTAACAGACAACTTACTGTGTAATTTTCAGTGCATTCGGGCAGAGCTGCAGCTGACGGCAGTAAATGCAGTTTTCCTAGATTGCATGGCTTTTATTCCTCAGAGTTATCTCCCGCAGTGTTTCCTCAAAAATCTGACCTGGTTATGAAACAAGTTTGTTCATATTTGCTGGCTGTGCATGAAACTTGAAATACATTTTTGCAAGTTAAGAGGTGAAACTAATCGATTAAGGCAATCAAATTAGGAGAAACATACATCCCACTCAATTCCCTGTATTGCTGAGATGGGCAAGAAAATTTTCATAATTGCACATGACCGCCTGCTGTTGTCTTAGACATGTCCTCTAGATAATGCAGCAGGATTATACTAATGCAATTAAATCCTATGGGTTTTGATGAGACCCTGACACATAAATCTGCAAAAGGGAGAAAATAAGGCAAAGCCAAACTCACAGGTGTCCAACTGTGACTCACAGGTTTAACCAATCAATGCAGTGAGCTATTCAAGGGAACAACACTCAAATAAATAATTATTTTTATACCTTAAACAAAGGAGAGTTTAATCAATACTTGTGGAACATGAACAACTCTCTCCCAAATGCTGGAAAACACTTTCTGGACATGATGCATATCGTTTTTCTGTTGCAGAAAAATGTGCTCTTGTTCCTTTGATGTAGCTCTAGAATAGAATGTACAGAATATCCAAATACTGTCTGTGGGCAATCGGAAACACATTTTCGCTGCAGGCAACTTTTTTCCCTCCAATTCAACGTGTTACAGAATTACAGGGATTGTGGCATTGCAATGAGGGAGAGAAAGCACATTTGGTAGGGGCAAATAGACAGAGATGAGGATGCTATTAATGGTCCTTTCCCCTGAGATGCTTTGTGGTGGGTTCTCATCACTATAATTGGGAATCCTCGTTCCCTCACACTATAATTTTATAACAAGTTGTGAAGCTGGAGAGGGGTTTGTGGGTTGGCAAAAAGGAAGCAAAAGGATGAGAGAGACCTCAAAGTGGTTATCAAAATCAGTGCTGTCATTCGTTAGCACTCTGAGCAGGGACCTTGAGAATAACGGCAATAAGCAGAATGAAGGAGTGTGAAATGATATGGGAACATGAACAGACAGCAGCCCTGGCCCTCCTCAAAGGACCAGGACAACGTGGCTGTCAACATCTATTTTGCTCCCATCATTAACACTACAACAGCATGAGCTTGGAGTCCCCTCGCAGCCTCATTTCATCTCAGAGCATTATGGGAACTGCTTGAGTTTTTACTGTATTGTTCAATGCTGGATTTCAGCTTTAAAATCTGCCATTTAAAACAATAACTTTTTTTTTTTTTTCCCATCCTCAGGAATTGCTGGCACCCCGGTGGTCTTCAATGTAAATGGAGATGCTCCTGGTCGCTATGAAATCTACCAATACCAGATGACAAATAACACCACAGAATATAAGATCATTGGCCACTGGACAGACCATCTCCACTTAGATGTATGGATATTTTTTAATATATCTTTAAATATGTCAGATCAGTTGTACACTTGACCTTTCTAATAATCTTCACCAGGTGGAAATATGAATGTGGTGACCATGAGTCCTGTAGAAAGTTAGTGAATACAGGAGTTTCCCTTCATCAATGAGTAGAAAAGTCATCATCTCAAAATATACATACTCATTTGAGCTTATTTTCTTCCAACAGCGTCAAAGCAGCCTGACATTTTCAGCAACTTTAATATTGCTACACATATTAGAGCTTCATTTATTAAACTTCTTATAACTTGTCACTGTTATCAAAGATTATGCTGAATGCATCTTGCTCATGATGAGTTTTATAGGGCAACAGTCGGCAGAATAATATTAATAATGCATCATCCTCTTCCTGCTTTGCCTCAGAATTTATAAACATACAAGCTAATGAACGCTGTAGGTCAATAGTGTGTTGTACAGTATTTCCACAACATTTCCTCTCAGAATTGCACCCATGCTAAAAGGTCTCAAGTGGAGTAAAACGCTATCTTATTGCATTAACCTTATTTTGACATTTGTCATTGCATGATACAGTAATACACCAGTACTTTCTTTAATATATACATATGCATGGAGCACAGAATCTGCAGTTTTGCATGTGTTTCCATCAAAATTGTTTTATTTTAAATGCCAACCTTTGTGAGGAACAAGGTGTATGCATCCTTTTGTTGTCAGGCATCATTTATGCATGAGCCCCTGGGCATTTTTATTTTGTTGACGCACATACTGTAGGTATGATATAATATGATTGTAGACATCAAGATTCTGAGTTACTGCTGCATACTGATGAAATTATCAGCCTCATCTGTGGAGATCTCCAAGGAAAATCAACTAGCCATATGGAGATTTTTTTTAAACACAAAACCAATCATCTAAATCATCCAGATGTGTATGTGAATAATTGAATATTCCCTATCCCTTTCCGCACCCTGTATTACTTTAATAAGGCCTCTTAAGCAATCTGCGTTGTACTAAAAATTAGTAACAAGAGTGCAACAGTACAGGCACATGATACCGCATTGTTGAGACTGCAGTACCACACAGACTCCATCTACTTATCCTTCCTCCAGTAAGTGCAGCATTCCTTGAAAGTAATTAAAAGCAAAGTTGTTTCATGTTGAGTTATACTTCGATGAGTTTACACAATGATGTCTTGATAAAAAAAAGACTGCAGCTTTCATGTTGTGAATATTCCATTTACAGTTTGTTCATTCAATCATGGCCTTCTGTGTGTGTGTAAACTAATCAACCAAGTGTTAATTGAACTGCGTCCTTATTCATTATGTAGCGGGGCGTGTATCTAACTAGTGTAACAATATCAGTGTTTCCCATACAAAGACCAATGTGGGGCGCTGCACCACGCAATCAACACTGAGCGCCACACATTGATTCTTGGTTTTTTGGGGGTTTTTTTCAACACAAATTTGAAATATAGATATGGTTCCATTAATTCATCTCCGCATAGCACTCTTTCTCCCTGTCATTCTTGTTCTCACAGACACACACGCACACGCACATGCACGCACGCAACAGTGCGGGGCAAGTTATTAGTTAATAGTTAGTTATAGTTAAGTTGTTACGTTTTAGTAAGTGTTTCATATTTCCTGACGCTGGTTTGTTTCTGTAAACAGCGCCTCTGCTAACAGAATTGTATTCATCATGTGTAGTTCTCTGTGCTCATGTAAACACCATATCCTGAATATGATCATAAGTCTCATAAACTAGATACATGACCATGTAAGCGCACTCATTTGTGAATGTACAGAGATCTCAGCTTCTGAAAATATAGATATAGAAATATAGATGTGCTGATATTCCTTAAAAAAACATGCAAATTCCTAACTACTGTAGGAACACAGGCAAAGCCTTAGTTTCTTTGTTTTTAATTCAATTATTGCTTTTGTTATTTACAAATATATATATGTGTTCGGTTGAACTTTTACAAAGAAAAGGAATTGTGCACTGTTTTGCATTTTACATCAGAAATATTCATTCTTAAATTTGAAAAAGAAAAGAGAAGAGAATAGCCGATATATTTTGTAGATTTTATCACTTTTTGTGAAAAACATTGTATTGTGAACTTAGTATCGTGAATGGAATCCAGTGGTGAGTTGAGTCAGTGTATCCTTACATCCCTACTGATCAGTCTTTTTAAACTGTGTTTAATAACAGGCTTCTGGTCCAGCTGCAGTATTGTTATCCTTGTTACTGATATTGTTGTCAGGGACCTGCCCTGGTTAAAGATTGTCCAAACAAACACAATAATAAAGCAAAAGAAAAGATCTGTCATTTCCGTCATGGTGCCAAAAATATATTTCAGTCAAATAAAAAGGTATTTCTGCAGATCAAAGGGACTGGGTGGCTCTAATGTGTCCAGCATAAATATATACAAGTATAGCCTAATAGATGTCTTATCACATAAATGTCAGCCCCATCATTCTATAAACTTCAAATGGGATCGTGATTATTCAGTTCCAAGAAACATTGAAGTTTTAAAAAAGACCTATCTTTGCTATACCCACAGACATATAGTTATATATATTTGCATATTATGATCCAGATAAAAGCAGTTCACATATCTGTTGTCAGAGTCTGTACAAGGGAGAGGTCAGAGCCCCCGCCGCTCAAAAAGTCACCGTACAGCCCTGCACCTAACATTGCTACCTGAAATAGTAAATTGTTTTTGCTATACTGACTCTTAAAGTGCTCTTTAATGCTGAATATGAGATTGTCAAAATGTGATAATACTGAGTGATTGTACCGCAATTTATTTTCCTTGCTTGGGGTTTCAGGGATATGGAAATATGAGTAAAACAATGTTAGTGTGTTAAGGTGGAATAAAGTGGTAATTACTGCAATTCTTTCTGCTTTTTTATACTTTTCCCTCCAGACCAATGAGATGCAGTGGCCTGGTGCAACACAAGAAGTCCCGTCCTCTATTTGTAGCCAACCCTGTCGTCCTGGGCAGCGCAAAAAGACAGTGAAGGGAATTCCATGTTGTTGGCATTGCGAGAATTGTGATGGTTATCAGTATCAGGCAGACACTTATACCTGCAAGATGTGCCGCTTTGATTTGCGGCCTAATGCAAACCACACTGGCTGCGATCCCATTCCCATTGTCAAGCTGGAGTGGAGCTCCCCATGGGCAGTCATCCCTGTCCTTATCGCTGTCCTGGGCATCATGGCTACTCTGTTTGTGGTCCTCACCTTTATACGCTACAATGACACACCCATTGTTAAGGCATCAGGTCGAGAACTGAGCTATGTGCTGCTGACGGGTATCTTCCTGTGCTATGCCACAACATTCCTCATGATCTCCACTCCTGATGTGGTTATATGCTCCCTGCGAAGGATTTTCCTTGGCCTGGGTATGAGTATAAGCTATGCAGCACTGCTTACCAAGACAAATCGGATCTACAGGATTTTTGAGCAGGGCAAGATGTCGGTCAGTGCCCCTCGTTTCATCTCCCCAGCCTCCCAGTTAGTCATCACATTCAGCCTGATATCAGTGCAGCTCCTTGGAGTGTGCATCTGGTTTGGTGTTGACCCATCACAAGCCATCATCGACTATGAGGATCAGCGCACAGCCAATCCTAAAATGGCCCGTGGTGTTCTGAAATGTGATATATCAGACCTCTCCCTCATCTGTCTGCTGGGTTATAGCATGCTGCTGATGGTGACCTGCACAGTTTACGCCATCAAGACCAGAGGGGTTCCCGAGACATTCAACGAGGCCAAGCCCATCGGCTTCACCATGTACACCACCTGCATTGTATGGCTTGCTTTCATCCCCATCTTCTTTGGGACCTCACAATCAGCAGAAAAGGTAAATATTCCATTTCACATGTGCTGGAAATACAAAATAACCAGGCAAGTTAAGCCATACTTTTACTAATAAATTGTTTTCAATGTGTAGACAGACGGCAATGCAGTCACTTTCACAGTGGCAGCAAGTCAATCAAATTCACTCTTGCATGTTGGATGTCAGTTTTCCATTCAGAGTAGTTTTATATTTTCTATGCAACTCATTGTGAAGAAAATGGCTACTCAAATTATGACTGTTGTATAGCATCAGCCTCTTGTGTTTGTGGATACTGCCACTATTCATCAGGAGATGATGGGCTTTGTGCTCCACTGTGGGGATTACAAGGCTTTAAGAGGCGTCATGTCAGGATAATTCATTCACCTCAAGTTTGCTTGGATATGTTTTCTTTAATTGTGTTTCTCTGTGCGTGTGTCTGATTCTGCTTCAATAAGTGGGAAGACTGAGTAGTCAATCATTGCACATTCAGGCACACAGAAACCGATAACGTGGGTTTCTGAAATCACATGAAATTACTGTGACTGTTGATGTTTCTTGACAGTTAAAAGTGCATCACAAATGACCTCTTACAAGTGCTTGTTTTGGGGTTGCTCAACACAGGAAACTGCCTAAACAATTCAAATATAGTGATTCTCGGACAAAGGCTGTGGGGAAAAGTGCCATTTGAGGGATGGACATCCTCTTTGTTCTACTCAGTTTGAAAAATACAGACGTTGTTAATCTGTATTATGAGGACCATTATCCAGTTACTCAAGTAAACTTTAATTCTTCCAAATGACTAATTGCACAATGGCAGCCTATTAAAGAGATGTTTTACCCATTATAATCCAGTTCTGTGTCATGACAATGTGGGCATTGTGTTCCGATGAGTGGTGTTTGGCCTGTCTCCATAGCGGAAGTCCAAGAGGAACGGGGCACTGGAGATGTGCCCAAATCCGCTGAATGACACAAATCACATCTTTTTCGCATCATCATTCCCTGACGAAATTTAGGCACATCTCCAATGCTCTGATCCTCTGAGACTTCAGCCAGTGAGACAGGCCAAATATCATTCATCTGAACATAATGCCCACATTGCCATGACACAGACCAAGTATCCCTTAAACAACAATGGATAAATATAACGGAAATTATAATATTAAATTCAACAGTCATCTGCACTTTTCTTCACATTGCTTTCAGTATCAGCCTGCCAAGTGACACGGAAAGAAAATGTCATCATCAGGAAGAGATCAGGAAGAGAGGATTGTTTCCGTTGCTCTCTGTGTGAAGTGTGCAATGCAGTAAATAGAAACCTAAAACTCTGCATTAACGAACACATGTGATAGAATCCATTAGGTCCTGTTTGCCAGATGTGTTGTAGATTTGGTTGAAGCTCTTAAGCAACAACAGGCAACAAGGTTGTTACCTATCGCAATGAGGTGACTTGACTTTTCTTTTCTTTTTTTGTACTTTGTTGCTGGTGGACTGTAGAATGTGTTGACAAGACAACATAGTATAAAGGAATATTCAGTCAACTTTTTCTTGGCATAGGGAAATTCAATTTAAGGTTATCAGGAGGCATGTAAACAGCTTTCCCCAGAGTTTACCGAAAACTAAGTTACTCCATGCATGTAAACACAGCCACAGAAACAAGCAGCCAACCTCGATTCTTCACTTGTATCTTTGCCACTGAAGAGCAGGCAGATAAACTGTTGAAATCATGGGGTTTTACAGGGGTTTTAATCCAATTTAATTGGTGCTTACACATATCGAAGACTTGTTATGCTGTTATGGTGAAGCTCATATTAATTTGAAAAAATACAGCCTGTAAGCTATAGAAGCACCGCAAACCATAAACTATTACAAGAAACATCCCATCAGAATTAAAAGTGGCCCTTTTTTCAGAGAACCAATTTATTTTTATTTCCCCAGATGGATTGTATCATGTTTATTCATTAAATACTGTCTTATATAGACCATTATACTGTATATTTATTTATAATTGGCTACTTCCGGCCCCTTGCTTGGATCGTACTGAATTTCTAAAAATGGCCTTCATTCATCTTCATCTCAATTACACAACTGATACGTTTCATGAATGTATCTTGCAGCGATATCGGGGCGACATAAACTGTATGCAGAAAGAGAAACATGTAAAAATAAAGCAAAGTACTCAAAATCACCTCTGTGGTAGTTCCAACCCAGTAGATAACTCCAGGATCACATTTTGGGGAAATTAGGTGAAAACAATACCAGTGTCGCTGTCACAGCTGGTAATGATGGTGTCATTCTAGTCAAGTGTCACAGTATACCATGACAGTATAACAGTGAGCAAGCATGCACAATACCAGAACCCTGAATCATTAATTTCATTATTTACACCCACATTTTTTTTATTCTGTGTTGCCAAAGGAAATAGCCTATAGGCAATCAAATATTTTACAAATATATTCACACACACACACACACACACACACACACACACACACACAGACACACAGACACAGACACACACACACACCGTTTTTAGAAAACCCAAAGCCAAAATATTTGGGTACATGAACTTGGAAGAGCTGTGGAAGTGTGTTCCTGTTTGCATGCTTTGTGTATAGGTAGAGACAGTTCTGGCAGCTGTCTGGACAAGGGATTTGATGCCTAATGACATAAAACACTTCATAATGGCTGAGCCTTCTGAGGTTCCTGTCCCTGGCCCTGTTTCTGCGGTGTACCGATGGAGCAGATTGGCAATCATATCGGCGTGTCAGGGAAAATTTATCTCACCAGGGCCAATGAAAGTGGACAAGGGTCTTGGCTCCCCTCACAGAGTGACTCCACTCTGTACTCCTGAGGGGTAGCAATATTGTTCCGAACTCACCACAGGCCACATGTAATCTTCTCAGGAGATTACAACATTCCCCCTCCTTCAGCAAGGAATGCTTGTATTGCAGTTTGATGGAATACAATGCCCTATCACTTCCATGTTTTTTTCTTAACTGACATGGCTTAAGGGAATTTCATTTGTGCAAGGCTTCTCTATAGGTTTTGTTTTTTATGACATCAACATATATCATTGTCATGCTATTTCATTTTCTTCCCCCCTCTTAAAACTGTTGCACTACAAAATAATGTTCAACCTATTATGTATACAAAAAGGATGCTACACAAATGCCATGTTGAAAATAACTTACTGTATATACAATACCTATCTTAATAAGATTAATACTAATGGACATTTACCTACAGCTTAGATGGTCATAGTGTTGCAAAGGTTTGTTATAATTCTGTAAGCATCTTGACATGTGAGGATAAATGCTGTACAAGTTGACATACAAGTAACATATGTCATGACCCCACGCTGGAAAACATAATTATAACTGTTGACATGCGAGTGATTCAGCACCCTGGAGACAATTCCCATGCCAAAGGACTCAGTCATTTGTGATGGCTGCAAATGTAATGTCAGACAAAACCTCAGGCAAATCTCTCTGAAGGATGTCTGCCAGCTGTGATTCTAGTGTACACTCTTTGCATTGTGTTCATCAACGTCAGAGGCCCTCAGCAATTTTAATCCAAGTGGCAACAGTTCTCTTCTTCCTCTGTTTTCTAACTTATGGTTTTAGGATCACTGAAAAACAACCCTTAAAATCAAATTAATTACTTTGGCGATTTTTTTTATATGTTTGTTAGTTGAAGTACACTATTAACCTGAAGAAATCAGGTTTTCATATTTCATATGCATGTGCCAATATCAAATATGATCTACCTATTATATTTTTTACAGCCTGGGCACTGACTCACCACATTCACTACATCAACAAATCAAAGATGGACTGTGTCTGAGCTCGGGGATGATTATCATATATGAAAAATCACTTGCAGGCACTTTTAATATGCTGTAGGATGTTTCTCTCCGCTCCATAGCTGTTGCCTGCGGCTATATATCTGCTACCCAGCTGAGAGCTGCAGCTGTCACTGGCTTCAGAAAGCACACAATCCTTATGTTTTTGTCTAAAACCTCTGGGTAAAAACATCTATACGCACACTACACAGACACCCAGCGACTTCCATTAGTTGTGTATCATAAATAAACAAACACAGCAATGAAAGCAGAGCTCAGGAGGGATGAACCCAGCACAAGAAAATAAGAGAATATGAATAGGGGGTACAATGCCATCACCATGTCTTATTGTGTGACACTGTGTGCTGTGCAAAATTAAGTTCTTCTACATATGAAGCTGTGATTTACATGAAAATATTATCCCGGCAGTCTGACCTTCAGGCAAGACTTTAAAAGCTTCATCCTATTGAAAGCAATATAATATTGGCCATCACATGCCCCAGAAACCATTATTTGACTTGCAGCTTTATCAGAGAGTGGGCTCTCAGTTTTAAAGATATCACTTAGAATTTCCTTGATTGACTATGCAGGCTATACAGTAAGTGTCCTCGGTTTAACTTGAGATTCTGTAACTTCAGTCAGTGTAGCATCAACAAATTATTCTGTTTGCTTCTGTTTTCGCTGTCTTTTCCATAATACAGATGTATATCCAGACCACAACCCTGACCATCTCCGTAAGCCTCAGTGCATCAGTCTCTCTGGGAATGCTCTACATGCCTAAGGTCTACGTGGTTCTCTTCCATCCAGAGCAGAACGTACCCAAGCGCAAGCGCAGCCTGAAGGCTGTGGTCACTGCAGCCACCATGTCCAACAAGTTCAACCCCAAGGGCGGCCTGAGGCCTAATGGAGAGGCCAAGTCTGAACTCTGTGAAAGTCTTGAAACACAAGGTTGGTATCTCGCCTGATGAAGCAATAAAGACAAAATAATTGATTTTATACTGATGCAATGAGCTGCTTCTCTTTAAGATCATACCACATATAGAATACACATGCCTACTTGAAAATAATCAACTCCTTTTATGTGAACGTAATTGATGCCAGTGTTATTTTACACTACAGCAGTTTGGGAAATTAGCAAGCCTTATGAGAGCATACAAGAAATATGGGTGCATAATAAAGTGATGCAATATTGTGGTATCTTTTTGAACATGAGCCATTTCAGAGGACATAAACAGAAGTGTGTGAATAATTGGAACCCATAGGAGTGGTTTCAACTTAACCTCTAGCTTGCAAAACTTTGGGGTTTTCCTAATTCCCCCTAATTTGACAATTTTACTAAGAAATGCAAGTTCAAACTACGGCTTATGGTCTACAGTTTATTAATACAATATACACGGCATATTGCTCTTCTTATATTAAGATCCATACATGCATTTTGAAATGGGTCCATTCCTACTTACTCTGACCACATTGGATTTGTGAATCAGGAGGTGTGACAAGGTGCCCGCACAAATATGATTGTGAAAGGGACTAGGGAGACAGCTATCGCACTGTTGGGGAAAAAACGGATATTTCAATCACCAAGATAATGTGTATGAGCTAGCTGTCACTGTGTTGGGGGCATGCTTAAATCCAATCATACAATCCCACATGTTAAAATAATAATAACAATAACTAAAAGTCCTGATTGTATACTTTGACAGGCTGAACTGTGTAGAATGATAGGACTAAAAAAAAGCCTGTGCCCACACTTGCATGAATGTATTTCTTCAATCTCAGAATGGAGTGGTTATGTTTCATCCTATTATAGAGCCCATGTATAGGTGCTGATTCTTACCCTCTGGTTTGAACTGTGAATCTAACAACTGCTCTTTGTGCTTATGTGTCAGACTGTGTTGAGGGAGGGGAGCCCTGTGAGGGACTTTAGACTCTAAGGTAACCTGATTAGACAATTGCCCTTTTATTATCTGTGACCACGTTTTTTCTTGTTCATTTCTGCCAATGTTCACGCCTGTGCCTGTCTATACTACGCACAAAGCATCCCGGCTAAAATACAGCACCCTGAATGATACAAGACAATAATCAAGCCCTCACAAATTCACCCTTGACCAACGTACATTAACTTGGGTAGACAATATTGGTGAGTGGTGCTGTAAAATGGCCAATCAGCATGGTAAAGCCTGTTAATGCGAGAAGATGACACCACTCTGCCTGAGTGCAGGAGACAAGCGATAGCCATGTGTTCCCTGTAATTTGTTTCCCAGTTGACAAAAGAAGGAATTTGCGGTAATGGGACAACAACAACAATAAGAGTGAACAGGAAAAGACAGATGAGTCTGCCAGCTCCAATTCTTTCTGGACCATCTATTCTTTATCTTGGCCTTGCAGCACATAAATATTCAAATAAGGTTCATTTATCAATGCTTCTCTTGGAGGAGATGCTTTGGATGAAATGGCGAGAATGCTGCCCCCATTCATACACCCAACATGGCACTGACAAATATACAGAAACATTTACCATTACATGTCTCTCCTCTACAGCACTTTTGCCCTCAACTCTGGCTTTCAGTTGTCTTCTGATTGGATTCATCCCCTCTGACATATTCAATCAGCCAAGACTGCTATGGGCAGATTGGCAGATTGGTAGTGTGATTACCACCACACCAAGCATGCTCCCTGAGGAAAGTTTTATTAAAGAAATGACACACGTACACGCTGACACTTGCACACAGACATGTGCGCAAAGGAGCATGACTGCACATGTATACACTGGTACTATATTGTATTAAAAAAATCATGTTTTACCAGTGGGTTGGGTTTATTATGGTCACTGTGGTCTGCCCTCTGGTCATCTGTCTTACAGGTTTTATTCACAGCTGATATAAAATTCCATGAAACATGAAAAGAATGTCAAAGAATAATGAGCACTATTATGAAACATTGATGACAACCCTTATAGTGCCAAGTCAGATCACATATTGTCTAATACGCTCTATAATTCAAAATGTTACTGTAATACACTGACTGCTGCATGCTTTGCTTGGTGCACAGAGAAATCTCAGGTCTTTGCATGTCGTAAAAGACTAGCATTTGAATGGTTACTCCGGGATTTAATACCAATGCTGTGGTCTTCTTGGTGGATCTATATGAAGCAATCTTAATTGATATGATTAAATTATATAATCAGCTGTGAGGAAAACATTATGACAGTTGTTTCCCTGATTTCATTAATGGCACTGTAATAGCAGGTACTTACATTCAATATGACACACATTGCCACAGCCTATTAGTCTGATTGCATCTGCATTTCTATCTTGACAAATCTGTTAAAATGTCTGCAATGTTACCATGTACATGAACAATGAATGATGTATTTACAACAATCAACAGGAGTTATTCCCCCTTAAAGCTAGGAAGTTGTGTTTAATCTATTTTGAGATGAAATGATTAGTTGATTAATTCATTAGTCGATGGGCAGAAAATCATTATAGTAATGAATTAATACATATAATTAATACATGATTTACTATAATACATTACTTATCAATGCTTTAATTAATATATAAATTATAGGACTATATCATATTAAGTATTTCCATAATCAATTCATCGTTTCAGTCATTTTTCCTGCAAAAATCCCAAATATTCTCTGGTTCAAGCTTCTCCATTGTGAGGATGTATCCTTCTTAGATCAAAGCAGATTGAATCTGTTTCAGGGTTGGTTGGGCGGAAACAAAAATAAATATGAAGATTTGATGAGGAATTGTGATGAACATTTTTTTTAATTTCAAAAGCTAATCAGTAATGAAAATAAATATTTAACATATTTCTTTATTTTGCATCACTAACCATTTATTTTTTTAATCAGCTTTGCAAGTGACACATTTCTATTTAAATGTAATACACTGACAGAGGAGATGTCATCCCTGTAAATACAGCTTTCACATCACAGCATCCTGCTATTATAATTGGTTCCACCTGCACTCATTTGATGGAGTCATCCATAAATAGAACTTCCCATCAATCTGGACTCCAACATGTGCTCTGACAGATTACCGTACCATGACTATTTAAATTCACCCATTGCATTTTTAACTCTTTCCTTCTTTCTCCTACACCTTCACTTACAGTGTTGGCTTCAAAGCAGACATACATAAGCTACAGTAACCATGCCATCTAAGCCAGAGACGAACAGTGGAAGAGGAGCCAGGGCCTGCCTGAGGAGAATATTCTGGGGAATACTGGAGTACCTCCAAGCGACTACAGCAGAGAGGAATGGGGTGGAAAGATGGGAATTTGTCACTCAATATATAGAAAGGCTGTCATATTTGTTAACGAATCAGGTAAAGGCTTGAATGCCAAATTTATGAGAAATTAGTAGATGTGGAGGGAGATGGGAGACGTAAGGGAGATTGGACAGTTAATTTCCCTCTTCCCACCCTTTCTAAAAAAAAAAGTGAGCGTTGAGCAGTGATGTTTCCAGATGCAGGCTGAGTGAACCACCTGGAGTCTACAGTACATTTTCCTTCAGAAGTGTAAAGCACACAATTTCAGTTCTCTCTGAGGCTGAATCGTTTCTCATTTCAACAAAAAACAGGGGGTTGGGAGGGGGAGGGGGAGTGTTCTGTTTTTGTTCAAGTCAAATGCAGTCTACAAGATAAAAAAATATATAAATATATAGTCATTTTTGTTTACTGTTATTATTGGGGTTGAAAGCTGGAGTAATCATCAAACTGCACATGCCTTACTACAGTACATTCAGTGTTCCTACATGAATTAACCATATCTGGAACATCTGGAAAAAAAAAAAGCAGTGGGTCATCCCAGTTTTTTTTTAGTTTTTTTAATGTTTCATAATAATGATGATGATAACGATGATGCCAACATCTTGGCAAACCTAGTGTACAGTCCCAGAGCATGCTTGTGGGAGCATCACGTGTACTGTGCTGTGTTGTCAACGTCTTTGGAATGCAACATTTGTCATGGTTGTCATTCACAGTGGAGATGTCATTTTGGACCATTACCCACTGGGTTACCCTCTGCTGATTCTAAAGAGTAATTTCAAACACAAAAGGAGCAAATTGCCATGATATACCTTCATGGTTTACACCACACTTCATTAATGTCAGCTAGACTTGTTGATTCATACATTAACATCCCAGATGTATTGGCCTTCATTTATCATGCGCTTGTTGAAGCCTTTTTAAACTCAAATCTTGTGTATTTCTATGTTTAAATCCTTTTTTTATAAGAGTGTCGTTAGAAAAACGGTATATTCTGTCCCTAAACACTTGATCATCATACCACATATATAACTGTTAGAACTTGATGGTACAATATGATAGATTACCAAGGACAGTATTATATGGGGACCTCCTATGATTTGTGAGAGATGCACTGTGTTATTTTTCTCTTTTCTGGGTCATGAATTTTGAGGCTACATCGCAAATGATTTATGAGAGTTTTAACAGTATTTTAGGTACAAAATTAGGCTCACGCAGCTACTCAGCATGAAGACCCATTTGAAGAAGGTATAAGTTCACTTCCATCAAACAGCATAAATGTTCACAGATAATTAAGTGGATGACATGCATAGGATTTCCTACAGAGTGTTTTACCTTTCAACAGCCCCAATATTATCTTTTTAAGACTAACACCATAGCTCCATATAAATGTTCCCCACAATCTAAGAGAACTATTTTTTTGGTAATCGTCACATTTTCACATAAATATATTAGTCACTTAATTTAGCCGAAGCAGACCTTTTTATTATGGTAAACCTATATTAAGTGGCAGGGTCGCTAACACAGTCATGTTGGGCCCACTGAGAATTAACACTGAAGTCCACAGCTCTGTGGATATTTAAGCTTCATTCATCTTTCCATGTTTACAGAGTTGATAATCACTGTTCATTCTGTCAAAGCATACATTACTTGGTTTCACAGTAATATCTGACAACCTCTCATTTTTAGATGAAAAGAGGATGTACAGCTGCTTGATAAATAAAGGCCAGTGCCTTCACTCTGTGCCTCATACCCATCAACTACTCCCCTTTCCATGAATCCTTCATGGTGTGGTTTGCATTGCATCCATTACCCTTCAAGTGTATTCTGTTCAAACATGAGGTAGAGAGAACTCAGTGTAAAATTTATAATTAAGTGTGTAATATCTTTTCATTTCTGTCTTCAGTCTCTAAAGTATTTGTCATAAACAGTAACTCTGGAATTTGTCTCATTAAATGTTATCCTCAGCAATGCAAAAATATGTATGTTGCATGTCAAAACTCATAATAAGTCATGTGAACAATTTGAGAGAAAGGTGTAATGTCCAGAAGGAAAACTACTGCAGAGGATAATAAATAACTAAAATTTTGGTTTAATCAATGATTCTCTCAGCTTCAACAAAAGTTTAGGGTGTTGCCGCAAATGTTGTTTTCTCATCAGTTGATAAAGTATTGTTTGTGGGATTGTTTGTGTTTGTGAATATGATAATTTACTGGTTTCTTTTGGCCACAACACGCCCTCCCTCCCCTTTATTTTTCTAAAACACTTTGTCTGTGTTACAAAATAGAATATGTAAGTGCTGACTGAAATTAAGTGGCAAGTTAATGTACGTTATTAAAATGGATTGATCATGTCTGCTTTATGTACTGAATTATATTGTTTCAAAAAAAGAAAGCTAAAAAGAATTACAGTGCCTGGATATTTATGAATAATCTATAGAAAAAAACAATGTGTAGAGCATGTTCATTTTTATACAAGATATTTCTAATAAAAGACTGTTTTGCTAATAAAGTGTCACTGCTATGTTTTGTATTGAATTGAAATATGCTAAAAAACCAAGCAAAGTATAGCCGTTTCCTCATATGAACTGCAGACAGTGTCATTGTTCACACATGTAACATACAAAGATGCGTTGTCACTTATTGGAAATACTCAAATTGGTTTTGGCGATAGGTGGCACCTAGGTAGGGCATGCAAGAGGCTGATTACACCGCCGTAACGTAGCCGGTTCATAATTTGGTCATAAACAACTGAGTATTTTGCCGTTCTTTGAATGTCTGGTAAAAGTTCCTGAATGTCATCATCTTTCCAGTTTTTCTTCACCCCTCTGTCATGCAGGCCGCAAGACATTTTAACATGCTATTAACTCAGCATTACCTGAGAACAGGTTTTGTTATAATCAGAGCTGAAACAATCAGTCCATTAATAAATTTGAAGTTGACTGACAGAGATCAACTAATTAAACTTAACCTATTAAACTAAACTATTAACTGTTTAGGTCAAAAACTTTTTACCAATTTCTTCTTCTCCTACGTTGGGATGTGCTGGTTTTCTTTTCTGTTGGTAAAACAAAACCAGAAACTGATAAAAATGTCACTTTCAATTCTGGGAAACTTTAATGGGCAGTATTTTTGGACATTCTATAGACTAAGTTAATAATAATTTATTTAGAGAAAATTATTGGCAGACAAATCAATGATGGAAACAGTTACAGTACGGTAACAGTAAAGTTGTAAAGTAGAAAAAAAAATCAATGACCTTGTTCTCATAATGTCTTTAATGGAATGGCAGATTCAGGTTTTTGTGAATGCATCTGTAGACTGATGTATAATTTATGAACATGATTTATAAAGATTGTAAGGCCACGTTTAGATCACATACAACATCTCACCCAGCATTGGGATAGCCCAGGGCTAAGACGTGTACATCCCATGAAATAATCAGGATTTTCCATCTCGTCATTTTTACTGCTGAATCATAAATGTGATTTGCCACAGTAGATGCTTTGGCTGGGGTGGTGGGGGGGATTGGAAAGTAACATGGGGAAAATCTCAAGGGCACCATTGTGCTACAACTTCTTTCTGAACGTGACCCTGAGGGATTTTATTGAAAACTATGCAGAAACTGTCAAAACATGAAAACATGTCCAAGTCAGCATGAAATGACAACCTGCCTGTGTACTGTGTTTCACCAGTAATCAGTGGATCCACGACCTTAACCTTGGTTTAATGGTGGATCAGTATGGTCAGCTACACCTGCAGCTTAAGCCTTGACCAAATTGAGAAAATATCATACTATC
Organism: Echiichthys vipera; assembly: GCF_963691815.1. Lineage (NCBI taxonomy): Eukaryota > Metazoa > Chordata > Actinopteri > Perciformes > Trachinidae > Echiichthys > Echiichthys vipera. The sequence goes on along the minus strand of NC_139834.1, from coordinate 10,457,034 downwards.
TATAAAAGCTGAAAGAATTATGAGCCACTCTAAATGAAAAGTAGAGCTAGAGAATCGTTATAGTGCATTTACTGCAGGGTTGAAATGGCCACCTGGGTGATCACTGATACGGCACTCTCATTAGCTTTGTGTTTTCTAAGTGAATCCCTGCCCTGCACAATTAGCAACACAGTAGTATGTATACAATTGTATAGTTTCCCATTCACTGTGATATAAAAGGAGTCTTCCCTAGACAGAAATGTTCATTTTTCAAGTTCTAATAAAGTCTCTCCTCCCTGTTGCTAACCTCCCCAGACTACTGCAAAGCATTTCTAGGTTTTAAAAGAAAAGCAGGTCTCTCAAACTAAGGGTTGTTTTGTTCTGTAAAAGCCAGTATATTTCCTTATCTAATATGACCACGAGATCAATGCAAACACAACTTGGGAATTTGGAAGAATTGGGCCCTGCAGTACATCTTAGAAAGATGCATATTTAACACACACTTCTCTTCAATATGAACAGCAGTGCAGTTGTCCCTTGGCATCTTTAAGAGGCAATTAATCAGTAAAGCCAGTTCCAGCTATAAACTACAATGTTATATTTTTTTCATTTCGGGATTAACTATTTAACAGGCCAATAAATAGCAGAGCCTTGTCATTGAGTGGATTATTAAAGGCAACTTTCCTTTTTTTACAAATATTAGAAAAACATAGCTGGATTTAACTACAGGTATAAATAAATGCCTATTATTGCTGTTCCTGCAACTGGAGTACTTTGAATTAAGAAAAATCTACCAGCAAGCAAGTTGTCATCTAGTGTGCTTACAGTAAAATCTAATAACTTAACTTTATTGGAATAGGTAAAAAAACAAATACTAAAGACCCAATCTCAGAGTTTGTTTACAGAAACTTAAACCCCCTGCGAGCAGTACATACAATTTTAATGGCTCTGGGCCCTAATTTTAATGGTGTTTTATTGTCTGCTTTCTTTTCTTGGTGTTATTATTTCCATCCCTGCATTGGGACCTGAGTACCTCATTTTGTTTCATTTCATGTAAATGAAACAGCAGTTGTCAATCAGGAATTGATTGTTGTTGATAGCACGACGTCACAGTGTTTCGCTCTATAGTCACAGAATGAAGCTCTCTCACAGTAGGCAATTTGACTTTTTATTGCAGGAAAAGCACAGGTTTAAGTATTAACATTAATAATGGCTTCCCTCCATATAGGTGAACTGGACTGCAGTCCTATAAAATGTTATTAAACACACCTGTGATTTTCCAGTAAAGACATGTCCAAATGTCTGCAGGGAAATGTGTGCTGTAATACCATGTTTGGCGACCAAGACAAATTGTATAGAATTTGCCACACCATACACAGCCATCTTAATACTCAATGGCTCTCTCACTACCATATTGTTAGTTTTGTCACGGAGGATGAACAGTTCTGCTGTAGAAAATTCTTCCTGCAGGACACTGATTTACTTGTCAAGCAGGTACAGAGTCACTGTGACTGCAAGGAGGTCTCCAAAGGGCTGATGATGCAAGACTATTTTAGAAAGAGGTAGCCTATAATATAAACATAACTGTTGGTATGCTGTCTGCATGCTGCCTGATAACCACTTGCCATTGGAGACATACAGCACATCTGTTAGGAACTGGTATGAGATCATTTGTCATCAGTCATAATAAATTAAACTAATTAGCAGATGCCTGCCTTTACCAACGGATGTGTTTTGAAGGCACAGGGGGACTCTTTCAAACAACTTTGCCAAATAATGCAGTGACAAATACTAAAACGGGAGTTAATTACATCAGAAAATCGTTACGGCCAACTGCCCACTGACATGTACTATAGGAGATTTATTTTTTATATTATGACAGAACCGACAAGAGACTTTTTTGTTGAAACTTTACAACTGACTTTACTCCCATGATTTATGCTGATAACAGTATTAGTACAGTAATGTAAGTATTTGGGGAGGACTTTTGGGAATTTGATTTTATAGACGAGTACAGAGTAGGTATTTTTACACTGGACAAGACAAATTTGGCTTCCTTTTTTGCAGCCTGGTCAGCACGTTTAGACAGACCGAGGTATATTTCCGACCTGATTTAGCACCGTAATGTGACTGCTCGGACCCTACATTTATTGGCGGCTCGATTTCCATGTAAATAGATTGATGGCGCTTAAGCGGCACAGGGGTGACTTGGGCGGAGGTGTCGGTGAACTGTTGTGCGACCCACAGCCGGAAGTTTTAAAAGGACCTGATCACAGAAACAAGAGATAGCAAAATACCAACTGTTGTGATGAGCAACTGGAAAGCCTGTGACATCTGTGAAATGCTGACCATCAGTCTTGAATTATCAGATCTAACCTGTTCCGACGCATATGTTGTAAGTCACTTCACGCCCAACTTCCTGCTTCACGTCACTTGTTTACATCCCAGAAAGCCATCTTTTGGGAAACTGAGGAATATTCCGCCTCAGTTTCACATAGACAGGACGTCAAACTGCCTGGCCATAAATATGGTGCATTTCCTATATAAAAACCCTAGTGACAGGAGATGTTGGGGGAGAAATAAAGGGGATGATCTGCAACAAAAGTTTCCTTGACTTGAACCCAGGATATTTCAATTAAACCCTAAGCCACCAGGAAGTCCAATTAGGAGAGATTTTGAGCCAAAAAATTATAAAGAAGGACAGAAATGGGTTGATATTGACTAGGAACTATTCAACTCGACACTGTTTTCACTAAACAGAACTTCCAGGAGCCCGAACTCGCACATCATCCATATATTTTTTTCCAAACCCTGCCCGACCCATCAGAACTTAATGGAAAAGACACAGCATGCTACATGCTACATTATAACGCTCGCAACATGGTGCTAACGCTAGCCAAAACTAAACAACTCTGATGGGACTCTTAGCCATATTTCACTCCAACTCGCTATAAACGATGGATTCAAGCTTCAACACATAAATCATGTCTAATTTTTTTAACAAATGCCCTTGCGCAGAAAAGGGCCAAACTGAACGCGTTTTATCAACGCCGGTAAAACCATGGCAAGACAAGACCACAGTTGCTTAGTGGAAATGTTGAAAATCATTGCCCATACCTAAACAGGGAGTATATGGATGAAAAATGAACTTGCATTTGATGAATTTGGCAAACCATCAGTGTTCATCTGCTGCCAAAGACACTATAGTCTCATTGACCATCCTGACTTAATCGCATGACCAGAATGAGGCAACAATCTTTGCTGTTGGTGAAACACATGTCTGATGTCAGGTGTGATTATCAACTTGGTTTTGGCTCCACATCCTGATTTCTACATGAAACAGAGTAAAAAATGGTAACTCTTAAAGAGTTCAAGTAGAAGTCACACTGACTGCCTATGCTAAAAGCTTTATCTAGAAGTTGTTTCACTGGTGATATATTATTTCTCTCTTGGCCCTGAAAGGTGCCCTGTTTCCACAAAGGAAAAGCATTTACACTTAAATCATAGCCTTTCTATCCACATTTCCTCAGAGATGGATCTTGCACTTAAGTTTGACTGAGGGTGAAATCAGTTCAAGAAGAAGGTGGCATATTCATACAGCAGTATAAAAAATGGCCAAGAAAGGAATGGTAAAGGCATGAGTTAGAGAAAAGGAAAAAGCAATATTTATTTTTTTTATTTTTCATTTTTTTTAAGGAAAATAAGTCTTAGTTAGATGTTATGTGTTTGAGTGCAATAAAGAAGATACTACTAGTATAAAAGCCTTTCATATTGTTGTTATTAAGTAAATGCCAGCCACTAGTGAATTGTTTCTTAACCTGTTAACCCTAGCTACCAATTGTCTATGCTACTCATACAGTAAGAAACACAATTCTGAAATGGATTTTCCTATTTAATCCTCCATGCAGGGTTTATCAGCCCAGAATGCACTATTCTCCATATAATTCCCTACAAATTACCAAGAAAACGCAGTATCTTTGAACATTCCCTCATAAAATGTAATATCACCACATCAACATTCCCATTGTTCAAATTAAGAAGTATTCTCTCCATAAAATCATTTAGGGAATACATGCTGAAAATAAAAAGGTTTTGCCCATTTGAAATATTACTTCAATATTTCCACTCTGCGGCTCTAACCAGGGAGGGGGTATTTTGTGTTGTCCCCTGCAGAAAAGCACTGAATGTGGCTCAGGTGTTTGTTTCTTCCTAAATGTGCTGAAGCCTGGATGCTAAGGCTGTGGTGAATGTAGATTGAATTTACCCTGGCTGGATTGTGGTGCATCATAAAGTACAGTGTGCTGAATGAATGAGGTCATAAATGCTCTTTTCCTGTTTATTTACAGCCAAATATTCTACTGCTGTCTCTATTTTCTCAAAGACTCAATGGTTTTACAAAAAGCTGTATGCAGTGTTGCATTATTCTTAACTCCATACACATATGTCTCACTCTGTGTGACTGATGCAGGTTCTGTTAACTAATGCTGGTACTAGACAGGGGTTTACTGAGAGTGATGGAGCTCCAAGGCTGCAAAGCTATAATGACAAAGGAAATTTAACTAGGCCAGTTGGAACTTCCTTATTTCTATGTAAGGTTGTTTATTCTCAGGATATAAATAATATATAAAATATGTATTTTGAGTAAAAATATTACAGACATGTCAGACATGTTTTGACTCTATCGTAAAAAATTAATTTAAGTTATCAAAGTTAAGGTCCACACGGACTCAACTCAAGAAATATCTGTCCACATAAAACCAGTGAAACCGGCTAAAAACGCTGTAGTTCACATGCCAGGCCTGGATGTGGTGCTGTAACTGCCACAGAAATAAACCAACACGGAGAAGAAGAAAGGAAGAGCCGCTGTGTGTAATTTATACACCGGAGACCTTCGTTCCAAATCTGACGACTTCCAAAATCCTCATCCATCCTATAGAGAAATCTGTCGACTGTTTCTGGTGTTATTGGAGACTTTTTTTGTTTTTTTAACACTCTGATCCACTCTGTAGTTAGTGTCCTCAGTGAGCAGTGGGTGCTGCTGTGAGCCCCTTCCCAGCTCCAAAGCTCTCACAGGCGGTCACTGACTCACCTTCTTGGCAACTGTATTTATAAAAAGCTACTAGCGACCTATTGAGACCATCAGGGAAAAGGGAGAAACATATGGCCACTCAGAGCACAGTTCAGTATACAGTCTATGGGTTCGTGTCTCTCTCCCTGCAGCAGCACTGTTGTTGTTTTGTGAAACCGCCGTGGTCTGAGGTGGGGACAGCATCGTTTGAAAAAATATGCAGTTTCGCTGTCGAGATGACAACGCCAATGGGGGGCGTTTTCAAATCTTTCCACTCTGGTACCCAGTTACAAAAGATAACGCCAGCTGCGTGTGAATGGTTGGCCAAAATGATACTAAAGTTGTGTTGTTACTGGAAAACACGTCTTCGTGTCGACGGGCGCTTAGACTTAAAGTTAGAAAATTTGCGCAAAAACAAGGCACAAGGCATTCAAGGTCAGACATTTTAATGGCAATAAACACATGTGGAGTGGAGGGAATCTTTGAGTTTCCCAAAAAATACCAAAATACATCTGTTAAAGGTGAAATGTAACACACAATCTGCTCCGATTGGTGAGTGCGTCCAGGATTTCTTCATATGTGCTCTCGTAATCTCTGCACTATCATTCTGGCCTTGGAATGACTGCAACGACACTGTAGCGTCACTTTCTTTCTATCTATACATATGAAGTATTGTTGTGACATCACAACCACACAGAATTCCTGATGGCTCAGTTAAAGGCACAGAGTCTGAATACTAAATTCTGAAACTTCTGTTGATAGTTTTAAGAAGCAATCTTATTTTAGCCTTTCTAAAGGAATGGCATGCGCCACCTACGCCATTAAAACAGCAGGAATATTTTTGGGTAAGTAGAGGAAACAAAACATCAACCCTCATAACAATGAGCTATACAAGCAGTTCATCTTAAAGGAAAAGCATTAACATTCACCCCCCAGGAAGAAGTGCTTGTTGAATTTGTCTAACAAGCGCGTCAGCTTGCCTCTTTATACATGTTTAAAGAGCTTGTGTATCTAAAGATGACATGTGCCATTTTATTACATCAAGTTTATTGTGATTATTCCCAACAAACAGAGGAGTTTATGTACATGCTCCATCAAACAATCAGATGGGAAAAGTCTCCACACTGGAATCTGATAATTGAAATTCAAATGAACACATATCTACTACAGATATTTAAATCATCTGGGAAGAAACTCATTATGCATAATAGCAGGCTTTTCCTGGACCTCAAATAATCTTAGGGTTCCATTATGCTGTCATGCGGTTTACTACTGAGGAAAGATAAATATTCCATCAGCGCGACTTCCTCTTTAGAATTGCAGAGACAAACACAGCGTACAAGTCTGTGCAAGCAAAAGGCTCCTCACCTGTTTTTCAAGGTTTTTAATTATTTCAAAAGTGGATGTGATAACAAGGCCTCGTGGTAATAAATTAATACAATTATCATTTGCTGTTGGCAATTCTCAAAATTCCCTTAAATTAAGCTGACTAATATATATATCACTTTTATTAAGATTATTATTTATTATCATGTGCTATTCCGGCCAATAGTACGACAAATAGCTTTTATTGATTTAAAAAGGGCAGCATCTACACACTCTGATACAGTAGGTATGTACCTGTGAAGTTGGTTGGTGACGCACCAATAAACTCATACTGGCCCTCATTTATCAAACGAACGTACGGCAGAAAAACATGCGTACGACCATTTCCTTGCAAACTTCGGCATTTATCAATTTGGACGTGAGCGGGAGCTACGATCAAATCTCACGTCTGGTCTGAGGTCGTGTACGCACATTTGAGCCTGTGTATTTGCGGTGCAGCACAGCAAAATCTGGCAGAAAATAATTAACAAACCTCAGCTGTAATTAAGCATAAGCAGTCACATATTAGGAACAGATCAAAACGGATTATTAAAATGAATAAAAATAATTAAAATTGTGGTTGGAGCAATTGATTGTACTCATGTGAGTCTGAAAGCACCATCCCTGAATGATTACGCATTCATCAGTCGCCAAAACTACCACGCGATTCTTTTATATTTCAAAACAGCTCGGCTCCAGACCCCCGCGACCCCGACAGGGACAAGCGGTTGAAGTTGTATGAATGAAAAGGAAAGCGCACTGCAGAGCCAAAGTCATCTCCTCGGTTAGTGGCTACCCTCGATAAATTGATTTAAATCAAACAAGGTATCAGATGGTGAAAAAGGTTATCCTCTGACGGGATACCTAATAACCCCGCTGGCAAACCCCGCTGCAGAGCAGGAGCGCAGGTTCGGCAGTGCGCACCGACGCACACGGGTCACAGTGGAGCACTGCTTCGGGTTGACTGCCTCCGTTATTCTTTTCCATACAGCGTTTTTATGGGCCCCATTTATTCCACTCTTAAGACTGCCAAAAGCACATCTTTATTTTGCTCCATTTCGGATGTCAGGATGCCGATCTCTGTGTCGGAAAAGTTTCTTTTCTAACCAGCGTTCTTCCTCTCCATGTTTGACCTCAGTGGGCGAGGCCTCCGAAAAAGGAATATTTAAGGGCGTACTGTGTTAATGACAATCGAATTCAGGTGCCTCATTTATCAAGGCCCGCTCATTCGTACGCTGAGATTGGTCAGATACAAATGTTTCATAAATCCCACGTGGGTCCTTTCCTACGACCAATTCTTTGCTCAGATCTGCGCCCGTTTTCACGCAAGATTGACAAATGAGGGCCACTGTGTTTACGCTGAGATAAATCAAAACATTATGTCAAAGCATTTTATTTCAATTCTTAGGAAAAATGTTCATACAAGCCAAAGTAAGTTTGAAGTTCAGTGACGCTCACTAAATCTTAGCCTTTCTTTCCGTAACATTTGAGATACCTTGTTTATAGAGGCCTCTCTTGCAGTAAGATGTCATATCAGGTGAGCCTGTTCTTTCAGAGCCCTCCATATTGTCACGTTCAAAGTCACTATGTGTGTTGTTATTGAAACCAATTCACCTCTCTACTTCCAGTCCATCCATGCCAATTTCCAATTACAATGAAACACAGCATAACAGGCAGTTAGGAGGTCCACCAGCAGACAAACCACTGTCAGCAGTGTCACTAACATGGCGGCACATTTGCATTTAGCGAGGGAATGTTGCCACAGATACTTAGATTGGAATACTTTGCAAAGAGGCAAGTACAAGTGCTTTTTTTAGTGGATCATATTAAGAACCACAATTGTTTTAACTCACTCTTTCATAAATAGTAACTTAAAAGACCATTAACTAGATGAAAATCTTGTGGATTATATCTGTAACTGCAGGTCTATGACTTTTGTATTTTTATAGTGCAGTAATACTTCCATTTGCATCAGTAAAGGATCATAATATTTCTTCCTTACACTGTTAGAACACAAATACAAGTCTCACACACAGTACATAGTACGACTCACACATTAACAGTACAAGGGACAGAATAATGTACACATTACTATCCCTCCATGTATAATAATATCAGCATGCCCAAACTGACAGCATAACTTAATGGACCAGATCACAGGATGAGACCCCTCGTTTATCGCTAAGTATGAGCATGAGTGTGTGTGTGTGTGTGTGTGTGTGTGTGTGTGTGTATGTGTGTGTGTGTGTTTGTGTGTGTGTGTGTGTGTGTGTGTGTGTCACAGTTTGTGGATTTGTATGAATGCCAGGTGCATGATAAGCCAGGTTATAGCCGCACTGTCTGCGTTTGTAGATTTGCAGTAGTCTTTCGTCTGTGTGAAAATGTCAATCACATGTGTACATGCCCTGACAGGAATTTAGTGTTATTCCTGCTGCTATTTTTAACCAGTCTCCACAACAGTTTGTGCCATCTTTCTTGTCCAGCCTCGCAGTATGATTCACACATCATCATCCAACTGAAACATCAACACAGCCTTACAATATTTGAGGTTGAACGGATATATTGTACATTTAACACAAATTATAAGTGTGAATACATATACACATACATGTAGGATGTGCTGCCAGACCTTTTGAAATTACAAATGTGGCTATTGTGTTTTGCATGTATTGTATGTGTATATGGTTGCTGCTACCCTGGTGACACTATTACAGCTTATGATTAAGGACTGTCAAGACTCTATGCCATTACTCTTCTCATACACACCGGATTGCATGCTCGTTCCTCTTCACCTGCCCCACAGTAGGTATTTACGTGTTCAGTTAGCTGTGCTACTGAAGGGGCTGGCCCATATGTCGTTCTGAACCCTCTGAATAATTTAGCCCAACAGCCATTCCTATAAAAACCGCATCTATATTAATGAGCAGCCTCCAACCATTTGGATCACTGCGTGGAGGTTGTGGTCCCTCCATCATGCTTAAGGTGTCGTAGAAGGCCCGCCTTCAGCAAGACAATCTCAGGCAGTGTGTATAAAGGGTAGGTAAAGTTTGAAACACTGGTTTGTTCAAATGTAAAATCACACCTTCGATTCAACAACAAGCTTTTGCTTTCACGTGATGACACACAGACCCTCCTCTACACAATCCAACCCATTGTGTAAATGTATAGCCTTCATCAAAAAGGTTTGGTTCGATCCAGGTTTTGAACAGCATGAATGAAACTTCACCCATGTGGAAATAAGGTTTACTGTCAGGGCTGAGAAGCAATTTCTGTGGTAACCGAGAAGAAGTGCAATAATGTATATTGCCCAGTCATGTTGATAGATTTTCGACATAGTGCGACCATGGGACCCACATTTGGCCAATTTGAGTGGGGCCCAGGGAAACTGAGTGGTGGATAAAATTTTGTCTGTGCATTAAATGTTGTTTCTTTTGTTTATTTAATTTTAACAGTGAATTGTTGTTTATTATCAGGGTAAAACATAGGGACATGTCAATAGTGAGTTTATAGCATTCTTTCAGATTTCAATACATCAGAGATGCAGGATGCGTACTTAGCAATCTCGCTGGTTGCCCAAAATGAAATGAAGAGATCAGTGCCTGGACTGAATGAGCAATAGGGTTTGTAATTCTATGTTTTTATTTTGAGAATTTATCTGTACTTATTTAAAACAATAAAACAGTTGTTAATAATTATATTTGTAATTACTTTGAGTGTCTTTGACATGTATGATTCCCATTTTTTGTCTTTCCTACCTATTTCTGGAAGCATCTCCCAGGGATCCCCCCAGTGAATTGCAAGAAAATGTATTTCTTTAAGACAGTCCCTGAAACTGAAAGCAGTTACTGGCAAACTGTCTTTATTGATTCAGGAACAAGAATACAGTACTACTCCTTCAACATGCTGGTTCACAGTCTACTCCAGAACACTTGTGTGTTCACTAGGAATCAAAATAGAATATTCGGCTGAGATTTCCCCCCTTTGAAACATACATAACATATCAAACATTTTAAGTTTAAAAAAAAGCCTATCCGCCTGCTGGACTAGTTGGTCATGGTTTTTGTGGTGGGAAGTTAACTGTACACACAGAGATCAATTTACTTTTCATCAGCACTCAGTTTGAATCATTAATGAGGATTTGGATATCTCCTCCGTTTTGTCCAGAAATGAGCAGGAATTAATTTGTGCAACTAATATGCGAGACCTAGACTATCAATCGTGCGACAGCAGAGAAACAGTACAAATTCTCAAATCTATAATATGAGGGCTGTTTTATTCAAGTAGATTCAGATCCAAGTAATTACTTCGGGAAAGTGGATGATATTTTTCAAGACGTGAGACACTGGCGTGGAATTAACTTCCTTTCTCATCTGTCTAATGAAATAACTTTGCGGCCTCAATTTGTCACTTTCCCTGCTTCTAACTTATCTAACTTATTCTAAGTGATCTGGAAAAACAAAGCATGAAACTTATACAGTGCATATACAGTAACAAGCAGTGGATGAAAAAAATTCTGTACATTTCTGATCATTCCTCATTTGTCCTAAACAGTTTGGGCCTTGACTTAACTTGGAAGAAATAAACAAAGACAACTATATTTTAAAAAAAAAGTAAGTGGAGGCTCTCAACACTAATGCACTATTAAATCAATTTTATTATTGGCTGTGAAGTACTGTTAAAGGATCAACAGATTCCCCTATTGATGCTTTTATAATGTGTCGGGTTCAAACAATGCTTGCCATTGCAAGGGGAAAGCGGGATCTCTCTCTCTCTCTCTCTCTCTGTCTCTCTCTCTCTGTCTCTCTCTCTCTCTCTCTCTCTCTCTCTCTCTCTCTCTCTCGCTCTCTCTCTCTCGCTCTCTCTCTCTCTACCATGCCATTCCTCAGCAGAGCATCTGCTGCTACTGGCCATTTGTCTTTATGGTTAGTAATTCATTTCGGTACCAAGGCCAAAACTTTCATCAATGGAAGTGTGTTTTTTCATTTAACAGAAAATGAAATGAATATGTGAAATGAATAAGCCAAGAAATACAAATGGAACAAAAAGAGAAATGAAAACCCCCTGATGGACACCACAAAAATACCTGGAGTGCTAATGTATGCCCCAATAATGGTTTTGTGTATGGATAAGTTATTCACTGTCAGCCTGCAACAGCTTGCATGCAAGTTGCATGGCCGCCATCCAGTGAAATGGTTTGGGTTCCTGTCTACCACCTGTTCTATCTGTGCAATGCTGACATATCTATTAGAAGAATATGAGCTTACCCTGGAGTTTATTCCTCATTGCATTGTGGCATCTGCAGTCGGAGTACAACTGCTGTAATCACCATGCTGTCAGAACAGAGAATGCAGTGACTAGCTTTTGTGCTTGTAATAAAACCTACCATGGCAAGAAACTCCTCTGCTGGGCAGCAGTATTAATCTACTCTCTGAGCTCACATCTGACCAATATCTTCTTACACTTTGACTTAAATGTGTTCTTGAGATGGATCCAAGGAAAATTCTATGTTCTTTCGAATGAGTTCTTAAAATGATGAATCCCATTGTCCTCGTAAATTAAAAGTGTGTGTCAGTTGACCCTAATTACAGTAACAGGTAAATACACTGCCAATCTACATAATACAGCATGGAACTGCAGTGCCGTGTGCACACAGAAATGGAAAAGAAAAGTTGAAACAATGAAGTCAAGAATGCACCGGCAAAATTCTACGGAAAGTGGAGCACCAGACTAGAAACTGAAGGAGAGGTTCTTTTGCAGGAGTGAATGCCAAATGAGCCGTCATATTTAGTAGCATCTTACTCTTTACAAATAGATCTACATGGTCGTAGAAGATGCGTTCCCTCCTCAGGGCACGATCTGCACAGCTTGTAGCAGATGTAAATTGTATGATTAATCACTAATCAGATATTATTGGATGACATGGATCCCAATTAATACAACTGATGTGAATTCAAATGCCAATGTAGTGTTTATTTATTTTGAAAGGCAGTAATGCTCGATAAAATAATAAAAAATGTAATTGTTTTTGTTTGTAACCGATAAAAGAATGTATTGCAATTTAAATCCCAGATTATACGACTGAAGAAAATGCCATAAGCAATTATTTTTGCACAAATATGTCTGTACTCAAATACGCTTAAGTGTGCTCTTTACTGTGCGTAGATTCGGTTCTTGACAGAAGTGGGTTTTTCTCTTCTTAAAACCAACTTCTGTGTAAGCGGGTTTTAAGAAGACATTTCTTCTGAGGAATGTTTGGTGAGTGTGGCCCAGTGTTCCTTAATGCCTTGTTGATTTTGTTGTAGCTTACAGCAACACAAATGTGATGCTTGAATGTGGTATGACAAAAGGTTGACTAGGTTTGTAAAAAGTTTATTTGTTTCTGTGGAGAATATATCTTCTATTTTTCCTTAATAGACTTTGCTACTGCAAATCATTCAGTCATGACCTTTTTTGTCTGGTGATTCATTAAATGTGGATCTCTGAAAAGAAATGAAATGAGGCACTCATCGCTTTCAATAAATGGAAGTCATTTCCTGAATGCAATGCCAGATGCAATTACAAAACTACAAAAGACTTAAACAGAAGAAATATGACAGTGGTTGCTCTGTCACTCTGTCAAGAGCAACTTCACTTAAACCTTTACTCTCGGAAGTAAATGTGTGTAAAAGCACCCGTTCTTTAGCGCAATTAGGACAAAAAAAAATCACCAAATCATATATACCAATTCACATTTGGTATCAAGACTGGTCCGAAGCTCTATTGGGTTGAAACGTCATCAATCTGCAATGTGACTAGTTTTAACAGATGAGTCAAATTTCTGTGACCTTTAAACAAAACTTTGACAAGTTTACTAGTCTAAAAGTAGGAAAACACTCAGAGCACAAATAGAATTGAGCACAATTTAATCTATACGGTTGCACATTATCAGAAAAAATATTGAGTATATTAAGCTATTGGAAATTCTTCATCATATTCTTTCAATAACCAAATTGTATTTTAAATGCTGCTGAAATCTATATGTCCCCATAATGATACATTTTAATAATAAATACACCTAATCGACTAGTCATACCTACAGTATGTGATGAACCATCTATTTTTAGTATATATATCCTCCAGGTTTTAGCAGCAGGAGGGAGGAAATGATAATATTCTGATGCATCTCAGCAAGGCACAATCTGCCAATAAGTAATGTATGGTAACTCTGTATATTGAAATTACACACAGCGACAAAAGGAAACCTAGAGAAATGGATGTGGCTTGATCTGCCAATTTCATGCTCTTAAGCTGCAACCTAATCCTTTTAAACAGTTATTAAAAGCAGGAGAAATAGTAAAACAACCTTCTGCACATACAGGAAATTAGACATTTTAAGGCTTTCAAATCGAAAAATGCTTAAAGAAAATCTCAAATAAATTTGAACTTCTCAATAATGTTAAGTCAAACTACTGTATTACTTCTTAAAGCAATGATTTAATTAACCTTATAATTCCATATTCATATCTCCTGAATCTGACCATATGTTGCCCCTGTTACAAGTATTGCATTCATGTTTATTATCATGTTATGTCCCAATCGTGTTGATTAGTCAGTGAATATTGTTTTTTTATGTCAAAATTAAAATTCTAAAGTACAAAACAGTCAATCTCTAAAAGAGAAACTGGTTCATCTGATGAATCATTTAAGCCTATATAATTAATCCACAGGTTGTTCAGAAGAAAATTGATGGAGTATATATTTGCATTTCAGTTCATTTCAACAGCTTTTTCTTTAGACTCATGATTTAGGTTTCCTGTGGTAAATCTAATGAGATGTATCACTTGCAATAAAAGCTAATGTCTAAATCTTTATATTCACTCAGCAGCTACTTTGAAAGCCTTCGGTCCAGAATAAAAGAGGGATGAAGCAACCAATTAATCACACTGCATTTAAATGCCTTGTGTGAAAAGAAAAAAAGAGTGAGAATTAATGCTCATTGCTACCTGCACTTAGACAGCTCATTGATTAGCACCGAGTTATTTATAAAGAAAAAGTGGGAAATAAAAAGGTGGTTTTCAGATTTTTTTTCCAGAAGGCCTCATCTGGTCTCAAAAGATGAATTCATATGTATTGTTGTTCAACAGGATATATGGGGGATCGGGAAGCTTTGGAGTCTATTGTGTAGCTGGTGGTGGATTAGAGTGTGTTTGCAAAGCCTGTCTTGGCCCTGAACTCCAGAAAAGATGAAATGTCTTACCACATGTTACAAAATCAAATACAACCCACAATGGCACAAGAGGACTCCCACCTGTGCTGAAGACATGAACAGCATGAAATGAAGACACACATACAACCTAAGGCTAAGCATACAGAAGCAAAGAGACCTACAATAGACCCTGCTGAACATAGATAGTTTGGGTGATAATAATCTTTCACACTTATTTATTATAAAGTATTCATTTCTTGGTTTATTTTCATCTTTTAGTGGCTTCTGCATGTTTGTTTTTTGAATTTTATAAACTGTACCATTTCATATGAAAAAAGGACATAAGCATGTCCAATTCCACTTGCTTCCAACACAGTATTTGCCATCTTCCTTTTATTCATCTTGAGAGGACAAGTCCTCCTTTTTTCATTATGCGGTATATAAGAAGGACACAGTAAATTGAATTTCCAGTTTCTATTTTCATATATGTGGCCATGTTCTTTTTTTTTTCCCTCACAGACGGAGTGCATTAGGCTTGTTTGGGGCCAGGGCTTCTTTTATAATGAATAATGGTTTTCTGCACAGGGAACGAATCCAAGTCCTACCAATAAAGTGGTGGGGGTATATCATAGCCCTCATTAAGCAGAGCTATTATGAACCTGCTGGTGCACAGTGCCACAAGACAGAATGAAAAACTGTCTCTCTGGACTTCTATTCCTCTGGCCTGGGTGAACAATGCATCTTTGCTCTCCTACCTTGATATCATTTCAGCAGCCCCAATAAAATGGTTGTATATTCATGCTGTGACATTTCTGTTCAGTATTAAACCATCTGCTCCAGGTCTAGCATGTTGATACTCTTTTTAGAAAAACACTTGGCAGGACTTCCTGCAACTGATTTGATTTTGAATATCAAATTTCAAATATTCAATTTCGAATTTTTTTTTTCTAAATACAAACAGAGAAAACCTTTTAAATACTGTATTGCCTGTCTTTTTTTTTTTTATAACAAATTACGGCATGTTATGCGTCATGGGTTTGAATATGTAAAATGTGCCAAATAGGATTTCATTTTGTAACAGACTGGACATTCTGTCCGGTGCCATATAGGACCAGTTTATTGAGCTTACGTGTAACACTAAAAAACAATCAAATCAGGCAAATTCTCTGATGGGCATGAAGTGTGGTTCCACATGAAGTCTTGAGTGAAGTGTTTTGTGTTAATTGAAAGTCACTGCATATCCAGTTTGATGAAACGTTTTACATTAATGGTTTGTTTTCATAGCACAAAGTTTGTGCCAAGATGAACTCATGTATCTACATAAAGCTGCCTCAATATGCCAATATATCATATTGAGACAAACTGTAATGTATAATGACATACTGTGTAACAGTTTACAAAAGAGTTTGTTTTTATGAACAACAATTGACCCTTTGTTAAAGAGAGTACAGGAAAAGGGGCAATAAAGAGAGCAAAAATACCACTATCATTAGTCCTGCAGAGCTCATTGCCATTCACCAGCAACAGTTCAACATGAATTTATAAGGTAAACATATTCCAGCCTGACTAGAACACTCAAAATGATGCTGCATGATGGTAACCCACATACACATTAACCAAATTCAAAAAGGGGTTTTCTGCTTTAAGGCTTTATAAAGTAATAAAATAAACAGCCCCTTTTTGGACCGCAGGAACTTTCTTCAGGAACTAGGAATCTTTTGAGCAATGTTTTGACTGCACGGACCTGTGTCTTAATTTTGTTCAGGAGATATTATTTAACAGCCCAAACGACCCCGTTCAGAGGTGTAGTAGTACAGGGACTTTTGGGGGGTGGATTAAAAATGTGAGCGTCAGTGATCGGTCAAACACACACTGCTGCTGCTTCAACTCCTGTACTTCTTAATTCATAAAACAAGTCATAAATGAAAGTTAGTGAAACAAAAACTAAGTTTTCCTTTTTTTCTAAGCTATGTTTTTTAGATTTTAGATGAAAGGTACACACACTACAGCCTGCAGTGTGTTCTCCCCTGCCTCCACCAGCCGCACTTGTTGCTTTTTCATAAGTTGCCTAGACCATGGTGGAAATACAGCTGAAAATGGACTGTTTGATACTTTTTTTGGGGGGGGGGGGGGGGGGGGTCCTGTCAGAAAACCATTACAGTAGTCGATTCTATTGGAGATGAAAACATGAATCAGCTTCTCCTGATCAGTTTGTGACATAAAAAAGAGAATATTATGTGGACATCTTGTTGTCTTGTTACACTTTCTCAGCAATGAGTGATTCAGCCTTTTTTAAATATTTGAAGCTCAGTATTCTCAATATAAGTTAGTGAACATGAATTATTCGGCCCTCGCATCTGCTCCCAGCAATCCCCATCTGAGGCAATGAGGCAAGTGGATGCATATTTTTGTACAGCTCTAAATAAATGCTGTTATCAATATTTCAGGACGTCAACATTTGTCTCTTGTTGTCACATGAATATAAATGCTATTGTTACATAATGTTTTCAAGTGAGGAAAAACACAAAAAGAAAAGTACCCATGAAAGATCAGTATTACTGTATTCAGGAATTAGCTCCAATGCATCTGAAGAGGCTGAGGCCCTATAAGGTCACAGTAGTTAAAAAAAACAACTGTTGCCTCTTGGATTTGCATCTCTTGGTCTGTCGTGACATTATCTACCATAGGGCTTTCTGACATATGGGCCTAATTACCCCACTGTACTTACTGCAGATTTAAAAGTGTAGTAGACAGAGTGTGGCTTTTCTCTCCGGTGTGTTTGCTTTGTAAGGCCCTCCAAGGTTTCACAGTCCATCAGCAGTTAATCACAAAATGCGTGACTGACTGAACTCTCTGTGCTCCTCAGCATTTATTCTTGACATTACTCAGCTCTGAAAGGCAACTCTGTCCTGTACGTCCCTGAGGAGGCAATATTTGCTTCAATACTAAAAAAAATGGCGTGGGAAAACACTTTCAGACTTTGATTTTGAGTCCGTACTTTTACCCATAACAGTTATATTTACAGTTAGTTTACAGTGAGTACTAGGAATTTACAACAAAAATAGATGTTAACAATCAAAGATTCTAAGGTGTTAAAGCAGTACAAAGTCAAATATGTATAAAACACGAGACTCCACAGCCATGCTCGCATCTCTATGAAGCTGTGCTTAGGTTCACTTGGGAGAAGTTGACTTTTAGACCTTTCTGCCAGAAATCTCTCAGGTGTAGGCAACAAAACTACTTGGTTAAGTTTAGGAAAAGTTAGTGGTTTGGGTTAAAATAAACTCTTTCTGGCACCCTGAGTGCTAACTTCTCTTGTGTATTACCTAGGTACAGTGGTGCTTTGCGCTAAATGCTAATATGCTCACAATGACAGTGCTAACATGCTGGCCAGTTCTCTTGCATAAAGCACGCTAAGAAAAGGTAAGTTGGGCTTAGAGTCCAAATCTTGACTTGAATGATCCTAACAAATCAGTCAGGGTCAAATCAGTTCCATAGAGGTCAATTCAAGCTCACGCAATTTCATCTATTCTGATAGTCATTTGAGACAGGTTCATGTTGTTAAAATAACTGCATGTGCACCAGGGTACACTGGTGTTTATGTTCTGGTAGCTGAGAGTTGAAAAGTGTACCACTTAAAAGCCGCACACATCACAGTCACTGTCTTTATCCCGTCGTAGGAAGGTCAGGACAAATATCACAAAGATTAACTGTCACATCCTACATTTACAAGTGTTAAACAACGGAGGACAAATGTATACTGCTGGACGGTATGCATATCTATAGGTATATCTGTCCTCTCTCCTCGTTTCAGCCTTGTCTGACCAGTAAGAATTTGGTTGGACCAGAGCATATCGTACAAACAATTGACCTACTCACAGTATAGACAAACCCTATTGTGCAAGCAATTCTTAAGCAGCACAAGAGGTTGTACAACACCAAGGCAAACAAGAGTGGTAAAGGGACGTTGCCATACTAACTGAGCTTGAACTATATACTCACTTGGTAAGCTTGCCTAATGAAACGGGCCTCAGGCATAATGTTTACCATGTCTTCCATATTAGATTTATAAAGTATATTTTGGAGTGTGAGCATGTTCACTGCTCAATTAACGCTGAACACAAAGTACAGCTGAGGCTGAATGTCATTGAATTTGCAGGAAGTTGAGTATTTCAAAATTAAAAGTTTGACCTGATGATGGTGCTGGATTTCAACGTTAAGAGATCACCAAAGCAATTATATTTCATCACGAGGAAATGAATACCTGTACCAGATTTCACCGCAATCCATGTCATGTTTTTGTCAATACATTTCACTTTGAAGCAAAACTGTCAGCCTGATTATGGCGGAAGATGAAAAGTCAAGGGATCAATTTTAAAATCCAATGTCTGTATTGGAAGATACTGAAAAGTATAAAAACTGTCATGGCAGGCAGAAACTACTCAATAACCAACAACCCATATAAATGACACTGTGAATTCAAGTCAGGGCAAAAGGCTTTTCAGTACAACAATTTTCCATACACAAGGATTTGGCTGTTCATAAATTAAATGAAAATGCAATTTCTAGTTTCAATATGCAGCAGCGCAAACACCCTTTTTAAGGGGGTTACTCAATTAACAAATAATCTGTTTCTAGTTTAATTCAGTTATTCAGGAGCTGACTCCTCTTAACATCCACCAGCAGCAGCAACAATTATGCAGCTATTTCCGGCATTAGTTTAACCACTACCAAGCAAACTCCTGTAGCAGGCATCTTTTTAATTGTGGCTGACTCAGTGTTGTGTGTACCTGCAGTCTCTGACGGGTCTATTCAAGCTCAGCAATTTTCCCCTGCTTCTCTTTTCTTCAAAGTAACTTCCTAAACAAGTACGAATTAAAAGGTGCACCAAAAAACATCAATCCGTAGGCAACATGTCTAACTGTAAGGGAATATTTCTGTCTAAATATCAAGGTTAACATCCAGGTTTGCTCTTCAAAGCTGTACATTGAAGTTATAGTCCACCATCATAATGGTTCTTGCACCCACTATGAGGTGTGAAGATCAAAACTCTTGTGCTACTCGCAGCCAATTAATCGTGACAAGGAACATGGTTCAGTTGCCAACAATGGGGTTAACCTCACATTGTTCCTTGCTGATGCATACAAGTCTAACAAAACAGAATAATAACAAAAAATGGTTCAGTTCAAGTGATAGTGAAAGTGAAATTTGTCCTACATAACATACAGCCTTCTCAATTATTTAGAGGTGGTGCTTATTCACATGGATTGAATTGATCCTCAGCTTTTCTGTTCACACTGCGTTTTTTTGCGACAGTAGCTTGTTGACTAAGCAGACATAACAATGCTGTGCCCAGGCTCAGCCGAGATCTAAGGCTGTATATGCTCATTTTAGATAATGCAGTAGACTAGACTGGATCATTTCATTAAGTTACAACTCTTGTCAATTAAACATGAAGTTCAGGTATGTAGAAGAAGGTGTTGGTGTATACTCTTACAGTAAGCAATATATGCCTATGGATTTCCTTTTCCCCAAATTAATAAGAAACGTCTTGATACCACTTTTCCAAATCCGATACCACAACTTTGAGTGTCTTACAATAAGTCTGGTGATGCCAAACTACGAAAAACCCTCTTGACGACAATATTGACCAATCGATCCAAAGTACTTTAATGACAGCTGTTTTTAATGTCGGAGGGATGTTGTGTTCATACAACAAAGACAAATGTGGTAGAACAAGTCAAGTGCATACATTATGCGTAGGATCAGACATGCTTGGTGAGACAAAGAGCTTATGCAACTAATTAATTCCTTTGCTCTGTAACAAGAAGATTAGCAAAGTTGATGTTGACACCTCAAGTCAGAATGATTCCTTCAAAGTCTGTAAATAGCAGATTAGTACATTCCTCTGAAGAATACAGAGTTGGATCCCAGTGTTCATAATTAGTATTTGGAAGAAACATGACATTTTAAAAACAAGTGTTGACACACCTGTTTTTGTTGTAAAGAAAATGCAGGTCTGCTTATGCCTTAAAGGGGATCTATTATGCGTTTCCTTAGTTTCTGTCATACATAGTATAATGTAGCAATGACAATTGTGCATATTAAACATAGCCAAAACAATTGGCAAAACCCTCTGATTTCAGATTGTCCTAAACTCTCCGTTTCCAACTGTCAGCTCTTGTTGACCTGTTCTGTTCTCCAGGCACAGTATGGCAGTCACATTCACCAAGTACAGTGACGCACAAGCTCCATCCATCCTCCCATTACTCAGAGCAGGAGGAAACTTCCAGTCTTGTCAGAGAAAATGCATTTTTGTTCATGCCTTTCAAGGACTCTTTCATGAACAAAGGCCAATATGTAATTGGATTTTCGGCAAAGCTTATTATTGTCTTGCATTGATAGTCGGACCTGGCTCGTGAATCCATAGGACGTTAACAGAGATTTGCACGAGCTGGCAATACATAAATATATATATATATCATGGTATATATGGCTTTATTTCATGTCAAGTTGTGTTGGTTTGGTTTTAAAGCCTTATTTTGTGATTTCTGACAGTAGAAAGTGCTCCTAAATTATCCCTCACAGTCCACTGTTAGCTGTTAGCTACATGCTAATGCCAGACAACACTGTAGTTTTGGTTGCTTGTGTTCTTCATTTCTCCCCAATTTCAGATCACACTTCTGCTGCAACAAGTCTGGTTGGGTAATGTTAGAATTCAAAGCCTTTATTGGTGATTTCTGGTGGTAGAAAATCCCACTATATGACATTTTGCAGTCAATCTTTTACAGAGAGGAGAACTGAGCGGAGGGTAGGAAGTGCTGACCAATCAGAGCAGACTGGACTTTTCGGGAGGGGGTCTTAAAGAGACATGTGCCGCTACAGCGCGTCGCATACAGATGTCATCTTTATTGACGTGCTACTTCAACCACTCACATTGAAACCAACCTGTGACGCTGATGAGATCGGCAAAACATTGTTTCCACCAACAAAAGCCTTCAGAGCCGTTTTTCTGATGTTCTTTTAAAGAAGAAATATTCGCTAGATTGGAAAACACGGATGAAATAGCAGCATCGATGTTGACGCTGGCTTCCTTGATGCAAGCCACCATTGTTGTCTGAATCACAAACATTTGCTTCTCTGCTGCGTCACATGTATAAAACCCCGTCCGGCAGTCCTGATTGGCCTGACCATTTTTTGCAGACCCTGAAATCACTCTGCAATGGAGCGATCCCAGATGGTTGAGTGGAGCTAGGCAGATTTAAGACGGAAGCAAGGCAGAACGAATGTCATCTGGCGATAGTCAGGTTAGCAGCCATGAACCGTATGAGAAAAATACATTTTTGAACATTAAAGCATGTAAACAAGTTCTAGTAGAAACACAAAATACATGTATTTTTCCATGGAAAAGGAAATTGCATTTATTTGTATAGAGAGATGCTGCAATGGTACAATGCATCGACCTTGAGTTGGTATATGCTTGTAAGACTTGAATGATTGTACTGCCTTTTGTGTACGAAATATTTCCTTTATTTAGGACTCTTGGGGTTTTAGGGCTGTCTGAACAGTTCAAAATTGGATTCCCTTTGGTGGTGTGTACTCCCAATAACCTGGTTGTAGGCCTTTGAATCCCCGCCAACATCTCTAATTTGTTCTACAGTTTAAATTGGTCTGGTGTTTGTGCTTGTTGACAGCTATTTCCTCTAGTTGGAGAAAAAATCTACCAGTCAAAGCTTTGTAGGTAGGATAACAAATGATGACATCAGCTTTCCACGTAGCTAAGGCCAAAATAAATTATCTGGCTAGCTTTAGATGGATTTGTCATTTGCTCCTTATCAACAACAACATACCCCACCCACTTTCCAACAGAAATCATGAACACAATGTCATACTGAATTAATGAAGTGCAATATAATGTACATTTAGTGTGATTATGTAGCTATATTTCAAAAGCCATTATAAATGGATGGCAATGTTATTACGATTCACAGGTTCAGTTTCTCTCCTAGGGCTGTGAAACTATGGTATTTTTACACTTCATGTACACAGTGAACAAACCTGTGAAATGCTGCTATTAGCCCTCTACCCAACAATAATGAAATACTGTTGGCAAGGAACAAAGAAAGAAACCCTCATCTCAAAGCTTGGCAAACTGGGGACGTGTGGAAAATATGGGTTCCAACTGCTAAGCTGACAGCCATTGAGCTACAGTACAGTCTATTAGAATCTTAAGGCCTTGCTCAGTCTGACAATAGCCCTCCGGCAACACTCTGAAAGAGTTTGCATAGGTGGTTTTGTTAGAAGAAATAACGGTGAGAAGATGAATATGAAACAAGAAGTCAAGAAGTTCAGGGCTCCAGACTGCAACCAAAATTTGAGTGTGCGAATGAATTTGACATCTGATCACGTATGTGCGTCTCGCCATATCAATATGTAAGTCGCTAAACAACAAAAGAGTGACAGATAAGACAGGAACAATATGTAAGCAGTGTAGGAAAATAGCACTGTCAGCACTGTAACAAAAACACGTAACCTGTGAGCTCCCGCAGCTAGTCACAGTGCCAGAACTTGACGAACCTGAAGCCTCCGTATGTGACGCTCCCGAGCCGTGTGAAAGCAAAAATGCACTTTTTTCATGACGACTCTATGGGAAGAAATCAACAGTGTTTAAGTGATTTATTGACTTTATTTCACAGCCCAGCGCAGCGAATGAGGGAGCAGGTGACACACACAGACTGAGCTGATCAGTCAATGTAGATACAGTTCATATGTTTAAAACCAGCGGGTTTGAGACTTAATACTTGACTTAATAAAATGTAAACGTATCTGTTCTGCGAGATGAGGGAGTGATGGTCGTCACACCACTTCTTATCTCACTCTCTGTGGAGCAGTGCGTGTATGTTGTCAGGCGCGGGGTAGGGCCCTTTTAGACGGCGAGATTAGAGAGAAATAACCCCCCTGGAAAGAAAATACTGACATTTTAAAATAGTGTTCTCGTCACGTCTCTTTCTCGTGGACTCAATCATGTGTATCGTCTCATCACATCCCTTATTCTGAATGTATAGTATATTTTTTTAATATTGTACTGCCATGACAGGAATGGTGCTGTCAGTTTACCTTCTATGTTGCATCTTCAAAAGTGCACAATAAAAATGTGACACTGAATTTGAAACAGCACATTGTAATTTCTGCATCTAATATGGATTTACCGCGTGTGCCCCTAAAATTTCAGGTTGCGCCCCTGAAACTTTCAGTTGGGGGCCACAGTGCTCCTAGTGAAAAAAGTTAGTCCGGAGCCCCGAAGTTTGGATGCAAATCATGGAAAAAGACACCACGCTGTCTTTCATTTCTCTTTGAGGCAGGATTGCACAACTTGTTCAGGTGATAGATGGACATACACTGTTTCACTGAATTATACCTAAAACCATGCACTAATTCTAATTTGTAGTTCATTTTCAACCAATCAATGCATTGTTTTCCTGTATCAAGCGTCCAATACTGCCTACTGATCCAATACTAAAAAAATCAATTTTAAAAGCTGTTTATTTATGGGGTTTTTATGTTAAGATTAACTGTCAAATTCCATTATGAAATAAATGACTATTGCATTCATTCTTCATATGTATTTGTTTATGTTTACAAAGTGTTTAACCTGAGCCATTGTCCTCAGTTACAGGAAGTATTCTTAGCTTAAATGTATAAACTGAGACAAAAGACGTTGTGGAGAGAAGGTTTGGAAAACTCACAAACCATCATCTTTGTTGATCTCTCGCTCAATATTTGTCAGAGTTGATGTACTGGAAGACTGAGCCAAGACGGTTTCACTAATTATTGAGGAAACCTCAGGGGACTCATCAGGTCAGTAAAGTAAATTAAAGCAAGCCTTGAGAGAATTATACATTGTCGTTGTTGTCTTAGATCACCAATCAGTAGTCAGAGAAGAAAATCACTAATGCTCATTCACTTAAAATCAGTCAAATAAAATGGAAAATAGCTTTTATTTCACATAATGTAACTAACAGGACTATTTTATTATGATTATGATGCCTTTAAAAATAAACTAAATTAAGTTTGACATTTTAAATTTGAGTCAGCATCAAGTCAAGCACAAGTAAGTTAAACAAATGATTCTGCTAAGACTAGATCTGCATTCGCACCCATCAATGGGCTATAGAGGCATCCACTCTAAGTGACAGAGAAGGCACAAAACACACTCCCCTGGTGCATCTGAAGTGCTCTCACTGACTGGCAGCAGCATATTATTTCTGTCGATATATTCTGAAGTATGTATTCACCTGACCCAAAGATGGGGGCCTTTTACAGCTGGTCAGTGGAGTGCAATAAGAATTCATTTGACCTCCTCTCAAAAAAATCCAACATGCCATCTATTAAATTTAAGGAGAACTTGGTTTTGAACTTTAGTATGAATCACTGAGCCACGATAACTATTCAAGTCAATCCTATCACAATCAACTCACAAACTCATTAGTTGTCTTTATGCAAAGTGAAACGTTAGATTGTGGACCACATTTAAAAAAGGGATTTTGTGCTTTGTGCATGTGGTTGTTTAAAAGCCTACCACTGGGGCAGCTGGTGGCACAGTGGTTAGACCAGTTACCCTGTGTAAAGAGGCTGTTTAAACTCGAGGATCAACGAGGCAGTGGCTGTGGGTTCAACTCTGACCTGGTACCAATTTTATGTGTAGAATTTTTTGAAGGTTTGTAAAGTCTTATTAGTACAATTAGTTTAATCAGTAAGATAGAAATGGGAAACACAGCTGTCTGCTATATTAGAGTCTGATGTTTTCTTGACCCAACTCTCCTCCTTCTGTAAAGGGGCTTTGTCACTTGAGAGTAAACATATGTTGGTTTGAGGAACTTGCTGAAACAAGTGATGCAGTCGTCCTTTGGAATACAGCTTATGACCCGGCGAAAAACAGTTAATATACACGAAAGATAACATCAGTTGCCCTTTATAAGGCCCTAAGGGGGACTTTTTCAAAATCCCTGCTGTTTATTATCTTAAAGGTTTTGATATTAGGTGTGAATTTTTTTTTTTTTTCTTTTTTAAAGATTCCTGGAAAACTTTCAGTTATATTAGAATTTGCTATTGCCAAGCTTTTAAAGATCACAATTCACTCGCTCAACGTACCAACTTATCACACACTGGGTGGGCCAAAAACAAAAACCCCTATGGGAACAAAGTATTCTTTATTACTGCTCTTTGCTCAAAATCAACTGCTCTGTTCTATGTGCAGTGTGAGTTCCATTAAGGTCCAATTCAAACCAATTCGAACCAATTATTCGTTATTATCTATAACAATCACCGGTATGCCTAATTGGTCTCTGGTTGGAATGTGTTTTGTCAAATAATAGGTCTTGGAGAGTACAGAGATATCCGGAGAACATACAACTCTTATGGGCACTTTTCTCTTCTTTAAACTGGGATCAGCAGTGCATACCGAAGGTGTCTCATGGGGCTACTACCCGGGCACCCATCCACCTCATAATTGTTGCTTTTCAACAGGAGGTAATCCGGTGGAGTTGTCTCTTATGATTCTTACTTTTGAATACAATTGAATACCATTCAGTCTAATGGGGAATACTAGTGGTAAGTACTAGTTATTATCATACAGAACCTAACTATTAAATTAGCCATTTAAGGTTTATCGAAAAGCTGACAACAATAACAATAACCTGGTTACTTAATTAGATGTGAACATTTTTATTAGAAGTCTATGCAATGTACTCAGTACTCTGACCAACCAACTCATGTTTGTAATAACCATAGCCATGGCCATAGCCAACCATAATAAGGGCGGCTGTGGCTTGGTGGCAGAGTGGGTGGTCCTCTGTTCGAGAGATTGGTGGTTCGATCCCCATCTCACCCCCACATGTCGAAGTGTCCTTGGGCAAGACACTGAACCCCTAATTGCTCCCCGTGCTGTGCATGGGTGTGTAAATGAGGTGTGAAAGGTTAGATCAGATTAGATGGTCTGTAGATGTCCACTGCAATCTGTGTGAATGTCTGTGTGAATGGGTGAATGTGACAGACACTGTGAAGCGCCTTGAGTAGTCAGATGACTAGAAAGGCGCTATATAAGTATATAAGTATATTACCATAGCCAGGAAATATACAGTACCATGCACAGAGGTCTGTCTGAGCTGTTGAATGTACACTAGAAAGGCTGTTATCAATATAACAGTTGTCTGGACGGATGGATGAATGAATGAATGAATGTTCATTAGTAACAATAATGCTATTGGTGGTACATAATACAGTATAGAAAACTAATATGTTGTCTGCGATAACTGTATTCCTAGAGATTATGCAGAATCAGTGGGGGCTCTGTGTTAGGCCCAATTTCTGCAGACTTACAAGGAGGAAACTGGAAGTGTGAGGTTGTGAAAGCCCTCCGGATGGTGGTCAATTAAGTGGCATTTTTCTTCCCTGTCCTTTCCTTTTTTTCTGGCCTTTCCTGCCATGGTTGTACGCTTAAATCTGATAGTTATGGCAGAAAAAAATCATATATTTGGGCCATGCTATGTGTTATCATGCAAAATAAATTAAAGAACAGTGCACTGACAAAGTATTTAGACCCCTTTTGTTTTTTCAGCCTCATGCTGAAATTGTTTCAACTCACCATCCTCCCTCATCAATCAACTATCAGTACCCTGTAATGGCAAAGTGAAAACAGGATTAAAACATTTTTGCAAATTTAATGAAAAGAAAAAAAAATTCAATAATTACATGGACAAGTTTTCAGACCCTTTGCTGTGGCATAAAATGTAGCTCAGGTGCCTCCAGTTTCTCTTGATCAGTTTAAAATAATTGATTGGACAGACATGATTTGGACAGACACACCTCATCTTGCAGTTCAGCTTCATGAAAGGCATGGCTTAATGAGTTAATAATTAGATTATGCATCATGAAAGTCAAGTATTTTGTGGATATTTGGTACAAGAACTCTATTAACCACCAATGACACAGTGTTGATGTTTTGCTAAGGGACAGTAAAAAAAAAAAAAACCTACAGCTAGCCATGTAGGCTAGGTCTTCCCTGTACTGCGGCCCAATTTTTTTTTCAACTTAATCATAATTTACTTGTCACCCACCGTATATGCCTACATTAGTCCACCCATTTCAGTTCACTTAACTTGGTTCAAAGAAGAGTTGTTCAAGTTAAACACTAGCAAATACTATAATACAAAGTATACTCCAAGATTTAGGAGTATCATCTGTGTAACGGGGAACGTACAGCTGTTAAACTGAGCAATATGTTAACATATTCTAGTAGTTAAGCCGAGCAGTCACTGGACTCAACAACTCCAGTGAGTATTTTCTGAACAGGTCTCAGCTCTCAGAATTGGCTGTCAGAGAGACTGCCTGGAACGCATTACCAAAGGCAGATTTAGCTGGTGAGTTTCATGGTTTTCCTTTATTTTGCTAGCTAAACATATTAACATAAGCCTAATGTTACTCATGTTATGGATTCCTGGATGGCACTTACTGTAATTTCATCATGACTTTTTTATAGTCATCTGCGGTGTGGGATACAGGTGCAATAGTGGAAAGGCAGGGTGACCTGGCCAAGAAAGCAGCATTAAAAAAAAATATCACGGACAGCATAATCCCAACAGAACATAGAAGAAATACGTTAACTGGTCGATATTTTAAAATACCTATGCTATGCACAATGACAAGAACCAACCAATGAGCACCATCATGACAATGTCACACATGGTTAAGTATTGAATAGAATTTTAATAATTTAGACCATTGGATTATATTTACAAAGTGCCTTTATCCAAAGCGCAAAAAAACAATTTTACCATTATTCAACACACTCAGGCATTGATGGCAGTGAACTACCATGCAAGGCACTGGCGTAACTATCAGAATCAATTTGTGGTTCATTGTGCCGCTCAAGGACAACCAAAAAAAGCACGTCCTGCTTTTCCTGCCGAGCCATGTAGAAATAAATAAACAAGTGTCTGAGTTCCTGATCATGTAATTTTAAGTATATACCCATGGCTGGATAGTGTGTGTCTCCTGATGTTTTCCACTTGTGTGAGTGAGGTACAAAATAGTTAGTTCAATGTGCATATTATCACAACATCAGTCAGGGGTCTGTTTCAGCCAGCCAATGGGTATGAATCTTAAAATTACCTGCTCGCACAGTGTATACCAGTGATTCATCACAGTGTCCGCATCTCTAATGCGGGATGAGGAATGAGAGTGGTGCTCAAAAGTCAATATAATTCTCATCTGCCATTTTGCCACACAACATTTAAGAACGGGCAGAGTTCCACAAACTAATTACTGAGCACCGTATGACACATTTTTAAGATGAATGACTAGAAGTGGTGTTAATCTCAGACTCACTCACTGACAATGAGGAAGGTCATGTCACACAGACAAGGAATAATAATAATAATAATGCTAGATATAGTGCAAACAATGGAGCATTGATGTCTGTAGAAAAAAGTTTAAATTACTTAAATTACTTCTAAGTGAAGTAAATCATGTCATCCATTATTCTTGAGAAACTAAAGTCATATCGTATTCAAAGGCTGTTGGTTGTTTGAAGCTGGAATGTAAAATAATAATAAAGTATTTGCCAACAGAGTTTTTACTGAGAAATGTCCCCAGTCAGGTACAGGGTAATACATTAAATGTAATAACAGATTCTTTCCTGGCAGGCTGAAAATTCCCTCAGAGGCACACCACAATATAAATTATGTGATACTAATGGAAACTCTGTTGTTTAATAAAATGAAAGCTTAAAAAGGTATTTTTATTAGGGCTTTTCTTCCATCATCATTGTGGAGAAAAGGCCCATTATTATCACAGGATTATTTGTTGCCATCATTCCCCAGCATTGCCTACTTAAGGCAATAGCTGTAAAGAAGAGCTATGGTCTCTAAAGGGGGAGATATACAGCAAGCAGGGCCTCACATGACAAATGAGGAGCTTGGCCCACGCTTATTTATGGCTACTTAAAGCTGTCAGTTGGAGATGATAAAGGGTGACCGCTTGATTAGAAAGTGTTAGATTGGTCCAGTCCTTGTGACCTGCGACAGGAACAGATGAGCAGGGGAAAGGTGCTGATACTGTCAGTGCTGCTTTTTTTCTTGACAGGTTCACTGGTTTGGGATTTTGGCAGACAAGAAAAAGATGATTGAAGAGGAAATGGATGTCAGGTTGTCTTCAGGAGGTGTGCCTGTGTCAGTTTTATTTTGTTTTTTACAATCTAACATTCTCAAATGATGTTGAGTGCTCAATTGGTCTAAAGTCATTGTCAAGTTAAATGATTTTGTGGTAAATATATATAAAAAAAAATCTGAAATTGCAAAATGAAAAGAAAGATGGGTGATCTCTTGGGTGATGGGTGAAGATATTGATTTGAAAAAAAAAATCAATTTGCAATCACCTTTATTACTTTATAATGACCTTTACTTGGATGTTTCAAATAGTCTCTAAAGCACTGGTGAAAGTGGGGGTAGCGCTGTTTACTCATTCCCTTTCCCTTTTCTTTACATTAAAGTCCCTACAAAATAGATTTTAAAAAAACTCATGACGAAATGAATAAAATAAGTTGAATGCAACTAGTGACATGAATAGAGTTGTCTTGTCTTATACATTTACAGAAGATTCAACTTGACAGATGTAATTCCGATGTAAAAAGTAAAACAACGCATACTGCGGCACCTACAGCTGCAACCAAGATACTCTAATATCAGAGCTTTTAGATGTTCAACATTCATGGCTTCAGAATTTCAGATGGCTTATCTGCCATCTTCTGTATTAAGTGGGTCTTCTGCTGCAATGCAGTTAAAGCAGTGGTTCAAAGACTGATAGGCACTCTCAGCCCTTTTTCTTCTAAATTGCTGCTGCTGTGCCATCTTGTTAAGTGGATGGTTAAGTATCATGGCCTCGCTGAAGCGTGTTCTGTTGGTTGATGGACCAGGATTTGCAAAGAGATAGGGAGCAACAGACACCAGATATTACCAGCAACAGTCTCACCAGTTTGATCTTCACCCAGAACAATATTGCACTCTGCTGTGGCTTCATATTTGCTGTGAGGAAACTGTCCCAATCTTCTAAGGATATTTCCAGAGTAACATTTCGCCCAGAGTGATTAGTAGGCCAAAATGTATACATGCCCTTGTGAAGGTTTAAGGAGAATTATATAACCACTAAAGGCATGTGAATTACTTTTTTTGTTGCTAATCTATTAATCAGCTGTTAAAATAGTTGCATTCAATCATCATTTAAAGTTCATAGCCTATCTCTCCTTGATGAGTTTGTGATAAATAGATAATGCACCTTAATAGCTTTCATTAACTTAAAAAACACCCTCTAGCAGAAAGGACAGGTCTCACAACAATATAACGGGTAAAAGAGAAAATAGTTTGTGATATTTGTCTTCTTAAGAAACTCATCATTCCCTTGCTTGATTTCCTTTCATGATGATTGACAAGAGCGACATAAGAAGAAACTGGAGAGATTTGCAGATTGTAGTTAAGCCACAAATACAGATTGCCTTTGCACAACATGTTGGAGATAGCTGTGACTATTCATCTGAGTGGATTACCAGTAATAAAATGCCCCTCTGGCAAATATCAGTCAGATCATCTTCTGCAGACTTCATGGTGTATTCACATGTAAAGATCACTTTCATCATCATTGTTTTTTTTACTGTTGGAATCACATAAAACATTGATTATGTGTATATCTTCCAACCAAGCAGCCGATGTTATATCTGCACAGGCATTCTGTATTACTTTGTACAAGCATTCAGAATGATTCTGAAAAAATAAAAAGTGTGTATGACACTGAGCTTCTAAGAGATGTTGAACTTTTTTAACTTTTGTTAATCAGTTAGTGGTTTGGTCTATAAAATGCTGGAAAATAGATGCTTTTGTTTTATTATTTTCCAGCATTTTATAGACCAAACCACTAATTGATTAACATTAGCATTAACAATTAACATTAAGTTAAAATTCTGTTGCAGCCAGAGCGGAGGTAAGCTATTACTATTAGCTGAAGTTACTTCGTCGACCTGCATCAGTAGTTGCACAGACAAGCATGGCAGGATAATGGCAACGCTCAATACTGGACCAATTTTTTTAAAAAGCTGTTTCCGTTAGTTACTTACACAGAAATATAGGGAAATGGGGTCCAGGTAAATAACTAATACCCAAATTCCCCTTTTAATGTTACTGTCATCAGAGGCTAAAGAAACCACCTGATATTCACATCTGAGAGGCTATAGAACCAAATCATTTTTGGTGTGTTTGGTAAATAAAGGACTCAAATGATTAATAATGTAATGTTATGTTCTTTAATGCTGAAAGTTTCTGTCTCTAAATTTTGTAAAGAGATTGTACGGTGTAGTAAGTTATGTATCTAACTCCGCTACTGTTTCTCCCCAAAAGGTTCTACATTATCTGTCATTTACTCAATAAATCTGTCATTCTGGTCATCAACCAGCACCTGTTTGATTATAATTCCATGGTATTCATGCTGAATAACCATAAACATGTGGTTTATTCTTTGTTAGAACTCCCATTTCACAAGCTGTTTACACAGAAAAGAAAATGAACATCAGTTTAGATTTGCATAATGCTAATTATGTTGACCACTGCGGGTCAATGTTGGTGGTCATAAATGCAGTGCAGATGTCACATACAACACCAGGGTCCAGAAGGCAGACGGACCTTTAAAGCTTACACAAGGGGCAAGCAACTCTCCATGGCTGCGGTTGCTGACTGCTGGGAATAGGAGAGAATGTCGATTTGATTTTAGAAGCCACGTTTCGAGCCTGCTCCTGACAATATGCCAGTGACAGGCACTGTTTCTGAGGAGCACTGCTGTGCCTATATTTTGTTTTTCCAACAAGAGACATTAAAGATTTGGGAGTACCAATGAGGGCCAATTGTCCTAGAGCCTCATTACACCACTAATATGTGGCACAGAAAACATATTTTCAAATGACAAATGCAACCTGATGAGAAAAATATTTCTAGAAATCTGATCAGATTTTCTTGTAGGTAAAACCATGTGCCGTACCATTTCCCCAGTGCACCATAGTTTATTTTCTTACAAGGATTTTTGTTTAGGTGTTGACATTGTAGTTTAACTGATGTGTTTACCTTAAAGCCAGATTATGCGTCATATTTAATATAATCAGCCAAGTCAATACCCACGTAACTGTGTTTTGTTTTTGTGTTTTACGCTTTCATCTATCATTTTAGGACAGCGGAAATGAAAAATAGGGTATGATTAATAAAAATCATTATATATGGTGATCCTGCATGTCAGAGCTGGTTTTGAGGTTTTTGCCACCTACGAACAGTTACTGGGTCACAGCCGAAGAATGACAGTCTCATATTTGTCCCCAGAACCTTTTTCATTTATCTCACTGAGATAGCCTTGCTACATCGTCATATAGTGCCTTTCTCATATCCAGCAAAAAAAAAAGCCTTTCAATGGATGGAGAATAGCCTGAAACTAGAAGAGGTAAATGACTGAATTAAATCTGGATTTAATATAGTGTAATTATATGGATTCTCCCCTTTACAGCCTTGTTTTTTTGCAGTAGTCCAGTTGATTTTATTTTCTGTTCCAGCTGGAAAAGTAGAATGCACTAAGTTCACTCAAGAAAGAAAATGGATTTTACCACAACACATTGATCAAACAGCCTTATGTCACAAAAATATGGTGCTGTCATACCCTGTTTGATAGCTACACAATAAAATGTTCATGAAAGACATGGTTCTTCAGAATTTCATGTTGTCATAAAAAGTAACAGAGAGGATTCATTTACATGTTGCACTCTTCAGAGGGTACTGGTTTAAATTTCACAATGACATCAAATAAAGGAAATCTACTGCCATCTTGTGGATATTGAAAGGGAAAAAAGACCGACCTGGTTTACAACCCTCTGCAGTATGAGTCAAATACACACTGGGCACAAGCTATCCTAGGAACCAAAGAGAACCAGCTGTTAGGAGTTTAATCGTGACATATTGTATTTACAGGACTCATGACAAGTTGTGCATGGTTATTTGTTGCACATGCTCTACTTTAAGAATGTAATTTGCGTAGAAGCAGCTGCAAAAATGATTACATAAAATGAATGTCTAGTCATAATAACAATCCAGATTTAAACGTGTGACAAAAAAGCTCAGTATTGTATCTAATGTTGAAGACTGTGCCATGTTTATGCCAGTCCTGAGGTCTTTGATATCACTCTGGCATGTTGTTAATCTTAGATGGATGAGGAACGAGGCTTCCTCTAAGACACACCCTTGAGAATATTACGAATATTTCTGCAATAGGAAATTGCACTGAATGCTATTCAGCCTTAGTATAATCACTCAGGTATGTGCAGCTTTGTTGTTATTGGTCAGCTCTTAAGTACATGATTCAATGTAGCCGTAATGAGGGAGCGTACACTCAGCAAAAATTAGAGTTCCAGAGTCTGAGCATTTAAAGCACACAGATTATTTGACAGTGAGGAGAATTAATCAAGCTTCAAATCTTTGGAGCTGATAGTAATGAGAATGGAGATGGGCCACCAGGAAGATGTGATGAGGATTAAGAATGCAATTCACGACAGGGAAGTACCCCATCTCAAAGAGATATAGGCCTTTTTTTTCCTCTCTTCCTCTTATTTTTGCCAGTGGACAGAGACTTTTCAGTCATTTTCCTGTCCTGTCTGATTTATATCATACAGAAGATCTTGCCGGTTAAATTAGTTCTCTTCTCTTACCATCACTTTAAATGTGTTGAATACGCTGCATCACAAGACTAAAATCAGGGTGTGTTTCCTGTTCTGTGTTTAACATTAAGCTCTTTTAGCCTTGCATCATCAGACTAAACTAATTTGTGATTTCCAAGAGGTGTTATCAAGGGAGCAGTGCATAATGCTTCTGGACGCAACTGGATTGACCTACAACCAATCACAGCCATGAAATGTTAAATTCAACTTCATTTAACAAAGAAATTGCAGTGCTTGTTCTGCAAAAAACAATGGCGGCCGGGTCACAAACTCTCTCAAACTACAGAGAGAGGCCTGTGATCGTTATGAGAAGACATTGTATGGAAAATAAGTTTAATTTATATCAACTCATCAAAAGCAACTTAACTATGATTCGACGATTTTATTAAAGAGCTCCAGACATTTAAATGAAAAACAATCTGTTCTTTTAAATAATAATCTAAAAAAATAGGCCTCCTACTGTTCACTGTAAAGTGCCCCCTTTTTCATGTTTGATTTGAAGGGACTGCATATTTCGGATTACAAAATAAAGCTGTATCTTAAAGATGATGATAGTAATATGTTCAATCATTGCTCAAGTATTTACTGAGTTTCCCATTTTCAATTGCATAAGACCTTCAAATCAAAGCTGCATTTGTTTGGTTCTGTTGTGGACACCAGATCACCTCTGGTCTCATCTCATCAAATCAAATCTTATCAAAAATAGCTTTGCATTACTGAGTAAAGATGTCTGGACTGTTCTGGTCTGAAGCCCGGAATTCAGGAACCCAGAATACACAGTGCATATTTGCCCCACCGCCTTTCTTAGCAAATGCTTATACATGGCAATATACACCTTCCAATTCTTCCCTCTGGGAGATGGTAATACAATAAATGGGAGTGTCATAAACAGAGCACCTTCATTGCTTTCTTTTACACATTCTGCCGTGAGTTCACTGTGATTTATAGCCAACAGTGGTCCATCAGCATTGCAGTGGGCATGTGAGAGGCAACTGAGGTATCAATGCAATCATAGCTCTTTGAGTAGACATGCTCTATAGCAATGATGAACGATGACAGCATATAGAAAGTAATATATGGTGAAGTGGCAGGCAGTTGTAATAGGGTCTGATTACTGACACAGTGGTGAGGCGCTCTGATTTTAGAGCCTACATATATGCAACTATACCATAAAAAAAAACAGAAAACAGTTGTTTCTTAAAAGCAAGAAAATGTATGATCTCACTGATTCTGTTCACAGACTTGATTTTTATTTTAATAGCACCTGCCAGGCCATCAGATCACCTTGAAGATTAAATCAAACAATCAAAAAGCAAATATCACAAGACCTGGGAGAACTAACAGTCAGACCACCACTAAAGCTCAGGCCAAAATGGCAGTAAAGATAAATGATTGCCTTACAGTAATTTTACCAAAACCTTTACTCAGCCCATAACTCTTAAAGAGCTTCATAATACTCTATCATGGATAAAAACGGGAACATGTCCTGCCTGGGTGGAATTTCAGCAGAAATGTATATAGCTTTATGGCCACAGTGAGGTTACTTACTGTTAGACATGCTGCAAAAACCTATTAAGGAAACCTTATTTTCACCCTATTCCGAAATGTAATTAATGTTTGTACATCTTAAAGAATCACATGTCAAATTGTCCAGTAAATCAGTAAAGCTCCCCCATTATTGCTTCCATTATTGCTCTGTTATGGCATTCATACTTGAGGTTTTGCAGACTTTTGTCAATTGACAATTTTGACTCATATGCATGGAGATTTGTTTTAACTCCACAGTAGGTATTGATTTCCCCGCTACAACTCTACTGACTACTCATTACTACCGACATGTCATTATTATCTATACAAGCCAAAGCAGAGGTTTTAAAAGTGAGAGGCTGGCCTCCCTATGAGGTGCCCCAAATTACTTCAGTTGAGGCTTAGTGATGAATAATATAACATTTGTTTAAAAAATTTTTTTTAAAAAAGTGTTTTTTTACTTTACCTATCTACTTGTGTTATTTGTTGTTTGGTTGCTTAGTTGGTTGTTGTGACCGTGTCTAACGTGGGTTGTTGGGAGGGATGGCGGGATTCATGTTGGGTTTTTGTTTTATTTTTGTTTCTGTTTCTTTTTCTCGTTGAAGCAGACACACTGTACTTGTGTACTTAAATAGATAGCTCAGATACAGTCGTTTGTGAATTTTACAGTTTTTCCCCACTTTCATAGAGTCAGACACTACTTAATGCCTAGGAGTATAAACCTCTTTTGCATTTGCTGTAGTCTGAAGCTGTGTCAAACTAAATATTAGGCTATCTTTGCTCAACTGTTGAGTGTCTTTGGTAAATAACATAATCACCATCCCATAGGCATCAAGGAATTGAGCCTTTTCCAAGCTTTGTCTGAGAGGTCAACAGTCTCGGACTTTAAAAAACCCCGGAGCTACTATTCATCAAAAAATTGCAAGGTATACGATTTTAACTATCATCTGTCATTAATAACAAAAACATTACAGGAAGGATTTCCTTTATCCCTTTCCTTTATGTATTCAGAAACATTAATCTTAGCCTCTGGAGTATGTATGCCCCATGGATATTGCTGTTCATTAAGCAAATATCCCTATGTTGTCATTTTGTCGTGTCATTTTGTCGTGTAATTATGTCGCGATGGGGAATCATTTTATGTATCTATTGTATGTGTATTTGAATGTTACCACACAAAAACACTGCAAACAACTGCATGGATATCTTTTTTTTTTTTAACTTGACAAAAATACTAAGTTGCTTTTACTGAGAAAGTTATACTGTGTTTAGTTAGTTATGGCTGCTTTTTAAATAGTTTGCTTACTATGTATTATGCAAAACATGATCTTTCTCCATCTAGCTTGTTGGGATATCTAATGCTGGGATCGCAAGTACACCTTGTGAAGCCCAATTAAGAATATCTTTACTCCTTGTTGAAGGGTGAGTGACAAGGCCTCAGCTGATGTACTGTTGAGGTTTCCCTCAAAAGAGCAATCTACACTACAGAGGGGCAGACCAGGCTGTCTAGTTAGCACCTTGGCGGCAGCTCTCTGTGGTTCCCCATGACTGGAATGCAAGCTATGCAGCATGA
The DNA here is from genome assembly GCF_963691815.1 of Echiichthys vipera. NCBI lineage: Eukaryota > Metazoa > Chordata > Actinopteri > Perciformes > Trachinidae > Echiichthys > Echiichthys vipera. The sequence goes on along the minus strand of NC_139834.1, from coordinate 10,419,548 downwards.
CATTTCATCAATATAAGGAGGGTAGACTGAGGGGGGTTAATTTCTAATCCAGCTGGTTTATGCAGGCTCAGGCCTACTCAAGAGCCTATTCAGATGCATTAGAGGTATTGCACGTAGAAGGACAAGCATGACAGGACACTGGCACCATTTGGACTTTGTGCTAGTTGATTCTATGTCCTGTTGAGAGAAACACGCCTGAAGTGTTAGAAGCCTGTATTTGCCATTTATTATTCAATCACATACAAGCAGTTTCAATGTGTGCCACATCACTGAAGCAGAATTGATGGAACTGTCACATTTGTTTTCTTCAAAATCAGAATGCTGTTGGGATAAGATGTACTTTTGTTAGTGGTGAATTAAATCCATGTGTTTGTCCCATCAAGTATAAAAGTTGGTTTACATATGTGATGAATATACGGCTGGATGATGTGGCCAAAATCTATCTTCTCAATCTATCATTTAATATCCCGATCTCTCTGGTAATTTCATTAAAAAAAAAAAATAGTCTATATGAGTCTATTTTTGTATACTCCTGTGTGAATTAAATACTAGTAAAAGTACTGAGTATTTTCTCATTGTATAAAGAACTTCATTGCAAAATGTACAAAACAGTTAAATGGAAATTACATCGAAAATAAATAAGACAAAACTACATTCTTGAAAGGATATTCCCTCAAAATGTTCACAGCAGATCACCAGAGAAATGTGAGTTAGTATGTGCTTGTAATTGTGTTTCACTATATCTAAACATATGATTTAATAACAATATGATTCAGATTAATTATATTATTTTGAATTATCCCCCAGACCAATACGATTAAAAAGCCATAGAATTAAATTGTTGAAAGGATGGCATCAGAGGTTAGCAAAATAAAAAATATATCCTCTGTACAATCCCCATTTTAAGGTAATCTCAGACTGAATCTGTTCGGTTCAGCTCTGCACTGTCAGACACTACTTCATCAGCCTCAGCTGTTGGGCTAGGTTATGCGTTGAGCTGAATGTTAATATCAGCATGCTAGCATGTTTATGCTAGGTGTCATGTTAGCATAGTGTCACTTGCTTATGTTTCACACATTAGCATGCTAACATTAGTATGTTAGTAAGCTACGTGGAACATTAATCTTAAAGAAAAGATAAAGAGAGGAAAGTCAGGGATCACCAAAGTCATTCCAAGTCTGTGCCTGGAAAACATAGATGTGCGTATAACACTAAATGGCAATCTGTTTAGTATTTGTGCTGGACCAATGGACCAACAGGACCAAGTGCTGGACCACTGAACAGGCTGACAGACTGTACAGCATTGCCATTTCTAGAGCCATGCTGCTAATGTGGCAAAAAAACAAACTGGTTTCCATGGAGAGAACATAACAGGAATTAAATATAGTTACCTCCCATAAGGAAATTAGATCAGCAACTGCGAAAACAAAGTGTGTTAAAGTCAACCGTTGATGTTTATCACCTGCTGTAGTGACTATTTTATGCCAATATTTTCTTATGGTTTATGGGTGGTGTGCATTACACATTTTAAAGGCAGAACATACACTTTGAATTGTCATGTGATGACATAATAGACATTTTGGTACTTGACCTTGAGACCATTAAAGCCTTGTTCTTCATTTGACCTTCCATTTCTGGAGTCACAACAACCTTTAAAGCCATGACAAGAAGAGCTTATACCACATAAATGCCATGACCTTGATTGTGTAATATAAGAAGTACACCGCAGACAAGGGGATAAGTACCTTGTTCACAGCGTGTGATCTTCAACAGCAAGACTAGGGTTAAATTCAGGATCCAACTTTGAATTTGTTTCAAAATCACACTCTCTTTAAGTTCAATGGAGAGCTTGACTTTCAGCCACATTCTTTTATCAGCGTCATAGTCCAAATCAATAGACTGTCTGTTACCTGCTCACCACCACCCAATGTCACCATTAAATTACCATAGTTTAAGAAGCTTTTAATGCAGCATTATTTTATCACAGTCCGGAGTGACATCTCAAACTCTAAGAGGTATCTCTTAAAGTCATATTTCTGTACTTTAAGCAATTAACACTCTACCTAAGAAGAACTTAAAAGCACTCCTAACCATATGAAGGATAAACGTGTATAGTATCTGTAAGAATCAGATACCCCACAAAACAAAATTAACTCACCAATCATTTTCTTGTCAGCAACTGTTCTGTGAAAGATGAGTACGCTGTCATCAGTAATTACTGCAGTAAGAGATAAACTTCACCACTAACTTGTCATTGGTAGCCCTTCCTTCTCCCTCAGGCTATTCATCCCTCCTTACCTCATGCAGTGCCCCCCACCACCACCTCCTCCTCCTTAATAATAACCCACCCGCTTTGAGCATCCATCTGCCTAAACAGAAGAAGTCTCTCCTCGACAGTCACTATCTAGGCACAAGCTTGCAGGCAGCAAACTCAAATGTGTTTTCCCAAAGGATTTAATATCTAGTAAACCCCAGGAGGCAGCGATTTATACCATCTATAAACTAGCCCCAGAGTCTCAGTGGGAGTGAGTACAGAGCTCTAGACAGGTAAACCACTCTTCCTCTCTGTGTGTTTGTGTCTGTGTGAGACCAAATAATGCATCCTGACCACAGGGTCATCAGCCCTTCTTCATGATATCCAGGTGGATTACAGTATAAGAAATGATATCGGTTGAACTGGGAGAGGGTTTACAGGATGCTCTTGAGAGGAATTAGAGGTTTCTATTTAAAAGGAAGACCAGCTCAAAGATTGGATTTTTACTCTTTGTTATTCTGTACTGTTGGCATGGTGGTGAAAAGACTCCTATCTTAGAATTGCCGTTTATTTTCATTGGATGCAATCATCATTTTAACTTTGAACATGAACAGATAAATGAAATAATAAATGATGATGATAGTAATAATAAATAAATGAAAATCTCTCTCCCTCTCTTTCTGTGTTTATTGCTGTTTTTAACATTGGTGTACAAGTTCATGTCTTGAAAGCATCTTATTCTGAGAATGCAGATCTGAGAGCAGCAGTAATCTGCAGTTGTGCTTGGTGTAATCATATGAAGGTATGACAGGGTCACAGCTAACTATAGCTTGGGAGCTGTGCACCATCAGTGTTTGTCCTGCACTCCATATGACTTGGACTCTCAATGACCACCATCTTAATGTTTCTAAGCTCTTGGTTCAGCCCTAAATATAACAATAATGTATAATCTTTCTTGTTGAAAAAAATCATACATCAGAGAATATGTACAACAAATTCAACATAGCTTTTCATTTAAGCTTTGAATTGCCTTTACTGGTTGAAAAAACACTTTTTGTTATTTTGTGCACAAAGAGTTCATGTTTTCTCTTCTGCATGAAACGCCCTCAGGAACTAACAAGCCTTGAATCCTAATTAACGTAATAGTAATTTTGACATTTCTCACACAGGTTAATAAACATGAGTAGATACAGTGGGTCTGGCAGTTTAAATGAGTATTCCAAACTATGACACAAGCACAGAGAGATAGATCTGATGGTGGCTTATTTTAATCTTAAGTAATCAGTAGTTTACAAGGGGTTTGTCGTAGTCACACATACAGCACAAAAACTGATGGCAACACACAAAGCTCAATTTACTTTATATGTGCTGTCAATGTCTCTCGTTCATCTACTTAAATAAGATTATTTCTATTCCAGTTCAATTTGTACCTTTAAAAGAACCATGCAACTTGCTAATGTATAGCATCAAGGTTTAGTGGGCAGAAACTGGAAAAAAAAAACATTTGCCAGTGGATCATGGCAAGTGACTAATGCTGAAATAAAATGAACTAAATCAAACAAGAAACAGAACTGTCTTTTTTAATTATTCTTTTTAGTTTTAAAAGAATACTGTGAAAATGTCTTTATGCCAAGCTATGGCAAAGCTAAAGGAACATAAATGCATAAGGATAATAATTTATAATGCAAATAAACAGTCATATCATGGTCTTATCATTGGTACTAATGGATATGCTCACATTTGCTCACATTTGCAGGTCCCCCTTTTGACGGTTAACCCTTGCCAAAATGTGGAAAAGGGCGAAGAACACTGGTCCCACTACCAACAGACGATGTACAGTATTGCAATTCCACCTTAGTCTTAAAATGTCTTTGTATTCTGCTTATTCCTTTTCCATTCTACTAATTTAAGCAATAATTAAGTGGTCTTGTGTCCATCTATTATGAATATTAAATGGGAGAGACTATAAGTGTATTCCTAATTGCCAAAACAGTAAGTTATATACTTTCACTATAATCAAAAAACAATATAATGTTTTTTGGTCTCTGCTGTACAATTCCTGCAATGACTGAAACTATTACACATTTAAAAACTGTATAGCGTAACAAGTGAATCTTTTGAACAAAAGAAAAGACAACATTGGCAACATTGTTTTAGAACACTATTTGGTTGTGATTATATGTAATGAAAGACTGCATTAGTCTTTGATGTGAGCAAACCAATTTAATCCAATTCTCATATACAGTAAACTGTGTGCAAGTTAATTCATCACCAAAAGTGGCGGAAAATGAGCTCCCACTAATCCTGCCAAAACATAACATATTGCTTGAGTCAACAAACAATTTAGGGTGTAGAAAAGCACTCCATATTGTACACACTGACAGATTGGTACATCAAGGCAGTTACTTTAAAACTTTGAAACATGAAGGGTTTGTTGTATCAGCAAATTGAGTAATGCTCAGGCTTCAACACTGCTTTATAGAAAAATTGTGGGGAAATTACAGTTTTTAAAGCAGAAAATGAAAGCCTGGTCTCTGTTAACTTATTGTTAATATGCTCAATGACTATATCATCAAATATTCACATGAATATGAAGGTATTTAATGATATTCTCTTTCTGCTAAAAATGTTGGTTACTCCATCTTTTATCTCGTCATTTTAAAGTTGAATTACTGCTACCATCATGTGAATATGACTCAAAACATGTATTAAATCAGTGTGAAAACATAATGTGAAAGGGGTTGCTCATTGTGATGAACAGAGAGAATCATCAACTAAATCTGTAGATCACCTCAGCTTTAAGGTGCTAGTGAGTTCAGCTCATTGTTTATTGGTCAACAGCTGCTGCAGTTTTCAGTGAAAAAGCTCTAAAACACTAAACACTACCTGCACAGCACCAAACAGCAGACAAACACAGTAAGAGACTAGCTGGAGAAGACAGTGGTGTATATAGCAGCTGAGGAGCCAAATATTTCCGTTAGTAGAGAACAAAAACAGCGGTAATTTGGACATTTTGATTTTCAGGACACGGACATGACTCCAAATTGAGATTGATAATGTTGCTACATAACTGTTGTAAATAATAAACTGTTTGCTAACAAGTTCGCTATATCAACTTTTAAAGGCGATAAAATGTCAATGTGATTAAAAAAAAAAGACCTTCCACTGACCCCCAAGTGGCCAAAACATTTTTTTTACAGGTTTGATTATACTATAGTAACATAAGAGTTCAAACGGCATCAGTGGAAAAGGCAACTAAACCTGAAAACATTCACTCCAACCACATGATGTACAGTATCTCCTTATAAAATTCATGAGAACTATGTGAGTTGGAGTTTTCCCAACTGAGCAGGTACTTCAAAAGCCAGTTGACTAAAGGTCTTCTCTCTCAGGCTTCAGTGATAAACTGAGGATGAAAAGAAAACATCCATGGATTAAAGTTGCCTGCTTGCTGCCCTTTACTGTGACCCTCTCAGTGCTACAGTTTATTCAGGCCTCTATGAGCTTTTCCACATTATGCCTGACTGGGATACTTCCAGTCTCTCTGCCAAATGTTAATTTCAGTCTCTCACTCAATTAGTTCTCTCTCTCTCTCTCTCTCTCTCTCTCTCTCTCTCTCTCTCTCTCTCTCTCTCTCTCTCTCTCTCTCTCTCTCTCTCTCTCTCTCTCTCTCTCTCTCTCTCTCCATCTATCAATAACATACACCTAAAAGTAAAGAGGCAAATTAATGCTTCCCCCTGGTTTGGACAATCAGCGACATTTCTGCCCATACAGGGAAATGCCTGCAGGACATAACCTGTAATTTCACAGAGGCAACTATTAATTAAAAGGTTATGTTAGACAAAGGGATGTTGATAATTAACTGTTAACCGACAATAAGAATTTTGACCGATCAATGCTATGAGTTAAAAAAAAATATTCAAAAGAAGGAAATACAACACATGGGATGGGACACATGCAACCTTATGTCCCTTTTTATTGGAGTAGCTTATCGGAGAGATAAAGCACCAGCCAATTAAATCCAGCAGCAACAAACTTAACAGGAAAAAAGAACATGCAATTTGCTAGTGCAGTAGCAAGGGCTACATAACACATGCCACTATATCTATGAGGACACGCGGAGGCCATCCTACACACGAGGTGTGCTGGGCAGATACACAGCTGACAACCTCGCAGGTGGATGCAGTGGAAACAGGCTCAGACATATGCTTTGTAGACAGACCACAATGCACGTAACATCATGGCAGCACGACCGGTACAAGTCCGCAGCTGTCTGCAGAATCCCAAAGTCCAAATTAGCACCCCTAGTTGGACAGTATATACAGTATATATCACTTCATGTCCTACAGCCATAACATAGCATTTACTCATGTACTTCTAACTGATCCAGTGTGATTTCTTCTCGCCCAGGTTTCTCCCTCGTTCATCAATACATTCAGCGTTTTAATGAGGTGTCTGGCAACAAGTCAGGTGAAGTAAAAGGGCTGGTTATTTTCTGGTAGACAAACATAGAACCTTTGTTGAGGTCTCCGTGCACTACTGCACTGCATTATTATAAATAATGGAATAAATATTGAATAATACATTAGGTATTATTGAGTACTGTGTCTGCTTGTGGCCTGTCCTGTCTTTGTGTTGATAACATGAAATATCTATTGACTACCTTGTCAAATCAGTCGCCCTCAGTTACACATTTGACAGGGTGGGGGTTTTCCTATTTCAGTCCTTGTCATAATAATCATTAAACCTTGGATTAATGTTGTTCTTCATTGACGCCTGTGTGATCCTCTATCTTTGCACATCGAAAGCCTGATAAGAAAATATTCAGCTGCAGAGCAGGTAGGCAGAGGATCACAGTGTGGATCTCATATACTGCTGTTTGAAATGCTTGAGTGAATTAATGTGCATTCATTAAACATTGTGGGCATTGTATGTATTGAATATGCCTGCAAGAGTTGAAACAATTAGTGTATCAATCACTTAGTGTGTCGTGAAAATAATAATCTACAACTATTGAAATGTTAATCCATTAATCGTTTCAAGTCATTTCTTAAATAAAGATGCACGCCGTACTTTAAGCTTCTCCTATTTAATTGTTTGCTGATTTTCTGTTTTCTATCACTGCAAGTGAAAAATCTTAGGGTTTTCATCTGGTTATAAATATTATAGACCAAGCCATTAATCAAGAAAATAACTGGCAGATTAAATGAGAATGAAAATAAATGTAATGAAATTAAACGCAGCCCGTATATGTACATCCATACATTAGCCTCTCTGTAAAAATGTTCAACATATATAATGATGAAACATTCTAAAATGTTTGTACATTTGTAGAAATGCAACATTAAATTATGTTTTAAATCATGTTTTTGGTGTCATGACAGAGCAACTTCTACCTCTTTACCTTTATTATGTCTTGAAATAATGAGCATAGAATTTCACAATTGATGGATAAAGCTACTAAGATGACAAACATCCACAGCAAGCGCGTGGGCTATTTAAAATATATAAGAGTGAAATGACCCAGAGGTTTATAACACGGCTATCCAAATTTGGGTAATTTAGGAATAATAGCTGACACCTAATACTATTAGTAATACTAAAGTAACTTTTAAGTTAACTCGCAAATAGAAGGAATATATTGGGCTGGTATGTACACATACAAGGTTGAAACTGACTGAGATATGTCTGCAGCACTTGCCATTTGTTTAGCTGTCAAAAAGCTAATGTTTCTGTCAAGACACACAAACAAAGCATCACTGGGAATACGTTTGACATACCTGACATCTGCTGGTAGAGAAAAAAGAAATCTGCTTAGTTCTGCCAGAGAAGAACTCCCAACTGAATATGTATTTCAAATCCTACTGTGCTTTTGTTTTGTTCTGTTTTCTTCTTAACTTCAGATTGAAAAGTACTATGCTCATAATTGACTGTTTATTTTTTTATTTTTGCTGGCTTCGTTTAGCTGTCATCCGGAGCAGATCCAAGACTCCTGGAGTAATGATCACGCAGTATGTAGTTGACATACCAGAAGGGAAAAGCACCCCAGATTTCCAGAGCAAACCTGTCCCACTTACTATCAAGGAAGGTGTGTTTCATTATAACAAAGAAGGCAATAAAACAACTGATACAGTAGGCAGTTGTGAAGTCATCAAAAAGAGGTGCATGACAATAAATGACTGATCCAAGAAACAAAGGGAGGTTGATTGGTTGGGTTTCATAACACTGTCTTCCTAATTATGAACACTGTCTGAAATCATAGATGTGAAAATAAAGATGCAGTATTTTCATATATCCTTTAGGGAAATTAGCTGTTTTCAAGGTTGTGGTCACAGGGGATCCAAAACCAGAGGTGTCATGGAGAAGAACTAAAGGGCCCATTTCAGACAAGGCCAAATTTCAGAATAAATGTGATGAATCAACTGGAGAGCATATATTAGAGGTGAGTTATTATTAATTATTTTCACATTCAACATTAAAAATTCTTATATGTATGATTTCTTATGAGTATTTACTGCTCATACTGAGTTTTTAAACATTACTGTATTAACAGTAAAACTGTATAAATGTGTCGATTTAATCTGTGCATTTAATAATTTTCCATGTCACATGTATTCCCAGATTATCAAGGTGTCTGGTGAAGAAACAGATACATACAAATGCTCAGCTGGGAACGAATATGGCAAGGCTGTCTGCACAGTAACATTAAATGTGATTGAGGGTAAGAATTCACAGTTAAGAAACCTTATTGTGAATATTGGTTTTATGTCAGGGACCCGATTAATCTGTAATTGGTATCGTAATTTATTTCAACACTTACCAGTGTGTAGTTCCCCCATTGTTGTATCTGACTTCAAATCTACAGTAAAGCTGTGAAAGGCATGAACAAATCTGAGTGGGTTTTTCTGCTTTCAGCTTCGAAAAATCCATCAGACTTGAGAAAATTGCTGCGGAGAAGGTAAGAAAAAAGACATCATGATATGAAATTATCTAATAAAATAATATCATGTGTGTGTATTTTATCATTGTTTTTTGTCTGGTCATAAATATATTTTAACATTTTTTCGTAATACCTTTAGTAAAGTAGAGGAAAAAGAAGGGGAAGCTGATGAAAGATTCTGGGAAGCGATGCTGAACGCTGACAGGAAAGACTACGAGCGCATCTGTACCGAGTTTGGTGTTGCAGACTTACATTTGATTCTCAAGAAACTGGAAGAGAAAAAGAAGGAGAGGGCGCAAAATAAGTGTAAGGTATGAAAACGGTCATCTCTTAAAGGAGATGCATCATCTCCGGGTAAATCACCAGTACAGCTTGGTCTACAGGTGGTCTTAACAAGTTATGACGGATTTGACATTTCATGTTTATGTAGAATATTCACTAAAGTTAGCTTATTATTTTGTGTTGTGATCACTTAATAGTTCAAATGCAGTAATCAGACCAACAGCGCTGCATTTGAAATATTTACTTGTATTGTCCATTGTTACTGCTCATGCATCTCAATAATTCCAACTGTCTCTGACTCCTATCCCAATCAGCTGTTTCCATCTCTTGCGAGTATTAAAAAAAAAGTTATATTTATCTTTTTTTAAGATGACATCGGCTTCATTAGAGTGGGAGACTTATCTTAAACATGCACAGTGAGACTGCTTTAGCTCTCTTTCGCTGTTGAGTTATTTGTAAAACTATTACATCAACTGTGTAACCACTCAATATTTAATAAAGTATACCTATAATAGTTTCCATGACATGTACGCTGCGTCTGCCATCAATAGTGCAATGTGCCAAATTGTATGGAAAGACTTCACATGCAGATTGACAATTATACACAAATGTCTGAAATGTAAATTTAGTGCTCGCTATAGAGTAAATTATTGAGTGCCTATCATTTAAGGAGTAATAATGTAAGTGGACAAGGATCATTGTGTATGTCTCAAACGTATTTTGCACTTATAAAGTGCAAAGTTCACATCAGTAACTGAATGTAAACATTTTTCATTTTAATATGTACAATATACAAGAAAGTAAAAAGATCTTGTCCTTAGTTGCAATACGAAAGTTCGATTTGGTGTGTAACCTCTCTGTGTACCTGGTAGGGTGGTGCAATTCCATATGATGAAGACGCCATAGAGAAACACAGCCTTAAAGGTGCTGGGAGGACGAAGGACCAGGTGCAAAAGGACACAGGGCTCAAACAGGTGGATGAATCTGTCAACCTCCTTGACACAGGGCTGAATTTGGAGGATGAAGAGGCCACCCTCCTCTCTACAGAGTTTAAACGTAGGTTCAAAAAAAGGAACAGTGTTTTGGGTAGAAAGTTCGGAAAAATGTGTCTTTCATGTGTATCCATCAAGTCTGTTTTAGCACTTCCTTTAAGGTCCATTTCATAATGGGGGTTTAATGTTTTTTTAACCATTACTGTCCTGTTTACTGTAGTTGCTTTGTGTAGCAAAATGAATTGATGGCTGGGTTCACTGACGGAATTGTGTTGCTTTTTTACAGTTTCCAATGTGGACTTTGTTATCAAAATCCAGGAGCTTAAAGCTCAAGAAAGAGAGGACGCCCTCTTTGCCTGTGTTCTGACTCACCCACTACCCAGGATCACATGGATGGGCAAGGGTAGGGCCTTAGAGGATGGAAAGAAATACAGCATAACCGTGTCAGACCACAAACTGATCCACCGGCTGCTGATTAAGGACTGCAACCAGCAGGACAAAGGCATCTACTCAGCTGTGGCTGGCATTACGTCCTGCAGTGCCTGGCTGGTTGTTCAAGGTAACACCTTAGAGCCTAATGCACCAATAACCAACAATGTGTGCTTAAGTAGTCCTACTTGCTGCCATAATTAGTAATGATTTGTGTGTGTGTTCATGTTTGTTGCATTTTATATCCTCTAAGCTGAGAGTGACCCTGCATCTGCTGGACTGAAGAACGCTCGTAAAACTACCTTGGCTGGTGGAGCACAGATTGACCTTGAGAAGGTGGCCAGGGAGCAACAAATAAAAATCCAAGAGGAGATGGAGAAGATTTTAGCAGCCATAAAAGCAAAACAAGGAGAAGGACAACTGAAAGAAGTAAAGGCAGTACCTACAAGTGGAAGTGATAGTGAAATAAGTGCAGTCACTGGACCGGGTAAAAACAATGCAGCAGCAAAGGACAAGCCTAATGCTGCAAAAAACAGTGCCCTGTCTGAGCCGGCAGGGAGCAAAGGGTCAAGAAAAGATGGCACAGAGACTAAATTAGATGATTCAGGGTGTGAAACAAAAGCTGGAGAGCAACTGATAGTAGATGACCCCCAGAACAAGAAACATACAAGAGCTGGTCAAGCGGCTTTTCACAAGGTAACAGGTAAAGTCGATCTATGCCTAACAATGCATTTTCATCGTCTGCTGCAGTGAGTGTCAGTGGTGGTTAAAATTTGTGTTAATGATCAAAACGTGTGGACTGCTATCCTACTTGTTATTTCAAAAGCGGACGCGTCCGGATTTATTTAAAACATAACAGATGTCAAATATTTTAGTGCTTGGATTAAGTGTGACATACCAAGAAGAGCCCTTTTATCTCATGCTCAAATTATAAGAATTGTATGAATCTTGATGATAAATGACCAGCTGTTTATCACTCAATTTAGCATCTTATTGCTGTAGGCTTACTTTCATGTTCGCCAATGATTAGAAGAAGATTGATTTGTTGTTCCTCTCATGGCTAGTTGTGATGCCTTTAAAATTTCTAATACATTCTTTTTAAATTATAGCTGTAAATTTACATTACAGACCAGGTAATGTAAACATGACTTTATTATTAGCCGAAATGGTGTCAACAAGAGAGGTTCCAACAACAAACCTGATCAAGAAGGCTAAAACTCAACTATTTTATTACCACTGACTTACTACAGATGCAAATGAAGAAGAATATTCTGAAGAGAATGAGGACTTCACTGGATCTACCAATAATTCAAGATACATAAAACATGGTCAAGAGACATATGAAGAATATGGTAAGAATGTGGCTGTAAAGCTCTTGTTACCCATATTACATAAATGGGCCATTTCTTTGTAATTGAAAACACTTATTGAAATATTTTTTTGCTCAGTTAACATGCACATAAAGATTATGTGTTGTGTCTGTGCAGAGTCCAGGGAGTTCAACCAGATTCAAACGTATGCCACAAGTCAAAATGAAGTGGCTGAATCCACTGGGTCTGTCAGACGCTCCAAGCGCATAAGGAAGGTCCAACAGAAACAACGTGCATCTGGTAGGAAACACAGGGAAGATGTTGACTACATGGAGGATATATACAACAGTTAGCACATCAAGATATATTATTACACAGTAAAGTAATGTCCATGTCCATTTCTGTGTAATGCACAATGGTGGCAATAATGGGATTTCCTAGTTTTCTTTAGTCTGCTTTTTCAACATAAATCACTTGTTTGATTAAGGAGCTTCCATTGTCTGTGAGTCCTCTTTAGTAGAATCTAAGGAGAGTATAGGCTATGTTACAGACTCAAACAAAATAAATGATCTAAAAGTTCTTAAAGCATTAAAAGTGTACAAGACTGTGAGTGAGCATCTGGTATATTGCTATGAACAAGTAGGTCTAATGTAGTTTTAAATCTAAGTAAAGATTCACCTAACTGGTTGAGATATTGTGCTTAGTGTTAACGACGAACTTGTGAAGTAGCATTATGATATGTAACCAACTGGCAAAGCTGCGCATAATGCAGGTAAGCACAGAGTTTCTGTCTTTGGTTGGGTGGGAACTCAGAGAGATGTCTCTCCTTGTTCTCGATCAAGATCCAAATGGACAAGCAAGTGGCGATGGAGAAAGTGACGATGCAGAGAGTGGCGATGTAGTGAGTGGCGGTGCAGCGAGTGGCGATGCAGCGAGTGGCGATGCAGTGAGCTGCGATGCAGTGAGCTGCGATGCAGGGATTGGAGTTGCAGCGATTGGCGATGCAGCGACTGGCGATGCAGCGATTGGCGATGCAGCGATTGGCGATGCAGTGAGTGGCGAAGCAGCGAGTGGCGATGCAGCGAGTGGCGATGCAGCGAGTGGTGATGGAGAAAGTGGCGATGCAGCAAGTGACAGTAGTGATGAGAATGAAGAATCCACCGGCCAAGTCAAGCGTTCACGTTGTTCGAAGCGAAGCCGGAAAAAGCCGAAAGCAGTCAGTGGTAAGAGAAGTGGTGCATACTGCAAGGAGATGTAGTATGAGTTAATGGCTACAAAACAACACCCCTAGCAGTTAATATTTTCCGCAATGTGTTCTTTAATGGAGTGGAAGACCAGGTATAGTGACTCATAAAGATGTACTGTATATTTGTTATCAACTAGGATTTCAGATATGTATGTGGAAAGTGCTTGGTAAGTGATTTAATTTCAGTTTAATTAGCCCAACATACTGTATAACTCGTTATTGTAAACATCATATGTGCCACTTCTCAGACTGTATAATTTTCAATCAAGTGTTCAGGATTGAATATTTTGATCTTTGAAAAAGATGAAAGTACATCTCCTGAAGACTACAATGAGAGTGACGAGACTGCAGATGCAACTGGCACTGCCACACATTCACACCGTAAAAGACGAGGCCAACTGATAAAAGATGAGGTGATTGGTAAGTAACCTAAAAGTGTCATGACTGAAACACATGGTGCTTCAGCTGCATGTTATATAACTTCACACGGTTATAATTCATTTTATGAACTAAAAGCTTTGTAAAAGATAATCATTTATAACCATAACCTACAGCCCCATAACTGAATATCAAAATGATGTACATTAAATAAAAATGGTAAGTTTTGAAAATATTGTAGCCCATGTAAGAAAAAAATAAAAACAAGAATTATGAATAATTTTCCCTAACTATTCACCGTTGTGTGCATTAGGTCTGGGTGTTCATTTCATCTGTGGTTTGTCTGATGTCGACGCCATCATCAATGAGACTGCTGAGTTAACATGCAAGCTCAGCAGTGAAGATTGTGAGGGAGCTTGGTTCAGAGACGGCAAAAAGGTAAGTCGTAAAGGTCAGCCTCAACATTTCTTTGGGTACTGTGTTGGTGTTCATCAAAGAGCACATTTATAGTCTATTTTTGAATGATAATGATCGTCATTAGACCAGATTGTAACTGGACTTCTTATATCAAAAATAGTGATGAACAGTTACTGTGTGGTTGCTAAAATGCTCAGAGCAAAACACAATCTCATATCTTTGGTTCAATTCTTTTCACTTTTTTTGTATCAGGGGAAATATCTGTGACGCCTACATGCGTTACCATGGTTACAAACTGATCTTGTAGGCAAAAGAGTGCTTACAGATTGGGAGATCACTTTCTGATGAGCGAGACCCTTCTCTTCAGGGTGTCTCAGTCCAGTTGTTTAGTCTGCAACACAGTTCAAAGGCCAGTTTCACACCAGCGCAAACAAAAACACATTAGGAGGTTTTTTTTAACTGAACCAAACTGGTTGGGTATGAGATGGCACTACAATCCCTGTCATCCCCTTCCCCGTCATGTTTCCTGCTTATCTCTCTATTGTGCTCTCAGTAATAGAAAATGCAAATACCGCCAACAATAATTTTTTAAAATGATAATTACCAAAGGATTCATGAGTGATGTGTGATGTACCTCAAACATTTGGCAGCTGTTTAGAGACTTAGAGGGACATGACAGAGCTGGACTCGAAGCCCTTTCGGCCATGTAGTGTTGCTGATTTTAATAACTGATCAACAGTTTTTGCTCGATTTGTTTATTTTCATCTGTCTGCCCCCTATCAGATATCCCCAGATGACAATTTCAATGTCACTAAAGATGGTGCATTCCATAAATTAGTCATAATCAGGTGCGAGGAAGAGCACTCTGGAAAGTACCGCTTTGAGGCAGAAGGTCGTAAAACAGAGGCGATGATCAATGTCAAAGGTTTGAGAATCTGTCATGATAACAAAAATCATTTTTTTAGTTATGCAGTAACTGTAAGAGATAAAAAAAAAAAAAAAGATCAGATCACAGCTAAATACCACCGAAATGATAACTGTAAGTGGCCCTTTTTTGCAGATCCCCCAAGGTTTGACCCTGAAGACCTCAGTACATTCACTAAGCCTATGATAGTGAAAGTGGGGCATAACGCCATCTTCAAACTACATTTTGTTGGCCATGAACCCATAAAGATTAAGTGGTACAAAGAAGGAGAAGAGCTCCTAGAAGACAACAATACAAGAATAGAGAAATCTGCAAGTCACAGCCGCTTGCTCATGACCAGGTGCCAGAGGAAGGACACTGGAGAGATCAAGATAAAGCTCAAGAACGAACACGGCTTCATTGAGGCAATTTCACAGTTAATTGTACTTGGTGAGTCAATGAAGGACAATGCCGAAATTCAATACAGGAAATCTCTTATAATCCACAGAATGTTCTCTTATGCTTTACATTTAACGTAACAAAAATGTCAGACCAATTCAAAAGGAAACCATTAACTCAACATCTACTTCAGGACAACTCTAAAAGATTTGATCTGTGCAGCAAACTGTGTAGTAAGAAGTACTTTGCTATTGTAAAATGTTAAAAACAGCAAAAAGCAGGGTTGTTAAATGCGTCATAGCTCATCTACATAATGATACAAATCAAAGAGTTTTTTCTCCATCAGGTGAAAAGGGGGAAACATTTCACTGAGCCCATCTGTGCTTGGACAGATGTAGGTACTCTTTTTTTCCAACTGCAGTTCTCAAACTACTGTACTACTGACTGACAACACAACACAACATAAACGATTCAAGATTGTCTTTGCTCTGCTTGAAGCAGAATCCCAGTTGGTGATAATGTGACAGGTTAAAGATGTGTTTTGGTTATACATTTCAGTGACTGACAAGTTATTGTGTTCAAATTTCTACTAAATCTGTCATCGCTGCCAGCATAACAGCTGTCAAATTTTACCCTGACTATCTCTCAATGAAAATGCTGTTTCCGTAGTACAGCTTAAATGCTGTAACACTTTTTTGATGTTTCAGACAAACCCACTCCCCCCCTGGGTCCCGCAGAGGTAACAGAGAGCTCAGCTGCATGTATTGAATTCAGGTGGAGGCCTCCAAAAGATGATGGTGGCTCGCCAGTGATTAACTACATAATGGAGCGACAGCAAGTGGGACGAAACACGTGGAAGAGAATTGGGGAAATCCCAGGTGTGTCCAGCTACCACGATACAGACGTAGAACATGGCCGAAAATATTGTTACCGTATCCGGGCAGTGACTGCAGAGGGTACAAGTGAAGTGATGGAGACTGATGATATGCAAGCCGGCACACTAGGTGAGTCAAACTGGTGGGCTGCTTGTTTGATATCTGTCAACTCAGCTTGATCACTAATCTATAATCCTAAAGACAGGGATGTAATTGATGATAAACTGCACCTACAGTACTGAGCTTCCACTTTTTAATATCAGTTAAATATAAATTATATAGTTGATTATTTAATTACAAGAATTTATCTTATACCCATTCTTCTCTTGGCATTTTTCAAAAAATTGAAATTTCACCCACAATACCAAACTGATGATGATTAATTCTGACCGTGACAATTCATGGTAAAAGAATAAGCATACACTAAAGTCACATTCATTGTCTAAAAATCATAGCAAAGCCCGCAACCTTTGAGCTAAATAAAATAAGACAATGTCAAGTCACCGACTGTATGTTCACTAAGTTTTAGATATAGATAGAAACTCTTACACATGTAAGCCTTGTGATGGCACAACAGCCAACAAATAAAAAGTCAGCAGAAAAGAAACAAGGTCACAACAAGCACAGGGTGCCAGGACCGACACACCACAAGCAAAACAACATAACACGAGCATAATGCAAAAAAAAAAAAAAAAAAAAATAATGACGTTCACTTACTAATTAAGGGTAGTGCTTGGGAAAAAAACAGTCATGATGTGTCAAGTCAAGTCAAGTCTCCACAGAAAGGTTGAGTGATCCTTGACAAGTCTGAATTTAGTCCAGTCCACAATCACAATCCACTTGTTGCCCACAAGTTTGTTCATAAGAAAACTCTATTGGTGCTGTGCCACACAACCAGTCTTTGATCTCATATTAGCATCTCTGCAGACCAACAAACAGACGTTGGGTCACCCCTTCTCAAAAACATTTTCTCTTAGAAATCAGGTGAAACTTCTTTATTTTGTCTCTACATTATTGGATTAGTTAACTATTCGTGAAAACTGAGCTAAAGAAATCAATTGAAAAAAAGTCACACCAACTGATGGAGTCTTTAGCATTGATGTAGTACACTCCTGTGGTAAACACTGCTAATGGCAGTTTCCTATGCGCTCTCTATCAACCCAATGTGCGTATTAGTAGCCTATATGGAATAGCATACTAACGTTACCAAATATCACCACGCTCATATCTTACATTTAAGTTGCATTCTAACATTTGCTTACACCTGGCTTATGTTTGTTTTTGTAGTTATTGACGTTAACCCATTCAATAAGTCAGAGAGAATTGGGTAGTAAAAACCGTGTTGGAATTCACCAGTTTTTGGCTGTCATATATACAAATATATATATTAAATTGGTAACTAAGGAACCAAAGCTAGCTACAGAGCCAACGGACGTTAGCTAAGCAATCTTTTTTTTTTTTTATTGAACCAAACTTTTAAAAAGCTCCTCGAGTCGTTTGACAACACTTACCACTGTTTTTGAACACGTTTCTCAGCAGGGACGCAAAACTCTAAGCAAAAACGCAAAACACCTACAGACGGTTATGTTAATCTGAAAACGTCTTTTATCCATCTGCTGATCAAAACTAAAGACTTATTCTCACTCATTTACCAAACTGGGACTCCTAGTGGCTCTTAAACCTGACCCCCATTGAGACTGCAATCCCACGTTGGTAGGCTACCATGGGTTGTCGCTCAAGAGAAGTGGCTTTATGCCAATTAACAGTGCGTGCAGAAGGGAAACAACATCAGCAGAGAAAGATGCACATGCTCTAACATCTCTGAATCCAAATTGAAAAGGAAGTGTTGACATTTCACTTGTCATAGTAGGGAAGGAACAGGTTTTATTAATAGTTA
This sequence comes from Echiichthys vipera, assembly GCF_963691815.1. Classification (NCBI taxonomy): domain Eukaryota; kingdom Metazoa; phylum Chordata; class Actinopteri; order Perciformes; family Trachinidae; genus Echiichthys; species Echiichthys vipera. The sequence continues at coordinate 10,401,225 of NC_139834.1, read as the reverse complement.
TAATAACATCAGTGATGGCTCCATTCTGTTCAATTGTCCCTGTTAGCCATAGTTATAAGCCATGACAGTTTGACAGTAAGGAAATGGAGATAGCCATCAGTAATTCAATTATTGTGTTTTTCCGACCATGACATGTCAAAATGTGTTCTGAGAAAAAGCCCTTTTTGATCATCAGTTTATTCAGTGTCATACTGCCCCCTGCTGTGCTCTACTACTCACTATGTTTGCTACTGGCCTGTACCCTATTATGCACCAGGTAGCACATAACTTGTGCAGTAAGGCTGTAAATGACTATATTGCTTTTTTTCTATGATCAACAGCCCAAAACCTCTTCATATATATATATATATATATATATATATATATATATATATAGCAAAAGTGTGATGTAAATAATACTGAGAATAATAAAAGCATTTATCCTTAATGTAAATCAACACAAAAAAACAACAGATCTCTCATGCCAAAGCAGTTTGCTTCATTTGTAACATGCGTTAAAGTGAATTTTCAAATGGTAGAATGCTATTGGTAGATTAGTGTTCATCAATACTGCATTGTACGTGAACTAAGAAGAGTCTGAAACTACAGTTAAATCTCTCTGACAACAACCTTTATTTGTTTCTGCATGCTTCAGCTTTTCCTGGTCCTCCAGCTCCTCCAAAGATGGTCAGCGCCTTCGACGACTGCATCACCATTTCGTGGGCTTCACCAAGTAACACAGGAGGCTCCCGTATCCTGGGCTATATTCTGGAGAAACGCAAGAAGGGGAGTAATCTCTGGGCCGTTGCCAATGCCATGGATGGACTAATAAAAGGTCTGCAGTTTTATTTGGCTCTATTTCAGTCTGATGGCATTGAAGATCATAACACTGACATTTTGTTGTTGTCGCCGTTGTTGTTGTTTTCTTTGTTGTCATTGTCGTTGTTGTGAAATTGCTTCCAGAGAAGAAATATGCAGTGAAAGATGTTGTGGTAGGTCTGGAATATGAATTCAGAGTCACTGCCATAAACCTCTCAGGAGTTGGTGAATACAGTAACCCCTCAGAGTTTGTATTTGCAAGGGATCCAAAGAGTAAGTGTTGCAGCTGTTTTCCATGCTAAACATAGTATGTTCATATATCCTTTCATATTCATGTTCTTAATGTTTAGAATCATGTGATTTTAAAAGGATTTTCCTAAAGAAATGTATAACATTTAATTTTTATCAAAACAATGTTTTAAATTCAGTACGAATTATAATAATTAATCTGATTTCATCTGATAAAATCTAAGTAATTGTTTGCAATTATGACTTTTTTATATTGTGTGTACCACAGAACCTCCTGGTAAAGTTATAGGCCTGAAGGTGACAGAAACATCTTACACCCACTTGGTCCTGACTTGGACCAAACCTGAGGATAAACCAGGGATACAGGATGAAGCAAAGGGATATTTTGTTGAGATTCGGCCTGCAGAGTGCATTGAATGGTCTCGCTGTAATACCACTCTTATCATAACAACTTCCTTCAGTGCGAAAGGCCTGAAGTCCATGAGCATGTACTGGGTGAGGGTGATTGCGACTAACGATGGAGGAGAGAGTGCTCCCGAGGAACTGGCCAACTATGTCCTTGCAATGCCTTCACCTGGTATGTTAACTCTTGTTAGAAACTGAATGTGCTGCAGCTATGAATTGACATTTTGAAGCAACTTTAAAGTTCCCATATTGTAAAAAGTGAAATGTCTTTGTCTCCTTTGATTATAAAGCAGGTTGAGGTGCTATATACTGTACTGTAAATACTGTGAAGAAACGCTAAATCCACAGATAACTTCACACAGCCCGTATTCAGAAACTGTGTCTTTAAACGAGCCGTCACAACTTCTGTACGGTTGTGATGTCACTATATCTAGCTAGAAAGGGCCTTTACAGTGCCGTCACTGTCATTCCCAAGATGCAATGACAGTGCAGAGACATAGATAGTGCAGATGCAAAAGACCCGGGAATGCTGACCAATCAAAGCAGACTGGGCTTTTTCGGGAGAGAGGCTTATAGAGACAGCTGCTAGAAGAAAGTGTTTCATATAGAGGGTGAATACAGATATATTCAGTCAGACATGAGAAAAAAAACGTTTGTTTTTTTTACATTAAAGTATGTAAACATGTTCTAGTAGATACCCAAATACAAATATGAACCTTAAACCGAGCATCATATGGGACCTTTAAGAGGCAAAGTTTGGCATTTTTTTAAATCTGTTTCTTTAAAACCCTGTATATCTCTAATTACTATTCATATTTTCTTAATGCTCCTCTACATGATCATGTTGGATGAAATGTTCAAGGTGCTGGATGACAGACTTAAAAACTATGTTTGCAATGTTAAATATTGTCCAAAACACATACTTTTGCTCGTTATTCTAGTGAGGCCAAAGTTTACAAAACACAAGATGAAGAGCTTCATGGTGGTGAGGGCAGGGAACTCTGTCAGGATCACAGTAAACTTTGTGGTGAGTTTTATACTTTAGCTTTGTTATTGGTAACATCCTGAAAATAAACAGCTGTTCTCAGGGCTTAAATACTCAAGAAAGATATTACTAATGTTCTGTTTACAGGCCTCCCCACGGCCACATATTATGTGGCTTAAGGACAATGGGCCAGTGACAAAGCGAGTTACCGTCAGTAACTCTGATGGCTTATCCCAGCTGCTGATCCCTTCGTCTGAACGCCCTGATTCTGGCATCTACTCCATTTTGGTGAAAAATCTTGCAGGACAGGAAACATTCAGCACAGAGGTCAGGGTCACAGGTAAAACTAGCATTACGATTTTATTTTGCTGCATCAATGTCAAAGACGTGTTAAAGGATGGGACAGTAAAATTGATCGTGGTTGCAGATGATCCAAAGCCTCCGGGGATGGTAGAACTAGAGGAAAATGTGCCCGGCACAGTGACAGTGATCTGGGAGCCTTCTCCTGATGAGAAGCATGATGACCGCCTCCACTACGCAGTGTCCAAACTGGACTCTACCAAATGCACATGGACCCCAGTGGCTGACAGACTCTTCAATAACAAATTCACTGTCTGCAATATAATGCACGGGCGGGAATATCATTTCAGGGTGTATGCCAAAAACGACATGGGCATATCTGCACCATCAGAGTCACCAACCTGTGGGACGGAGAAGAAGAAAGGTGTGTTTGTGCATGTCAAATAACCTCTGACAGTCACTTCTTTAGGGAAAACCTAATCTCACTTTTTCTCATTTCTTGTAGAAAAATTTGTGGTGAACGTACTGACCGGAAAGGATTGTGATTTGCGATGTGCTCCAAACTTCATTGTACCTTTGAAGCTACACACTGCACCCAAAGGCTATGAGTGCTATATGAGCTGTGCAGTGACGGGAAATCCCAAACCTCGTATCACGTGGTATCGAAATCACATAAGCCTGAACACTAATACCAACTATTACATCTCAAACACCTGTGGAGTTTGCTCCATGTTAATTCTCCACGTAGGCCCCAAAGACATGGGGGAGTATACCATCACTGCAGAGAACGCCCTCGGTCGGGCTGAGTGCTCCACCGTCCTCAGTGTCAAAGGTGAGAGAAACACTCCTGTACTTTAAAGAATAGTTGGAATAAAAAATAAAAATAAACACTTAATGATGCTAAATCAATTCATCTCTCTTTCACACAGAGTGAAGACACTACAGGCACCATGATATGTGCAATATCTATTTTAATGATTTAATCTAATACACAATGTTTGAGTTGAAGTGGTTGTTCTGCTTGGATATAATGCACCATTTAAACTAATAAAAGAATGGAATATTGTATTAATTTGACTGTTAATAAAAATACAGTTATTTCTCAAATAAAATATATCGTTGGGTGTTTTTGAAACTTATCTTACAGTGTTTCATGGTTCAAGTCAGATAATCAATGCAGAGGATGCCGATGGTTGTGGTTTGACCTAATCTTTTTCCAGCTGATTGTTGTTATCAAGGCACAGCATCTTGTCAAACTATGTTCATCTTACAGTAGATACACTAATAATAATGTAGTTGTTTTCTATTGCTCATGCCCTTCCTCAGTCTTGAATGGTACAGTGGCTAACCCTGTCAACCCAAAGCAGGAAGAGTTGTGGTGATATCCCTGGGCCTCTGTGGGTTTAAATTGCCCGTTTAGGTGTGAATGTGACTGGCTGTCTGTCTACATTTTTTAAGGTTGATTTTAAGGTTATTAGTTTTAAGTGTCTTAATGGCCTTGGGCCTTCTTATCTGTCTAACCTGCTTTTACCGTATCTCTCGGTGAGGATGGCCCCCTTAGGATGGTGTTTCCTCACTAGGTCTATCAGTGCTCAGCCATACAGCCATACATCATTTTATCTTGTGGGGGGTACGTGTTGGTGTGGTGTGTGTGTGTGTGTGTGTGTGTGTGTGTGTGTGTGTGTGTGTGTGTGTGTGTGTGATGGAACCACATCAACTGAAGTTGAGTGAGGCTTATTTGGTGAACTTTCTTTATGGAACAGTCCACAACCCTGCAAAGGACAATGGAGGATGTTTGCACAAAACAAACACCAAAAAACAGAATGCACAAGTGGAACAGGTATGACAGGAAATAGAAAGCCAGATCCCTTCCCTCAGATTAACAATAAATGTGACTTGCTAAATTAAATAGAAACAAAATAAATGGAAATGCAGCACCAGACAATAATCTCAAAAAGAGTTAGAAGGACAAATGTATTCAAATGATTAACAGATTCAGACTGAGTGTGAGAAAGCAGCAAAGACCAAGAATAGGCTATTTCAGATGACCTTTATTAGAAAATGTGCCCTTTCCATATCATGTGTATGTCATTGAATGTGTCTCATAGCCACGTTTTCAAAAGGAAGAAACAATCAGGTTAACTGATTAATAAGATTTTTCTTACTGCCCACCAACTTTATGTGGCCTACAACTGAAGAGTGTTGTTGCAGGCAGGCACACGCACACGCACACACCCACACGCGGGGCTCTGAGCACAGCTGCAGTAAAAAATAGCGCAGAGTAACCGTACGTGTAGTTCTTCCATTAGACGACAGCAGCAGCACATGGTGACGGAGCCACTCCCGGTGGCAGCCCAGCCCCCCATGCTCTTCCTGAATGGACGATCACGCCTCCCTGCTTCATCTGCTGTTCTACCTCAGTAGCTCTTCATCAAGAACTCTCGCTGCAGCCTCTCCTCTCGGTACTTTACCGTGCGCTGATTGAATCCAGCTCCATTTGTGCGGCGCCGCTCAAAGGAGCCTTCTGAAGCAGATCAGCACTCACACTTCGGTCCAGTGTTGTTGACCCACCGGGCTCCTTGAGTATCACCTTTCTGCCTGGCTAGAACATTGTGTTCCTTCGTTGGGAAAATGACTGCAAAGCATCGGAGAGGAAAGGGCAACCACAAGCACGAAGATAACTTTTTCAAAAATGAAATTGTGGACTCGGAAGTTCGCGATGGGGTGAATAATTACGCACTCCATTTGGTTTTATTTCTGCTGGTTGTAGTCGCCGGGGCCACTGGCGCGTGGTTCTGTTTCCAGCAGCACCAAACTTTAACCTCCTTAACAGACAATCTCATGGGCATGCAGATGAAAATAGTGAAACTACAGTCCTCCCACGAAGAAATGCGACGGTCAAGTAATGAGGTAAGGCATTAATAAATGGATAAGTAGCTTTCTCCTGGGACTATGATGATCACCTGAGTTTTGCGGCCATTACTGGCACTAGACGCGTCTTGGCCTATATCTTTTATGAAAACGCATGTTCTTCATGTTCTTCTAATTTGCACAAACTGACAAGCCATGAGAAAAAGGCCTCGGCACACTCTCACATTGAGAGTTGCCACTTACAAGTAAGGAAAGTTAAGACCTGCAGGCCTCTATCAGATTTCAAAATGCCAACAGCCTCACTGGAGTGAGTACAAAACGCTGCTATTTCTAACATCCTCCACACAGCTGCTTAAGTATGTAATGGGGGGTACTGACCTATTGCTCCTGCAGGAACTTCATCACTGACTCAAATACAAATGGAAAATATCTGCATGACACCAGTCAAGAACATACACCCTGAGCTGTGTGTAGGATGCTGCCAAAATAACAACAAATTAGTGTGCCAGGGCTAAATTTAGGCAGTCATTTTGATACTTAACACCAGTTCAGAGGCAGTTTACAGGTCATCAGAAAGACTGTAAGAGAACAGACAGCGCTGATTGTTTCTGTATTTCTGAAATTACCTAATATTTCTAAATATTATGTAGGACTCCATAGTACCAGTCTTAATACTTGAAGAAATGGCTATATTCCCATATTTCTATGTATCTGCATGAATAAACTGACCCTGGTATGTTGCTGCAAACAGGTCCATAGCTGCCTTGAGTCCTGTTTCATTCTATTTTCATTCTACCTGTGGCATTCTGAGTATTCAAACTATGTCTGATTTGCTGCAGGCAGTTACAGGGAAATGAGCATGATCTTTTAAAGCACCAAATCCTATTCAGTCCACCCACTCAATGAAGTAAAAACTAGGTATGAGAACAGCTCTGCTAGCTCGATCTTGTTACAGATGTAATTTCCTGTACCAGCAGTTAATTGTTATGTGTTTGTCATTGCAGTTGCAAAGGTTAACCAACCCACTCCTGGTTTGCTTACTGTTTTGAGTTTGGCTCCTAATGAACATACTTAACTGAGGAAATTATCTTCTCAGATAGTCATTCTAGAGATTTCCTTTCTTGGAGCATATGATTGATTGACAAGACTTATTATTCAATGAAGTTATGAACCGATTTTTACCATCACAATGATAAAAAAAAAAGAAAGCATGTTTCTGTAGCCAATGCCAGCAGTATCATGGGGTTTAGGGCTGAGTGATAAAGGCTTGGTTATTTCAGAAATGCTTTATTCATTGCGCTTATATGGTAGGATAAATGTAGTTTTGTTGAGTTAATTAACAAAGACTATATCATTGGACAGTGACATACTGTTTATCTTGTAATTTTCATTGTTTTGGAGTCCACTTGTACACTACTTAAGAACTATCAAAGCACGAGCTCAGTGAGAATGAAAGTCACTCTAAGTGGCCGGTGTGCTTGACTCGTATCTCCTGTATGTCTCTTTGCAGCAGCATGTTTCAGAAAACCTGGAGACCCGCCTGAATGCCCTGGAGGATTCTTATGCTCTGGCCCAGAAACAGGTGGGCATGGCCTTGGCTACAGCTGAACAACTCAAGACGTCTGACCTCCCCGCTCAGGTGCTGTCCCTCCACACGGAGATGAAAGTCCGCCTGGCTGAGATGCAGCAGGCCACGGTGTCTCTGGAGCAGCTGAGCCAGCTGCAGACCATGCTGAAGGGGAAGAGTGAGGAGTTTGAGGATGTCAGGATTCAGGTGGAGGGCCTGACCACACAGAGTGCTGAGCTATCACAGAAGGTCCAGGTCTTGACGGGGAGCATGGGAGAAGCGAAATCAAAGCAGGAGGAGGGAGTCGGACAGATTGCCATGCTGAGTGCCAGCATGGATGGGCAGGCCGCCGAGATGCTCAGACTGAAGGAGCAGCTGGACACGTACCAGGCTCAGCTTGAGGCCAGCACACTAGAGATGGCTACTGTCAGGTAGGTTGTGGAAAAAGCAGCAGCTTTTAAAGCTGTGGAGAAAATAGCTCACCTCCTCTCATCCATAACGTTATGTTGACTTTGTCAAAGCCCTTTTGGCTGCCAGTGTCTCTGTGTTACTTTAGACCAGTGTCGGTAGGCCTCATATTCACATTGAAAGATTACCCTGATCTGTATAAACATTTCTATTGTAGTGATGATATTTGGAGCCGGATGGTTTGCATAAAATGTCCTTTGTGTGTAAAATGAATGCTCTTTTTACTTGCTGTCTTTCAGAGAGTTGCTTGAGAAAGAACAGTCCCAGCGGCTCCAGCAGGCCAGTGTGGAGGAGCATCTCAATACGGTACGTCAGAGTCTGCAGGATCAGAACCTAGCAGCCCATATTGTGCTCTCTGAACTCAGGGTTCAGCTGGACAACATTCAGAAAAAAGGTTATCCAGGAAACCAGCGACACACCAGCCAATAACGGACATATCTGTACATATCATTTGTTCTTTTAACAGCGGGTTGTGTCCATGTGCTGTTCTGATGGTCTTCCAGTTTCCCTTATTGAATAACGAATACAGACTACTGCCTCACTTATCGACTAGGCACAGAACGTATATGCTAGTTGGCCATCAGCTGTATTCTTTGTAGTGTATTCAAGAAGCACTTCTTGGCCAAGACGCAGGCGACGTAACAGTCAGCCTTCTTCGCCACTAGTACTTTTGAAGTTAGCTTGGTGCATCCCTGCCATTAGACAACTTAAAAATTCACCAATTTTCCGTCTTTTTTTTTTTATGTAGCTAGCAAGCTATGCAGTAAGATGATGTCAACATTCTAAATCCTACTCATAAACTGCTTGGTCGATTAATTCTCCAACCAGCTGAAATATCCGTCAACACCAAATGTACTTGCTGAAATGTAGTTGCTGAACAAATCGAGATGTGTGTAGTGAAGACTAAATCAAATTTCTCTTAATATGAAATAAATAACTGATAGGTCACAGATGTTTAAGACTTAGTAGATCTTAATAAAAAAGAGCTATGATGGCAGAACATGTGTGCATTAGCATACATACGGTCAGCACACATGGTCTCTTTACTATTTCTGTCTGTGTGCCCAAAGGGAACCATAATGAGTTTCATCTCATTAAGTTGAAGGAGCTAATTGGCTGGTGTCTCTGATGGATTCACATCTACACTTACATTCATATAGTATAGAGTCTTGTATTCTTGTCATTTTTCTCTCAACCCATTTACCAAGACACATGATGTCGCTATAGCAAATGATTTTCTGTCCAGACTGTGGTTCACTATGAACTAATGTATAGTTTCTTGTAGTTAGGGGGACAAATGGAGGAAGAGGCAGCTCCCACAGCTGAAGAAGAGGCAGCTCCCACAGCTGAAGAAGAGGCAGCTCCCACAGCTGAAGAAGAGGCAGCTCCCACAGCTGAGGAAGAGGCAGCTCCCACAGCTGAAGAAGAGGCAGCTCCCACAGCTGAAGAAGAGGCAGCTCCCACAGCTGAAGAAGAGGCAGCTCCCACAGCTGAAGAAGAGGCAGCTCCTGCAGATCTAGAACAAGAGGCATCCAACCCAGAAGAAGAAGAAGAAGAAGCAGAGGCAGAAGGAGTAGGAGAGGCAAGTGCACAGCAAGAAGTTCCTGTTGAGCAGAAAGACTCTGTAACAGATGAAACTGCTCCTGCAGAAGAGGTTGAGGACGTAAAGGAAGATCATATAGAGAAAGAAGAGTCAGTGGCCTTATCAGAAAAGACAGCAGAAGGAGTACCAAGTGAGGAAGAGCCTGAGGAGGAGAACCAGGAAGCAGATGCAGAGGAGAGCCACACAGCGGAGGAGGAGGAGCCAGTAGAGGAGATGGTGTCTGAAGGAGGGGGACTGGGAGGGGATCAAGAGTTAGGAGAGGAAGAACAGCAGGATGCAGCAGCTGAAGAGGTGGCAGAGGAGACAGATGAAGGAGAGGAGACAACAGAAAATTATGCTTTACCAGAGGATGAATGTAAGTAAGAATACATTGAGAAAACTTCTTAGTTTTCCATTTAAAAATGTCCTTTGTCACTGTATTGGATATCCCTCCTAATATTTTCTTATGTTTTACAGAGTGCTTGTCACCAGAAAGGGATTCTTTTTCACACCGGATATATCCACAGAGAAGAATGGGAATGTTCTAAGTCTAAAGTCACAGTCAACAATCTTACAGATACTGCAGGAAAGCACTATTGATTGCATTTATTTAGGTGCAGTACTCATTAAGTGGTTGTTCTTTGAAAGGCGGACCTTATCAGGCATTCACACCAAAAGCGATGAAGGCAACGAAAGCATCAAGCTTCCATTTAAAATCAATGTTAATGACGCGATGATACGCCATGTCATTTCTGGCGACGCGATGATCAAAATTGATACAGATCAAGCAACACGATAATCCCGTTCCGGGCAATTTAATAGTCTCCATCACTCCCGGTGTGAATGCACAGTTAGTCTGAAATCAGTTGAAGCTGACCTGTACCAAAATATGACACGGCTGGTAAAGTTACAATCTTGAAGATCTGTTTTGTTCTCTTTGACGGCACTTGTGGCGATAAGCCAAAATTGCAGGTGTGTTTTTGGATCTCACTTCACTTGTTTTAAAAGTTTCATCATCTCTAGTCATCGCTCTTTTCTGTCTTCGTTCAGCTACATTAACCATTTACCAGGAAATAAATAGTTCGCCACTTCACACACAAGTGAGTCTGTGGCGTGTGTGCCACCTGTCGACTCAGGCGGGCCAACCACGGCCGTCGTCTGGAAAACTCACTCATGCTGCCTTCACGTGCTATGGAAAAGATGATCAGTGCGTTGTGCTCAAGTGCCTTTGTTGGAGTAGTTAAATGAAAACATGGCCGACCCACATATCCTGATCTGTTACTTTGGGGAAAAACATTTTAAACTGCCTAATTCATCAGCTACAGCAAAAAGAGGATTTATCAAAACACAAACGGTAAATAATATACTGTATTTTTTATAGATCATGAATAGTAGATATTTTTAAAGGACAAAAGAGATGGCTAATATTTCAGTTTTAGCTACATAAGCTTGGTCTACCCTTCTCTGAAACACATAATCTTCCCTACCAGCTCAAAAACAGTGTTGCTGTAATAAAGCAGACTCTTGCGTTGCGCTCCGCCATGTTGACAAGGTCAAAAGTTATCTCATCTCGGCAACTCAGGTATTAATATTCTATTAGTTTCCCGGTGGAAATTACCACGAGGGAGTATTCATGTGCAATTTTCACATCAGATTTGGGTATTTACCAATTATCCATAGGAAGTGAAGGCTCCATAACTGCGCCGCTTGTGATTTATTTTTTTTCCCATGAGTGTTGCCACAGACACTTGGTTCATAATACTGCAAATGCGAGGGCTTTCATCAGTGGGTCATACAGGAAGCTCAGTCACCAATGTCTTACATTGTGACTGCCATTTGTTTGAATGAAAATCTTCAAGATTATTACTTTGAATTAGAAATCTTAACCTTCCAATAACAACCTCAAAAGCCTTAATCCATAAAAGTGACTGTCTTTCTTCAGAACATTTTCCACAACTTGCACTTTTTCTTGTAAAGGTTAGGTTCTGTACCAAACTGGAAACGTTAAAAGCCAATGCCTAAACTGTTTCAATGCACTTAAAGCCATATGTAATGCCTGTCATGGTGACATTAAAATGTCTTTTTGTCACTGCCTGAAATGTATCATGAGATAGTTTTAAAAGGAAAAAGCGGTTTAAGTTATCCCAGTTGTTTACACAGTCAACCCGCTCAACTAAATGGCGTGCAAAAAAAAAAAAGAATGTGCTGATTCCTGAATGTTTTTAAAGTATAGGACAAACTGTAGCTGTTTTTTTTTTTTTTACTTTTGAAAATTAACCGATTACAATTCCACTCAGACCTACACACCTGTAGTATTAAGATCCGGATACTACCAAGAACTGTTTCAGTTTCATCACTCTATTGTTTTAATACTTTTTATTCAAAACTACACGATAAGTTCAGACTTTGCATTATTTAGTAATGTTGTGGGTCTTTAACAAATGACAGCAGATATTCTATGCATAATTGTCAATACTAATGTTTTGACTTTGAAAAAGAGCCTATTGAAGCTCCTCAGGGACAAACTGCTCTCCAGATGGATGGAAAACTCGCTGTGTGGAACAGCACCTTAACATTTGGTTAAAATGCACACTAAGGCTAAGGATTTTTACCGACAAATTAGACCAAAATTGATCACATCTTTAATTACAAAACCTATCTTTAACTAAACTGTTGAAACCAGACGTCTTGATTACAGGTGATCTGAAGTTTTTAACTTTGCATTTGAACATGGAGATATGTGACAGGATATCATAAAACTAGAGACAAACAATGAAATAGAGACTTTTTAGCTAAAGGTTGTGCAAAAGGAGAGTTTCCCTGCGGGACAATGACCCTAAATATGGACTGAAACTAAGCCAGGACTGGACTGTGAAATCTTGAGGAGCAAAGAGTGCCGTTGGTTCCACGCTCATTAGATCTCAACTCCGATGAACCTGCCTGGGAAGCAAGTAAAGGACAAAACATACGGTTACAACCCAAGATTGGTTCTCCAATATGCTCTAAAGACAACTGGAATAATGTGAATTCTAAAATAATGCAGGAAAAATGTACAAGCTGTGATTAGGGCAAATATGTATCAAATGTATTGTTATAAAAATTACCTCTTTGGAAACAAATGTTTGTGTAGTGATGCTTCACAAATAAGTTTCTGCGGTGATTCAACAGAGTTCTTGGTAGTATAGTAAGACTTGAGCACCACTGTACACTTTACTGAGACTTTTCACTTTTACATAATGCACTGTTTGCGAATACGTTGGTTACTGTCAGTATGACACTCACATTGTCATGTTTTTTAAAATAAACCCTGACTTTTGTATACTTGATGCTGTGCTCTTGTTCTTGAGTCATACACTATTCATATTAATCATAAATGGTTCTTGGAGCTGGGTGCAAGTATTGCATGTGTAGACAAAGCCTGACATAGCTTAACCCTAAGGGCTAAAGAGCTGTGTCGCTATCCAAAACCTAATTAAAACACATCAGTGAGCCATATGTTTGCACTGGTTGACATGTTCCTTCATTATGATGAAAATGCTCACTACAGCAAATGCACTATTGACTTCTGTTTACAGTCCTCAGGTGTTTTATTACATGTGCATCTCTTAAGTTGAAGCATAAGCATTGTAATATACATTTAGCTACAAATCTTAATGAATATTAAATGGAATGTCTTAAGGGTCACTCCTTTGTAATTTAAATGTTCACTGATGTGCAACCTAAGATACACGCTTACATTTTTTTGTCTGTGTGACTTTTGAATGTGTTTGCTGCATGTTCATAGACTTGGTTGCATTAAACATCAGCAGACAGAAAGTCTAAATCGATTGGCAGGAAGTCAGTCTCTCTCTCTCTCTCTCTCTCTCCCTCTCCCTTCCTCCTTCTCCCTCTGCATTCTAAATTACCAATTCACTTTGTCCAGCCTCTCCCACACATCAATGCTGCAGTCTATCAGTGCCTCAGTCTCTGACCTTCTACAGGAACCATGCAAGCTTTTGTTCCCAGGTAAGTTTCAGATATACTGAGTCATGCTGCTCTATTCCTGCATTCTTATTTAACCTTTTATTTTCCACCTGACAAGTCACTGTTTTGGCAAAGCTCCTCTTCCACGTTTGTCCTCTTAATGTGGGGTTTCATGCCCTGTACAGAAGCTGTAGGCCTCTTTGAATTGATGTAATGTGAGCTTGTAGTTTGATATCTTTGGGGGCTGAAAATTAGTCCTTCTCTTTGATCTACTTGCTTTCTTATGTACATTAGTAATTATTGGCTGAGGGATATTATACTTAGCAACTATTTTAGCATATTAATTAACATGTTTTAGTATGTAGCTTAAGGGGGGTATTTTGTTGTATATGGGATGCAGATTAGGCAGGAATCTAAATCTAAATCCGTGATTGTATTATTTACAGGTGTACTGTTCATAAGCATCTGCATCTGATAGCTCTAACTTCTATACTGCTTCTGTGTCATTTCTGTTATAATCCTATAGACTGTAGTCCATAGTTTGTATATTATAGTGCAGTTTGCGGCTGACCAACCCGTTGCCTCTCAGTCAGGATTCAGGGTGACTCCTCAACTGAGAGATCAATACCAGTAAAAGCAGAGGGAAGGGGAGGAGGGGCAGGCCGCTCTCTGGGTAAAACATGAGCCTCTCCACTGATGCTTGCTCAGCTCTTTCTGTGGTTCTGTTCAGCCTCTTGCGGAAACTGAGCTTGGGTTTTTAAGTCACAATGAAAATGCATTTTCAGAGCATCTTTCCTGCATAATTTGAAGTTCGTCCCATTAAAATGCAATGTTAGGTTGGTACAGAATGCAGGAAATAGTGCAAAGTGTAAATTAATGGAATGTTGCTGATGCAGCATGGGGTTACAATTAAACAACAGTAAGCATATACACAGTGCATTTATGTAAAGTTTTCTATTACATTAAATAATTTCATTAATTTGCTACTGGGCATCTTGGGAAAATATGGTTTGGGGTGGATAGGGGCCTAACGGGTTGATAGATCCATGATATCCACAAAACAGGACACCTAACTTTCAAAACAGTTTCATGCAAATATGCATCACTCAAACACATTTTGTCTGAGATATTTTAAGATATTTGAAAGGTTACGGTTGTTTCTGTATGACAACACAAAATGTTGAGAAGTGACTTTTGTTTGACTGTGGATCTACAGTATTCATTTATTTTGTGACTTATAATTACACCATTTAATTTTATTTGATTTCATAATTGTTGATTTTATATTTCTGCCTTGTGGGTGGTTTTGGAAAGTGCTTCACAGACAAATATCTCTGAATCTCTAGAATAATATTCTGTCCATGAGTGGTTTGCATGGCTCTCTGTGTACATTTCTGACAGTGCCCTGTTGAAGTTTTATTCCTTCAAATGTTGACTGTTTTTTTCCTCACTGACACAGGTCGTATCTGACCCCTGTCAGGGATGAAGAAGCTGAGTCTCAGAGAAAAGCGAAGTCTCGTCATGCCAGACAGACCCGCAGGTCAACACAGGTAACGATCAAATGGCTGACAGAAGTTCAAGTTTTATTGGATTGTATTTGACTGATAGATATGAAGCTGAATGAATGTCCTGCAGGGTGTGACTCTGAAAGACCTGAAAGAGGCTCAGAAGACCAACAGCCTTTCTCCTCCAGACAGACAGATTGACGAGGGCGGCATTCTGGACGAAAGGAGCTGTCTGAGGAAAGGCTTGAAGGATGACAGAAGAGTTCAAATCGGCCTGACAGAGTCCACAGAGACAACGGCGATCAGTCCCAAATGGAGCAGAATGGACGAGGTTAGGAAGATAAATGTATCCAGACTCTGTTGCAGATGTGGTTGGTTTTTAATTTGGATAATGTTTATGTTTTTCTTTCTCTTATGCATGTGCAGCAGGGGAACATTGAACCCAGGTTAGAAACCGTCGCTGAGTCTCCAATACCAAACCTTTCATACTCGTCTATTGCCGGATCCTGCAGCCTGCAAATTTACAGCAACAACTCCTTCAGAGGTTGGGAAAACATTAAGCAGAAGGCATTATGTGTGTGCTTTATTGAGATTGGCTTTACTTTCTCATTGTCAGACCCCACTGCAGTAGAATCAAATATTATGTTTTTAATAACTGTTGTGGTGCTTGGTAAATACAATATTTAACACTTATCACAGATGGAAAAGTAGTAGTGGACTTCTGAATAATGTCACCACGTTATTGAGCGTCAAGGCAATTTCCATAAAATTAGGAAAATGAATATCAAGGGAATAAAACAATGCTAAATATGTTTTGGGACTGAGAAAAAGGGCCCGGGGTCTCCAAACAACCAACAGGAGCCAAACAGAACATAAAGGTTAACTTTGAAATAGAATGTAGTAATGTGTCATTGTTTATTTTCAGCAGTCATTAATAGAAACAATAAAAATACTTTATATGTGCAGCTGGTGAGAGATGGTGGAGAGATGAAAATCAGAACCCTGTTGAAAACGAAGCACAGCTGACCTTTGCAATAACGCCGCAACAGAGTGGACACTGCTGCGATGTTAAGGATTCAGACTACAACACTGCAGAGGTATGCTATGCCCTTTTTACAATCACAGAAAGAAAAGAACTGGTTTGAGATACTCTGCTTGGTGGGTTTGTTTTCTGTTGTTTTCCCTCAGTACCACTAGATGGAGCCAAAAGATTTTTTTTATATTTTATATTTTCCTGCCTAGTTTTACCTAGAACTGAATATTTACACTTCACTTGATTCAAACGGTCTAATGCACTGAGATCCCTTGAGAATATAATTCAGTGCGCTCATGACATACATCATCATCAACGTAAGGTAAACATTATGTTTTATTGATTAAAAGGCATCTCGATATTAAATGCTTCGCTGATAAGAATTTGATGCCACAATCATTTTATTGTTCAATATTCATAAGGGCCATCGTTTCCTATTCACATCCTGTCTCTCTATGCTTCAAAGGTTTCTGATGCAGTATTTTGTGATGTACCGCAATCGCAGATGTGAAGCATGCGTTCTAAGATTATTTTAACGAGAAGCGCTGGTTAATGTCTCATAGAAAGACAGTCCAGGAGGATCAACCATCCCCCCTCCTCCTCCCTTTAAGTCGCTTTGCTTCCTCACATCACATGGCTGAGGTGTCTCAGCATACCATACCATATTGGGAGAACTGAGACGCTCTCTGCTTAGCCTTGGATTCAGAGGGATTGACTTTCTTTTCTCTTTTACCCTCTAAACTGATACTGTCCTCCCTCCACCTGCATGTGAAAAACTCTAAATCTCATCACTAAATCCTCCTAAGGGGTGCAACCTGGCGATCTCCTTGAGTTTCAGCAGGGAAAATTCTATTAATCTGTGTTTCTAAAAAGATAGATACCAGGGTGAATGGGGGACACAAAGATAATAAGGATATAGATTATACAGTAGTTTCCCCATTGAGCCTGACTCCTGGTCAGCGATTCAGCTGTCCCCCACGGTGGAATCTGAAACAGAGATCTGTTAGTAACATGAGAATCTCATAGCGTTACGGCAAGGACTATATATGTCTGTGATAATCATACCGAGCAACGAGCTTTCATGACGAGCATGACAGGCCCATCAACAGAGCCGACCTCTGCGTGACTCCATGATGATTTGAGCAGATTTTCCACAGAGAGAAAGACAGGTGTAGAGCAAGTCAGCTGAGATATTCTGCTACTTGCAAGATTGGCGGTGATGGTGGTGGCGATTATGAGAAGGAATTAACAAGAGATAGAGCAAGCATGACTATCTTTGAAGCCAATTCTATTAAAGTAAAACTTTTTGGATTCGGTAATTAGATCCTGGCTGGTATAGGACGTACACGTTTACTCCAAAAAGATCAAGCAAACTCTGGTAGCAGCATCTGTGGCTCATTTTCTGTATTCATGACATGCATGAGAATGATATTTCATATGGGCAGTCCTGAAACTGAAGGTGAGGATCAGACTGGGGGGACTCCAGCTGAGTTCGGCTCTTAATATAACTCTCCAACAACAGTGCCAGTGTAGTTCACTGCCACCAAAGCTCTACAGATGGTGTCTGAGGGAAGAACATATATTACAAATATACTGTATATACGGGATGGTTACTGTTGCCAATTTTAGTTTTTCAGTAGTATCTCAAACCATCCATCCCAAATGCTCACACAGTATACCCACATTGATACAATACAGAAGAACCAAAGCAACCATCAACCTTTTAAGAAGAGCTTAAGACGAAAGTAAGGATACTTGAGGGTAAATTAACACATTTATGTTCATGTTTATTCGTCCAAAAAAGTTGTTCACATCACATTATCTGACTTCTTCGTAAATAATCAAATCTTTTTCGATTTCTTAGTCTTCCTCTTAAACATTCTCTCCATCTTTCTATTTGTTTTATCCTTCTTGGTTTTATCTTTTAGCCCTGAGCAAGTATGAGGGAGCTCAGGATCAACGAGGTGCTGCGAGCCACACTATAAAAGGAAGATAGCATGAGCCAGCTTGGGTAGAAGACTAAGGGAAGAAAGTAAAGGGGGTGGGGGCTGACATTTTGTGAAATACACTTGTTAGCTTTCTTGCTGAAAGTTAGATGAGAAACTGATACCACTGTCTCATGTCTGTATGGTAGGTATGAAGTTACAGTCACCTGCCAGTTAGCTTTGCTTAAATTAAAAGACTGGAAACAGGGAAACGTCCAAAGGCATCTGCCTACCAGCACCTCTGAAGCTCATTAATTACACTTAAGTTCACACTACACAACTTGTGATATTGTAAAAGGGAGTTTTGAAGTCGTTGTGGCTTTCCGAATACATAACTGCCTGGTGTTAGGGGGTCACACGCTACATGATCTTTCACCAGAAGGAATATGTCGGGGGTGTCTTCAGTCCCAACAAAACGTAGCAAAACAGGTTTTTTTAACTGAGATGTTGATGCATTGTTGTGTATGCAAGCGAATTTTCTTTTTTAATACCACAAGTTTACATAAACGGTCACTCCTCTGACACACCCACCCAACAGGAGAAAACATACCTCAAAGCATGTTGCAAGTTGTTTCACACCTTTTCAGACCGTTTCAAGGCAACCCAACGTTCAACCTGGATTGAACGTGCCCCTGGTCTCCAAACCTACGTTTTGTCACAAAAACTCACGGGAAGTGATACATGGCATGATGCAATATCATGCACAACACAGTTTTGTTGTTCCAAGAATACGTGCGCCAGACACAAATGATTTGCATCGATAAAACAAGAAAAGAAAGGATAGTGCTGTCATTGGCACCTGTTCACCGAACTAGAAACTAGGCATAACACTTATATTGTGTCTGTTTAACTCAAATGGAAACTGAAGTGTAAAAAAAAAAAGTTGTTAACTTTGCACCTACTGTTTCCCCGTTTCCAGTTTTTATGCTGAGCTAAGCTAACCAGCTGCTGGCTGTAGCCAAGCTTCACACAGTATTCATTATACAGACATGAGAGAGGTATAGATCTCCTCATGCAACTCTTTGCGAGAAGGCGAATAATACATTCCACAAAATTATTCCTTAAATAAGATGGTTACTAAAAGAAAGAAATATGGAATATTTTTTACAAACCTCATTAAAAAAATCATCAGAGCTGTCGGACAAAATCACCGTGGTATTACTACAGGGCTGAAATGTGAAATAGAATGAACACATTTTTGTAAGAGGAAACACGGCACCGGTGCTGTGTGCTAACACAGTGTATCACTCTACTAACAGCATCTCCTCTCCGTCACACTGTGGGGTGTAGCCTGTAGAGTTACTTGACACTTCACGGTTGTTGATGGATCCTCAGGTAATTATGTGTGTTGACCTTTCAGGACACAAACGGCCCTAGATTTTTGCTCCACCTCCCGTTATCCCTATCCACATCAGTGGACAATTTTAGCCCTCAATGCCGAGTCCAGCCATGGCAGAGAGAGCTTCTGGAAGTCTGCCAAAGCTGAAGGGAGCAGGGAGAAGCAGGGGAGGTGGGGGGGAGGGTTTAGTCATTGGGAGTGCGATCAAGCAGTGAAAGGAGAATGAGAGAGAGAAAGCAAGGGAGGGAGATGGAGAGAGAGTGTGTGTGTATAACTTTGTGAAAGATCAGAAGAGGCAGCAAAGGGAACAAACTTTTCTCTCTTGGCTGCTTCCTTTTGGACTTTTTCACATTTCTTCAAAGACCTCAGTGTTGACAGAGCGGATACGAGGGGGGATCATTTGTTTGCTTTACTAGTTAAAGAGTAATTCCTCTGTTTTTATGATCCACGCAGATGAATTTGTTTTGTTGTTCTACGCATTTTTATCTGATTACTGCTTCACTGCCTGAGCTTTGAAGAAGGCGTGACCATACATCTGAAGTCCCTCAAAACTCAGCTGCAGCTTTCTCGAGCTCACGGGAGTGTGAGGCTGGACACACACACATATACACACACACCTGTTGCTGCTCAGGATTCCCCGGGAGCGCAGTCATGGGCATCTGCGTCACCATTGCTTAAGGGAGTCTGTGCGGTCGTTATCTGGTGGTGGTCTCAGTGAATGTTACAGTAGAAGTTGACCTGCCAGTGCAGAGAAGAGGGGAGATGTCAACCTACTACCCGCGCACCAAGGACCTGACTCGCACCAGGAAGTCCCTGACAGATTCACCACCCTCCTCTCCGTCCCCCACAGACAAAAACTACAGAGTAAGACCATAAACTTTTCTTACGAAGAAATTCATCTTTTGGATTTAAATTTTATTTTACAAATTGAGCAGAAAAGATGTGTGAAGCTGTTAAAAAGTATCGATATACATTTTAGACAGTTTGCACTATCAAATGAGTTGGTTGTGTTAAGAAACTTAAATAAAGCACCTTACTTCCTCTAGGTGTTAGTGATCATCCAAAAGCCAGATGTTATTTTTTCTGGATTCAAACTAAATATTTTAAGATGTCTAAATAAATCACAGCACGAGCTCTGTTGATTAAACTCTTTTGATTAATCAGTTAGGCAATCGAAAAATCTCAGCTATTTTCAATCTTTTATTAATTGTTTTAGTAAAAAAATTTAAACACATATTCTGCGATTGCAGCCTCTCAAGTATGAGTAATGGCTACTTGTATTTGACAGTTTGTCAGATGAAACAAAATTTGAAGACCTTCACTTTGATCTTGGAATTATTTCTCACAGTTTTCTGACTTTTTTTATGCAAAATGATTACTTGCTTTCTAAACTGACAGATTAACTGATGATGTAAATAATTGTAAGTGTCAGCCCTTGCAAAGCAGTATATATGTTTGTTTAGTTTGCATGTGTCATCGTGTCAGTTAAACAGGCAAATATTTCATTAGCAGTCATTACCAATTTCTACATGATTACATGCACAATCCGTTTGTTACAATGATGAAAGAATCCGTCAACCATTCACTATCTCAGCTTATTTGATGACAGGTGAGTGTGTGAGAGAGAGAGGCAAGTACTTTGAGAGTCTGTCCACATTTCTGGCAAAGACTTATGGAGTGAAATGTTCCTTCTGTAATTTCCTGTTGTTTTTTTTTTCCTGAGTAAGTGGCTTATTCTCATGGGCGTTGTTTGAATGTTGTGTTTATGTCAGTGCTGCAGACTAAGCTGTGTGACCGACAGATTTAAAGGGACAGAAAGAAATGTGAAAATATGAATTTGATTCTGTCTATTGAGAGGTGCACACATCTAATTCTATGAATCTCTGCAGACACTTTCATTAGAGCACGGTTGTGAAAATAGGATGCTACCAGTGGATTCTGTCATTTTTCTGCTTTTTCCACCAAATAACTGTCAGCTCTCTGTGCTGTATCTATGTTGAAACTCAGGCACTCAGTTTCCATGATGTCAGTCCAATCTGAATAGGTTTGAGTTTTCATGGGAGAGAAAATGCAATGCAGAGGGGGGCGGAGTCAGGATTGCGCAGTATTTTTAGCACTTCCCAAAATGTTTTGATGAGAACCTGGTCCTCTTTATTATGGGACAATGTGTGCTACAGCTGTGAGGAACAGGAAGAGGCATCCACAGGAACACATTTGCATTATTGAATGGCACCATAGGATAACTCTCATCATTTGGCAGATGTTATCTGTGCTGGAGAGCAACTAAGTACATTCACTCAGTACTGTGCACAGATGCCAAATATGTACTTTTACAGTAGTATTTCCATTTGATGCTACACTTTAGACTTCTACTCTGCTACATTTCAGTGGAAATATTGTTTTTTTTATTCCACTGACTTTTTTATTCCATTAACTCGTCAGCCACAGCTACTTATATATTTGTTTGTGTTCATTATGTTGTGTTGTTCTTGTTGTTGAAAGCAATGGAACTTTGACATGTCTGATCATTCTCCTCTAATTTGATTATATATGACTATAGACCCCTTTCAACAGAAATCCATTGCCAGGCAACAGCCTTGATCATTGTTAACTTCCTGTCAGCTGATGTCATTCACATACACTGCAACAGGAAATAAACTAGGACAGATCTATATTATATATGATTAACACGATTGTGGGGTTTTAGTCCATATTTTCTATACCATGCTACACATCCAGCTAATTCGGTCACATCTCAATTAATGTATGAAGTGTGGACTAATATCCCTTACCTGATGATCCATTATGTGTGAACTTATCACATCTCATCTCATAGTGACTTGACTGTTTGTTAATGGTGAGCAAAACAAATTCAGGATACATCCGACATTAATTTGTGCATTAAATCATCATGAGTCATGCATTAGTTTAGCATTATTGGGTATTTTTTACATAGTGGTATTATTAGTACTTAAGTAAAGGATATTCTTCCATCAACTAGATGTGAGGCATTTAGAGTCAGTGCTCTTGAAAAAGGAAGAGGAGGAGCCTCAGTGGCCAGACAGGCTCAGATGAACCGTAAAGAGTTAATAGAGGAGGAGGAGAGGCTGAAGTGAGACAAGGTGAGTGAATGTGGAAGAAAAGTATTTTATGGTTGTGTGTGCAGTGTCAGTTCCAGTGGTGGGGGTGAAGAGAGAGAGACAGAAAGAGTGTGTGTAGCTCAGATTTTCCTACTGCAAAATCCAGTCAGCTCTAAAGAAGAGATGCTGTGACAGAACGAGGGGAAGAGGTGAGACTGTGGGTGAAGAGTCTCCTTATGATGATTTCATGGGCTCTTGCAAACTGCTGCTTACATTATCGTTTATATACTGTAGCAATGAGCTCATGCAGGCAGCCTTCATCTGTGTATCACCGACACCTCCCCCGGTGTGCATGATGTTGGTCCTGGCGAGCCATAAAACTGGAGGCGGTTGTGTTTACAGAGCACCCGTGGTTCAAGCATGCACCCGTTTGGAAGCTGTTTCCATCAGTCTGACACCCTGTTGTTTTTCTCCCCCCAGTTGATTGTCTCTGTTGCATCTGTTCCACCTCATATTGTTTGTGGAGCTACATGTGCCACTTCTGACTCCTTCTGTTTTTCCTAACAAGGGAATCACATTGGTGCAGCTACTATTAGAAGTATATTTCAGCTATGGTTCAGTTTCTGGCTTTTTCAGGATGCAGGCACACATTGTATTACTTCAAAGATTCCCTCTCTCTAAGAATCAGGTCCTGTAAACCCCACTGGGCACGCTTAAGATTTTACTGGACCTAGGTTTTTTAAAAATCTAATTTCATCAATTTGCTAATCCTCCAGTGTGAAATAGGTTTGCAAACAGGAACCGATAATCTTAAAGTTCATATCCCCAAAAAGCAGAATTTGATGATTTATTCATAAAACCAGGGTGGCCAATAATCTCAGGTGATTAATGAATGTGCACCAAATCTAATCGGGGACTCTCATTACACGCTGAGATCGGAGTGAGTGAGAGCTCTTCATGGCTCCATCCTTGGTCCTTTTTCATCTGAGGTCACAGAGGTCTGTTTTTTTCCCCTGGATAGCTCTGCTAAAACACATGACCACATAAGGACAGGCAGCGCTGGCTCAGTTATGTAAACACTTGCTGAGGAATAGTTCCTCTGACACTGCATGAAATATCCCCCAACTCTGCAAATGTGAGTGCAGAGATAACTGTGCGCTCTGTTCCTTTTGACATGAAATTGTCCTATAAAGTCTCAGCTTTTAATGCTGTCTACATCTGCTTCTTGTCTCAAACAGCTTGGACAACCACACAAGACGTTTACTGCTGTTGATTTCTAAACAGAGGTGTTTAAAGCCCTCTTTTCTTGGCCAGACAGCAAGTCCAAATCTTTGAATTTAAGAGTAAAGTTTACAAGACTGCATTGAATATCGTAAAGACATCATTGGTCAGTCTGGACTCATATTACAGTCTCCTCTCTCTTCCCCTCTCCTTCACTTTTCCAGTCTCTGACTGATAGTAAACACTTCCAGTCATCATCCTCTCATGTGACACGTTTATCAACTGATGGCAGCGAGTTAGCTATTTGTTCAGTTTGGTTCAGGGCAGAAACAGGTCTGTCTGGCTGAAGGTTTTGATAAATATGAATTTTGATATTCCAGACACAGTATATACAGTGCGACATGCATATAAGCACAAGGAGGCACATAAACTACACCAATGAGTTCTGTGCTAATTCATTATGGGCCGATCTTTGAGGTAATATGTTTTCTGAACGCAGGCCTAAGTGAAATTGAGCTAGAGAAAATCTATATACAACTTCTCTGAATGCAGCACAATCCCCAGACTTCTTGTTGAAGTGGAAACAAATTCAGTAGGCTGTATGATCACAAAAGGCAACTTGGCAGCCATTGTACACTGAACTTGTCATAGCAAAACCCTGCCAGGGCAGCCTGCTATCAGTCTGCTGTCTGAGGTCAGACTTCGACCCGTCGCACAGGAGATACTTAGCTTCTGATGTCATAATGTCATCTTTATGCTGTAGGCATTTGTGTGGCAGCCGCCTGTTCCAAAAGATTAAGAGGGCTCACCGGGGAGATTTGGCCTGTGTGAACCCTGTCAGTGCAGTGTTTGGGTGAATTAGATCTCACTTCTCCATGCATTTGATTCCCCCTGGGACTTGGGGCCTTTGAACACGCTGTGATAACTAACTTGGAAGTTTTGTTTTTGTTCTCTGTTGTCTCAGAAATGTTTCACTGCCAAGCCTCTGTTTGGTCTTATCAAGCAAATAAATCTGGATCAAACCATGACAGAACATTTTTTTACACTGTGCCGTTCCCATGCTGTCCTGCTGAGTAATCACACTAACATGGTTTGTTCTTTGTTTTTCAGCATGACAGATTGTCAAGGTGAGGAGCTTTCATTGTTTTTTAAATCTCCTGTAATACAGAACTGCATTTCTTGTGAAAAATCCAAAATGAATGCCCTAAATAAAGTGGCAGTGTGTAACTGAATGTGTTACTTTTAGATACGACTCCAGTGGGGAGAATGCGACAGACAAACCATCGGGCCGCACCAGCTCTTACACTCGGAGAGAGACAAGGCTGGCTGCTCTGAACAGACAGGAGCAAGACTCCACTACCAAAGACTATAAGAAGGTAGTCTGACCTCAGTCCAAAACAAGCACTATCCCTCCTTATTTATTTATGCGGTGCAGAAAGCTATTGCATCATCAACCAGATTTATCTACTTTAATATAACATTCCAATAAGGACAAGCAAATGGAGATTCTCACACACACACACACACACACACACACACACACACACACACACACACACACACACACACACACACACACACACACACACACACACACACACACACACACACACACACACACACACACACACACACACACACACACACACACCCTAGGACCTACTGTATGAAAAGTTCTAACATTATAAATTAATTTTATTGATAGTACATTTGAATATTACCTATTTCTATTTGATTTCCTGTGTAATATTAATGATGCTGAATACTCAAATGAATGGTATATCTGATTTGACATTGGTCAGTAACAAGAAGGGAGAATTTCCGCAGGTTTTGGATAATGATCAAAATGTTGATATTGCATTTCTTGGTTATTTTATTTATTTGCCACCAAAAGTGTTCAATATTAAATAAACAAATGGCATTAGAAATGAAATGAATAAATTCTGTGCAGCTAACTAGCTTAGACTGACAATGCTAATGGTTCCTCAGAAGAAGATACAACTCTGAAAAGCATAAAGACGGACAGTCTTACACTTCAGACAACATAAACTAGTTAATGGTGCTAACACTGGGTCTTCATTACCATGCAGAGTGATCGCAATCCAGGCTGGCAGGTTAGCTGACTATTGCTGTGTGTGCACAATTTCTCATTGGTTGTTTTAAATATAATATATACTGTATGTTGACCTTGGCAGAAATCAAGGTATTGCTTCACAGATGTCAGTTCCTCACGTTAGACTAGGTAAAAAAATAAATGAATACAACTTGCTAAGCAGCTAACAGGCTATCAGTGCCCCTCCACTCAAAAACGGGTTTGAAACACTGTTAGAGGGGGGAACAACTTTGACACAACACTAGCAAAGAAAGCTTAACCCTCCAGTTCAGAGTGGACTGACAGTCATCACAGCTGTCATCACAGCTGTCAGCCACTGACAGTTACAAGCTAACAAGCTAACAAACAACAGAAACTCATAAAAGATGCTAACAACACTTACCACTCTGATATGTCTGCATCCTATCTGAAACAGACTCAAACATGTAGGTCTATGGCTGATTCTCTCAGCTGTGTTTAGTCAACTCGATTAGCCGGGACTGTTCGTTAACCTCCGGTAAAAGTAGGGACGTAGTTTTCCGACACGCGTGGGACTGCGAGCTGGGGCAGCAGAGGGACGGGCGAGGACAGATGCAAAACGTCTCACTGAAGGTGACACAGTATGTTCTTTAAGTGCCATCTCTGAGTTGTTGTTGTTCACTTTAAATGGGAGTAATTCATGTGGTGTAGTGGTTAGCACTGTCGCCTGCCTCACAGCCAGAGGGTGGAGTTTGCATGTTCTCCCCGTGTCTGCGTGGGTTTTCTCCTCCGGGTTCTCCGGCTTCCTCCCACAGTCCAAAGACATGCAGGATGACTCTAAATTGTCCGTAGGTGTGAGTGTGAATGGTTGTCTGTCTCTGTTTGTCTCTACTGGCGTCCTGTCCAGGTTGTACCCTGCCTCACGCCCGATGTCAGCTGGGATCGGCTCCCGCCCACCCCGCAACCCCGATACGGACAAGCGGTTGAAGATGAATGGAAGGATGGACAAAGCATTAATCACAGCAGAGTAGTTTTTAAATGCTTGAACTCTTGACTGAAGTGGGACTTTAACAGAGCTTAAAGAGCCTTAAAAAGTGTCTGAGGGAATTATGACTTTATGAAATAAAAACATACAGTTGAAGTAAATAAACTATATTGAAATGTAAAAATATTTCTAATGAAACATTGTAAAACATTCATTAGCCCACAAGTTGTTAAAAAATTTGTTTGTTTTTTTGTTTATTTAATACTGAAAGCTTTGTGGTTCCATATGCTTAACGTTTCCTTTTTAATTCCTTGTTATCTGATTTAATTCTTTGAAAAATGAAAAGTTGCCCTTTTCCTCTGCAGCCAAATAAAGGTGTTAATTTTCATTTT
This sequence comes from Echiichthys vipera, assembly GCF_963691815.1. Classification (NCBI taxonomy): domain Eukaryota; kingdom Metazoa; phylum Chordata; class Actinopteri; order Perciformes; family Trachinidae; genus Echiichthys; species Echiichthys vipera. The sequence goes on along the minus strand of NC_139834.1, from coordinate 10,374,426 downwards.
GGTTCACTTTCAGATGTATGCAGAAGCTCTGCATGAGAACGAGAAGCTCAAGTCCAGGTTGCAGGACAGCAAACAGGAACTAGTTAAGATCCGTTCACAGCTGGAGAAAGTCACTCAGGTAGGCAACAGAAAACTGAAAGATTAAAAAAAACTGTCAATTCAGTCGCCTTTCACTGCTTGACCTTCATCCTTTTGCCACGGGTGTGTGGAAGGGAGATTGTGGCTGATTATTTAATGAAGTCATGTTTAAAAATAAAGTATAAAATAAATATCTCCCAGTACTTCACAATAACAGCACCATTTCAACTTTTAGAGGCACGAAAGAATATCAGAGAGATCTACAGTACTTGAATCCGAGAAAAGGGTAAGTGTGTTGGCAACCTTCTTGGCATTTTTGGTATTTTATTTGATCACGATGGATGAATGTCCATATCCTTTCTTGGTCAGTTTCTCTATAATGTTCCTGTCTACTTCAAATCAGAGTTAAATGGATTTTCATACTTTACAAATGGTTTCTCCTTTTATTTACAGGAAAAACAAGCACTTGAGAAAAGAGTGTCAAACATGGAAGATGAGATAAAGGTCAGTGCAGGCCAAAATACAGTATATTGTGCATAGTATACTCACCCTGTGTCTAAATAGCATAATTTGTCTCAAGTTGTGCGTCATTTATCTCAGATCTTTTTCCCCTAAGACTATAGTAAAGCTAACAGTACTAAAAGGTACACACATCCTACAAAGACCCTCTTCTCCATGCTAAATCAAGCACCCCTAAAGTGTGTGTACAGAGCAAAAACACACACATATCAATCTGGGCTTGTTGTTAGCCAGGTGGGTTTGAAGTCAAGGAGATGGAAGGTTAATGCTTCAGGCTCATTACCCACAGTGTTCTGCTGGGCCACTTCCTGCCGGGCTAAGGAGGAGCCTGTGCTGCTGCTCCCCTGCTCCACTTATCCCACTGTTGGGGTGAACATTGTGACCTAGTTCCAGCTGAATACCAAACCCCGTCCAAGAGCAAAAGACCTGCTTTTGTGAGACATTCCTGCACTGCACTGTGTGTATTCTGCTTCACGAAGAAAGACAGGGCAGAGCAGCAGAGAGATTTCAAGCCTGAGTAGATGTGGTCTGCACTTTATGTGTGCAGTTTGTGCAAACAGTCCCAAATGACACTATAAAATTAATGAGAAAGTATAATATGCAGACAGTGACGAGGACATTATAAATAGGACACATACAGCAGTGTGGTATGTCAGCAGCAGGTGTTTGACCCCTGTGTTGTCGTGGTTCCCTCAGCAGGACGCCCCACTGCGCTTCCGTTGTGGGTACCAGCCCTGAGAGCAGGTTGTCTCAGGGAAGGGGGGATGGTGAGTGGTTGTTATGATGCAGAAGAGTGACTGACACCTGCCTGTCACCTCACATGATTCTGTTCTTTCAGAGTCTCGCGCATGTTTACACGCGTGGACACACATGTGCGTCACATGATACTCAAATATATCAGTACAATAGACCGTAAATGCTCTAGGGGCACAGGCACACACTCCTTTTTTTGTTCCCTTTAGATGCAAAGCACGCCAGGGGGCTGGCCTGTCACTCACTCACAAAGTCACTTGTTCACGTTTAGCAAACTACAGATTGCTGTTTAGCTCTTTAGCTAAGTGCCAACCTGTGCCACCTACTGGAAAGGAAAGATAGCATCAACACTTAAGACCTACAGATGCAGAAATGTCAGTGTTGTCTTCGAGTAACAACTGCTGCTGTTTTGCGTGTAGCTAGTAAAAAACGGTGACAGAAAAGTCGACATTGCAAAAGCTTTTACACTCCTTCCCTATAGATGGCACACAACAGCATGGCTTCAGCTCCAGTAGAGGGGTGCAGGTTGGATTGGGACTACCTCATTATGTCTGAATCTGCTGACATTGTCACTCTGTAGTTGGCTTGGCCTGGTTTCAGGTACTTCACCTCTATAACACTGTGTGTCCTTGTTTTCCCTTTTAAAATGATATTAGTGTTTCACATTTCATACAGAAAATCTAAATTATTCTCGACAACCTCTGAAAACTTAATTAATAGCAACTGTGTTGAATTATCTGCAGGTCTTGAGAGTTCGGTCAGATCTAATTTCATATCAAAAGAGCTCAATATTAAGAGAGTGTAGGAGGAGGATACTGGTCATTATGCATTCTCGTCTCACTCTGTCTTTCTCTTCTCTCTTGCCAAAGGCACCTCTCCACCACTTTTTTATTCTAATACCAAAAGAACATTATATGCATGAACTGCTAAGTCCCAAACACAGGCTAGCTTCAAATTACTTGAATAAATCTGTCTCTCGGTTTTGTAAGAAGCAGCTGGATGTCCTCCTAAACCTCATCTTTGGCCATATTCACGTGTACACACTTGTGGTCGGGTAGCCTGAAACACTACAAGTGCCCCGTGTGTATGTGGATGTGTGTAAGTGGATGTGTGTGTTTTCTGTGGTTTGCCCTCAGGAATCACGTCAAACCACAGATGTTTGTCGAACCACATTGAGGTTCACCTCAAAAAGTCCGGCCAAGAAGAGAGGGAACTGACTCTTTTCTTTTCCTTTGACTTATAACTGAGTCTTGTGCAAAGTGTGAAATAGTAGATTTTAAGGATATGTGAATTTTTTGGGAATAATTTTGATTCCCTCTCCTTTGCAAAGCTATGCATATAATAACACTTCAGCCCCGGTTTGATGAGCACAAACCCAAGGAGAACTTGTTTCATCGTTTTCTTTGCTTATTGCAGCTTTTTTTCTTTCTTCAAAAATCTCCATGTGAATTTTTGTTTATACAGTATATGTTTTGCTGATGAGTCCATCAGATCTGTTCTTCTTTTCCCCTGTCTGTGTAGGTGTGTGGGTGCTTGCCTGTATTAGTGGATATGTACACAGTCTCTGTATGAGTCCTTCTCTTTGCACAAGGCCTGCCTCCCATACCTGCATGCTTTCTCTGTCTGCCCCACTCTGTATCTCTCTCCTCCTCTGTGCAGGCTTTCCCTGCTCTGGCTCAGGTCCAGACCTTGCGGAGGGTGAACGAGTGTCTCCTGGCTGAGAATAGAGCCATGCTGCGCGTCCTCGCACGCCTCTCAGAGACGGCCTCCATGCCGGAGACAGAGGACCTTTGATCCTCTGACATCATCTGTCCTCCTTTCTCCCCCACCTCTCCCCTTCTCAGCCACTAAACTTCTACACTCCCCTGTCCTTCTGGTGCCTCTACAGCCCCCTCGTCCTCTGCTGTGTTCTTCTCAGGCAGGTCCTGCACCCTCCCGATGCTCACTCCCTCACACTGCAATGCATCTTCCACTGCACCCTTTTAACCCAATAGAGTGTGTGTGTGTGTGTGTGTGTGTGTGTGTGTGTGTGTGTGTGTGTGTGTGTGTGTGTGTGTGTGTGTGTGTGTGTGTGTGTGTGTGTGTGTGTGTGTGTGTGTGTGTGTGTGTGTGTGTGTGTGTGTGTGTGTGTGTGTGTGTGTGTGTGTGTGTGTGTGTGTGTGTGTGTGTGTGTGTGTGTGTGTGTGTGCGTACATGTTGTATGGAGCTTCATGTGACATGAGCACTAAGATCATGTTTTTTCTTCTGTTATCTAAAATAAACATCAGCAGCAGTTATTGATCATGCTACAGTCTAATATATGTGGGTTCTGTGTAATGTGCTGTGTAATCAATGCAAAGTTGTTTGCCAAGGAAATAGCTATTCTAGTCAATCTTCCAAAGGAAATGAAACGTGTGAGATCATTAGTCTGTAAAATGAGGAAGTGTAGTGAGACTCTAGGGGCCTCATTTATCAATCTTGCGTGAAAACGGGCGCAGATCTGAGCGCAGAATTGGTCGTAGGAAAGGACCCACGTGTGATTTATGAAACATTCGTATCTGACCAATCTCAGCATGAAGATGAATGAGCGGGCCTTGATAAATGCGGCGGCTGAATTCGATTGTCATTAACACGTTACGCCCTTAAATATTCCTGGTTCGGAGGCCTCGCCCACTGAGGTCAAACATGGAGAGGAAGAACGCTGGTTAGAAAAGAAACTTTTCCGACACAGAGATCGGCATCCTGACATCCGAGATGGAGCAAAATAAAGATGTGCTTTTTGTCAGTCTTAAGAGTGGAATAAAAGGGGCCCATAAAAACGCTGTATGACTAAGAATAACTGTAAGCTGTAAGAATAACGGAGGCAGTCAACCCGAAGCAGCACTCCACTGTGACCCGTGTGCGCACTGCTGAACCTCCGCTCCTGCTCTGTAGCGGGGTTTGCCAGCGGGGTTATTAGGTATTCCGTTAGACCTTTGTCAACTAGAAGAACCATACCAAGATGTTAATCATCTGATACCCTGTTCGATTTAATGCAATTTATCGAGGGTAGCCACTAACCGATCAGATGACTTTGGCTCTGCAGTGCGCATTCCTGCAGCCGCACGCCAACACATTCGTTCACTCATTCATATTCAACCGCTTGTCCCTGTCGGGGTCGCGGGGGGCTGGAGCCGAGCTGTTTTGAAATATAAAAGAATCGTGTCGTTATTTGTTTTAAGAATCCATTTTGATCTGTTCCTAATATGTGACTTCTTAGGCTTAATGACAGCTGAGGTTTGTTCATTATTTTCTGCCAGATTTTGCTGTGCTGCACCGCAAATACACAGGCTCAAATGTGCGTATACGATCTCAGACCAGACGTGAGATTTGATCATAGCTCCCGTCCAAATTGATAAATGCCGAAGTTTGCCAGGAAATGGTCGTACGCACGTTTTTCTGCCGTATGTTTGTTTGATAAATGAGGGCCTAGGTGTGTTGTGGTTCGTATTTCCCAAAATGTTGAACTATTCCTTTAATAACGTTTAAGGTAGGGCATACTTCTATACTGAAAGAGTGATTATTATTCAGTATGATGAAGAAGTGATAAATTTAAATAGAAAAGGGTCATAAACACGTTGATGCCATGGAGCCTTTTTCTAATTCACCAGTTTTTGGTGATATGTCACTGCTAGAGAGCAGAGGGGGATTGTTTGTCTCTAGTAGAGGGGAAATACTTTGGCAAAGAGGGTGGTTATTTTTAGTCATCGCTCCCCATGAGAGACATGACCTAGATTTGGGAAATTGACCCTCTCTCAGTTTCTCTCTCTTTGACTTTGTTCTCGTTCACTTTTACCATATTGTCAAAGTCACTTATCACTTGCATGATTAGAATTGTAAAGCATGTCTTCATTGTTTGGCCTCAAACTTGACTGAAAGACAACTTTTAGTCCACTAGTTTTTAATGGTGATGGAAGATGTTTTACTGTCAATGCTGTGCTGAATTGTGTCATTCCGCCACCTGAAACGTCACAGTACCCACAAACCAGTTTACATATATCTATATTTGATAATTCTATTATTTTTCTAATATCAATTCTTTCCTTCCGCTGTCCCAGATCTTAACTGAGCTCAAGTCGGACAACCAGAGGCTTAAGGATGAGAATGGGGCTCTCATTCGAGTCATCAGCAAACTGTCCAAATGAAAAGCTGTCTGAGCTCCTGTTCTGTGTCTGTGGATGCTCCAACCCTGATATGGCAGTTAAAATATCCTCCGTATCCCATAACTCCTCTCTGAGTTATGGTGATGGCTGCTTTGCAGAAATAAATTCCTGTTGGGACTTGTAAACATCAAAAGAGAGGTGTTAAGGAGTTTTAATCAGATTTCACCATGTGTGATGGTGGAGTTACAAAAATTGTTTCTATGTGATTAGTTAGAATTATATTCTATTATTCAGTAATTCACATTAATCAAATAGGGTCCAGTTGTACTGTTTGAATGACCTTTTGAGGCCTACTTCAAACAATTCAAGGGGTTTGCATGAAGGTACTGTTTCTATTATACGTTACACTGAGACATCACCTTTGTTGTCACATCGTGCACTGCCGAAAAGTATTTTAATCTTGTCTTCATTGTGAAAGAAGAGAGAATCCAGGGGCCCCAAAGGTCACGGAGATGTACTGTATTTGAAAAATTGTTATAATTTCAACCAGAATACATGACCACAAAAGGAAAATGAGGCCCAGTCAAGCAACAAACAGAAGCAAAAAGCAGATATTAAAGGGATACTTTGCAATACTGTACAAAATGACCTTTATTTATCAGTGACTCATTAAGCTTTGCCTTGAATTCACAAAGAAAACTGTGATTTTGACGTGTGCCTGTGTTGTGAACAAAGAATCCAAAAACAGTCAAGCCTTGATGCATTGAAGTAAAAAGGGTCCACTTTTAATACACAGCAAAACTATATTAACATATCTATTTAAACTCTTACGCAATGCATGATGTATAATCCAAGTCTCGTATATCCAGTTGTATGCTCAGTGCTTCCCAAGCACATGCATTTGCACGTGCACATGCGCAAGCTTCACAGATGAGAGCGGAAGTGTTTTAAGTGCATTTTGTTTCAAGGCATTGAGGCTTCTCTTTTTTTGGATTTGTCATGCACCGTAGAGACATTCAACTAAAACGTTAAAAAGTATTTTCATGAATTCACGGCAACACTCGTGAGTAATTGATACACAAATTATATTTTGAGGCTGAATAACTCATTAACTATGAATCCACCAAGGCATCTGAGTAGCAACAACCTCTGAAGCAAGTGCAGAAGGGCTGTACAGTTCTTCTGATGGCAAGAAGATGTTTGCTCCAGACTAAGGCTGTGTTAAAAATGAATAGCCAGCACCTCTTAAATTAGAATTTTATAACTCCAAGTTTTGTACCCTCCACCCAAAACTTTCCATTTTAGAAGTGATTTCTATTTCCAACTGGTTAGATACATGTTTTTGTGATAGAGAAATATCTATAATTTGGAAAATTACATTTTTAACCGATCATATAATAATGTCTCCACTGCACATGGTATTAAAATGGGACTGTATAGTCCTGAAAGGCCGAGTATAATAATGTACTTTGTACAGAAGGGACAATACTTGGGCCTAATGAGCAGCACTGTATTATCTTCTGACCGGTTTCAGTTTCCATGATAACATAATTCAGCATGTGTGGTTCTTTGTGTGGTTTCAGCCATTCTTTTGCGTGTCCTTTATAGAGTTTTTTTTTTTTTTTAAATCCAATGGCTCAGCTTCAAAACAGCAGAATAGCTACACACTGAGTGTGTGTGAAAGAAGTGTCCTATGTTCTGTAATAGAGATATATTTATTTATTTATGCATTTCTTGGTTCTAATCTTGATACTTTGTACACTCATTTTTCTTTCAAGGGAATACAGCGATTATTTTTGGTTGACTTCTTGGCCTTCTTTCTGAATGAAGGCCAGAATCCCCCACTGGTACATGTGCTGTAAATCACTTCTGGTATTTTAGCCTTCACAATATTGTGTGATTAATAATAAATAAATATATAACAAGCACAATCCAGAGTTTTGGAGAAAACAGTTGCAAGCACCTTTCCTTACATAAAGTGTAGATTACATACATTTTAACTTAAATGTGCTGATATTGTCATAATAAATTATGTTACATTAGTTATTGCCCAAGAACGCTGAGTTGCCAGTTTATTAGGCACACCTGGATTCATCTAATGCAGTCCAATACAAAAGCCCTGCAAAATATCCCAACACATCATATAAAAGCTGGAGTGCAGAAGTTGTGTCTCCTCCCTCTGACAGGGAGAGTAATTATACAAACACTGTTGATGGATGCTTGTGATGTATGCCTGCAGGAGAGCTCTCTGCATCTCCCACTCCCAAGGAGGACTTCAAAAAAAATATTCTAAAAAAACTTTTGTCCTTCCTCTGAACGTGAATTTTCTTTTTCATCTGGAGTGTTAAGAACATTTTTTTTGGACGCCTGCTTTCCACCATAGCTTCTGCCACACTAGCTGGTGCTCCGTCACTATGGTCTTTCCTCCCTCCTGCCCCCCCTGTATCTCTGGCTGGTTTACGTTAAATGCATCCTTCCAGTGATCCAGCGCGGGAATATCACAACAGACACCACAACTCCAGTCTACTCAGAGAATTTTCCCTGGCAGCAATTGCCTTAATCAGCATTTTGTGAACTTGTTTTGCAAGTGCTTCAACAGATGGTCATTTACATGTAACAGTTCTGCAATCCAGATTTAAAATGTTCCTCAATATTTGGGTTCCACAAAATGTTTGAAAATTTTGAAATGTGAACTGTTTAGTCTACTTAACATTAGAAATACAAATAAAACCATGAAAGAGGCTGCTGCCTTCACCATATTCCAAAAAGAGGGAAGACGGATAAAGTAATCCAAAAGAGATTATTCACTGTATGTTACTGATCATATTTAATCTGTAAAACTGCCAGACTCGGCTTGGATTAAAAAAATTTTGGCTTTAGAGTTGCTACAAGGGATGTATGGTGTGCCACCAGAGTCAAAGTTTTTGGGGATCTGTCTTCTCTTTACTTTGATTACATGAGTTGACAAAGTCCCGAATGTTTGATGTTTCTTTAATAATAGAATGGTTTTGGAGTCCAAACAGGGAAGCATCCTGTAACGTCAGTGTTATCTGTGGACACATTCAGGAAATGATTTAAAACTACAAATAAGATAGAGCTTCTACACATGTTGTAGGTATATTGAACTATGCAGTATATTGTATTGAAAATGTAAAGTGTTGATGATAAAGCATAATATGCACACATCGGTTTACTCACTTTGCTTAATAAACTATAAAGGAATGGAAACGTTGTCAGTGTGACATTAATATCAAAATATTATGCAGAGGCAGAGAGATTATTAGGAGGGGGCTGAGCTGAATGGTTTGCATATTAAACACAAACAAGTCATGGTAATTAAAAGGCCTTTATTTCCTATTAGTTTTTTTACAGAACTGGTAACACATATGATAAATTTGTAATAAGTTATTTGGTTCCCTTGATAACTTTATAAGGATCCCCAACGTTTGTCCACATAAGGGTCAAGAGGAGTTTGTGAGCAACGTTTGTGTCCAGTCAAGGGCTAAAGCATGCGATCCACAGTAGGCACAAGTACTGACATGAACACGCGCACCACAACACTAGACACGAAGAAACACAGCTAGAGGACACAACCTGACTGTCCTCCAATGCTTTAAAAGATGATGAAGAAGAGAAAGAGTTGAGAAAAGAAGAAGAGTCTTGAGAATACAGTTGCATCAGGGATGAGAGGTGGAGGACTAAAAGCGCTCAAGAGGGGAGTTTGGTACGGTCCTGCATGTTTGGCAGTATACGGTATGTCCATGTTGTAAACATGAAGACCGGCATTCTTTACGCTCAGCAAAAGCAGATTCAGTGGAGAAATCAACAAGCCTGCTTCCTATTCAGCATTGTGATACTGATGGTACATAGCTGGTTACACATAAACAGGACAAAGACACAAACAAAAATCAAATGTGATTCCGGCATTGATTCAACTACAGTCCTACACACTACATTTTACATCACAGAAACAAATAAAGACAGGAGGAGTGATTACACATATGCACAAGAATACAAAGAAGAAATAGAGCGAGTAATAGAGGAGACAAGACAACATGTTTCAAAGTGGTGTCTTTACACGCTGAGAGGCTTCTCAACAGGGTGGTAAATGATCTACTGACATTTGGATGTTTTCCCTTTTTAAATCCCAGTGTTTGTTAAAAAAAACAAAAAAATCTAGACGTGTGAACGGTGCTCTAAAACTGTCTCTGCACAGCTGAAACAGATCAGATGCAGTTGTGCATAAGGTATGGAACATGGAAACAACAGAACGGAATAACCCCCATATTTAAAATAGAACTGAGATTGTTTAAGTATTACGGTCATACACACAAAGATGTACATTTAAGAATGAGTAATGTGCCCCATGCATGCAGACCTGTACTGTATATTGTATGTATATAATCTAGTGCTGTGTTTTTGCACCATGTCTGCTAAAAGGCCAACACTTCATCTGTTTATCCCACATAAAGTACACAAGCACGCACAGCCTCCAGTCTCTGTCCCCCATAGAACTTAGGTGGTTATGTGACTGTGGTGACCCGAGCAGTAAAACGAAAAAAATAAATAAATCTCTTAAATGTGCTATAAATTGACCTGTAATCACATTTGCCTCATTGTCTGATGTGTTTGCCTCTGCATAAATTCTGATTTTGGCTTTGCAGATTCAAACAGTGTTGACGGATGCAGGCAACTGTAATCAGGTTCTGGCAGTATTTTAGAAAGACACTGAAATCTAGTATTTGAATTATTATCAGTGCATCATTTGGTCACAGTCAGTAACAATAATGGGACAGTGAAAAGATAGAATATTGCATTAGACAATGTGCGGCCTTGCACAACACACTGAAGATTGTTGCCAGGGTAGATAGATGGCAGTTTACTTCAGAGAAAATTCAGCGACTGAGGTAAACTTAAAGGTATAGTTCAACATTTCGGGAAATAGGTATATTTGCCTTCTAGCCAAGAGTTAGATGAGAATATCAATACCACTCCTATCTAGCTATAGGTAACTTAGCTTAAAGAACAGTTGGCCAACAGTGACTGTTGCCCTAGTTTTTTTTGAGGTGTGTCTCACATTTTTGGCCAAGCACGTTGAATTGGTGATAGATTCTTTTTTTCTAGCCATTGAGCTCTTTAGCAGAAACTGGCTGTGATTGTTTGTTTTTGTTCGCTAGCACACCATAGTTATAATTTGTTCTTTCAACATCGCAAGTTTGAGATAAATGGCTAACCTACATCTTGAATCCATTCTAATGATCATCCGGTTTCTCTTTGAATGACTATCGCCACCTGCTGGTATAGAGAACTATTTCCTTTCACGTGGGCACAGAACTTACATCAACAGTCAACAACAGTCTTTATGCTAAGCTAAGCTAAGCTAAGCTGGTGGTATCGATTTTCTCATCTTTTGGCACTTTTGGCTAGAAAGCAACATTTCTAACTACTCCTTTAATGTCATATCATGTGCAGGACTTACATATACATATTTTCATATATTTTCTGCCATGTATTTGTGAAAATCATAATTCTATGCATAGTTCTATGGGAGGGATTCAGGCCTTAAACTTAGGTGTCACTGTTTTACTGTTTCTCTCTTTTTGCTTTAATATTGTTGGATTTCTAAATATATTGTTTATATATATTGTTTTATATTATATATAACGAACCAACAAAAACTGAGCCGCTGATCACCAGCAGTGTGTTATTGATTGTACATGTGGTCACGGGTACATCCTGCTGCTAAACCGGAAGAAGAGAAACTTGGAGAGTGACCCAGTTCGGTTCATAAATTGCACTCAGCCCAAGAAAAGAACACACTCTATAGTATATATATTTGATTACACACACACACATACATATATATATATATATATATATATATACATGTGTGTGTGTGTGTGTAATTTTAGTGGTATTATTGAGAACCTATTGTGATATTAAATCTATCATTATACTATCAAAACAAGGCATATACGTTACTAATCACAATACTGTAAAATCAGTTACCTTTATGAAACAAGGACATCAACAGCTCTGAAAGTAGAAAAAGACACTCACTCTACTAAACTCACAACTGTTCTCAAATCTCACATGTACAGAAAAAGTGGATTTTGCCCTCTTTATGAACAAAGACCTTTGAACGAAATGTAAAAGAAACACTGGCCAAGGAAAAATGAAGACATGTCAGATTTTTTTTCTTCATAAATAGACTCTAGCTACTCAGCTGAGCTCTAAAGAGTTAGTGCTTGAGTTTTATGGCTTTAGTTTTATCTTATTCATTTATCTTGTATACACATACACGTATTGTATAATAAACACAGTAAAAGAGACACAGCCGTGAAGGGTTTTCAGGTCATTTAAATACTGTAGAAGTGAAAAATAAAAACTTCCAAGTAAAGAAAGGGAGAAGAAGGGATTCCAAGTCATTTGCGTTCACTGGAATGGGATTATTCATCTGGAGATGCATCTCATATAAAGATTATTATCCAACAGACTTCACTACTGGCACCAACAACAACTCCTACAATCCACCTACAGATTGCAGAATAATTCAATCTTCTTCTAATGAGTTATTTCAGATTAACACCGTGCCAAATCCGTTGTTAAAAAATAGGTATGGACTTGGAGACCCAGCCATCCCAAACATTAAAAAATGTAAAACATATATTTTTTTCTTTTTCAAAAAGCAATAGCAATAAAATCCAGAAGTAAGTCCAACATTGGCCTTCAGATAAGTGCTTAAACAAAATGTATGGCAGATAAATTATATCAAATGAAAAGTTCGATCACAAGGAATTATATAGCAAGCATGCGGCTACATATTCATCCTACATGAACTCACACACAGTACTGGACGACACACTTGCTTAAGAATTTCAGGCGAAAGGTTCTTACCAGTAATAGTACTCTAATATTTGTATGACATTCCCCCGATTGACCCTCATGGAAAATAAATACACATTTGTTTCATTTAGAAAATATACAGTGCATCTTTTTTTCCCTTCGTTTGTGTTATTAAAATGACAAATGACACCCATTTACGTACACGAGATATTTTTGCTTCATCTCTAAAACATGCTCCTATGTACAGTATTTTGTATAAACATGCAGTATCAACGTGTATGAACTATGTATATAGGCAAAACTACACATCAATGGGTTGCTTGATTGCTTCCATGTTGCCTTTTTCTTTAGTGCTGCTTCATCAACAGAGGAAAAAGATAATGTGAGATGGAGAACTGAAACCTGAACATGGTCTATGTTGGTTATAAAAAAATGTAACGTTACAATTTGCAACAGAGAAAGGTACAAGAGCTAACATTCATTGAATTCCAAAAAAGCTGTGGTACTGTCTACGTTTGATTAACATTGACTTTGCATTTTCTTGCACACAGTCAACAGGGGATTTTGCTGTTGCTGCTCACAGAAACCACCGATTTTGCTTAAAAACCTGTTGTACCTGGACCCAAGCACCTGACGTACATAAGGATTTTAATTAACAATTTAGCGTTCACCAATTCATTTAGATTTGACTTTTGGTCAAAGAATTATTTGGATTTGATCGTCCTTAAACTTACTCTTCGACAGAATACTAGTTAAACCAATTTAATTCTGTGAATGAGTAATGTGTCTCTTTTCATTTCAAAGGAGTCCGTTTATATGAGGGGACCTGTCTGGCATGCCACATGTGCCACAGAAAAATTCAATCTCACAACATTTTATCATTTAAAAAAGAAAACTACACAGATCAAAGAACAGTGTCGAATTTCCACAGAACAGAATAATACCCAGTAGTGCAATTCAATTCAACAGTTTGGTAAGCTGTGTATAAAATACACACAGATCAGTGCCTTCTTCCAGACCATATCCTTGTATCCTAGTAATCGAGTGAGAAACGTAATATTCAAACAATCAAAACATATAGACAAAAAGCTGAGCCGAAACAAAGCAACAACAAAAACGTACATAATGCACTCCCCTTGCTCTTTTTTTACTTCTTAAAACCAGCAGTTATTAACAACATAAATAATTAAAGCTCTGGTTTCTGAGAGTACTTAAATGTTACATTTGGATTTAAAGTGCTTGAGGAATAAAAGGGTTTGAAGTTAAATAATACAACTGATAAATAAAAGGAAAGAGAGAGAGAGAAAAAATAAAGAAATGAAGAGAACAACACCGCTAACTGGAAGGCGTCCCTGGTAGTTGAAAATTGCTTATTTTGTTACTTTGAAGGCTTGTCTCCTTTATGACTGTAAGACGGTTATAGGGATTCCTTTGAAGTAAAACCCTAGTGTCAAGTCCATGACAAATGGCAGTAGCACTGAACAAGTGAGATACAGAATCAGAGGCGTTGGGAGGGGAGGTGGTAGACTGCAGGCTGTAATCGACAGCTTGTAAATATCATGTCATTGAGTGGTTGGAATCAGTCTCTGTTGTACCTGCTCTGATATTTCCTTACTTTCTGTTATTTTATAACAGAGAGAGCTTTTTGCACAATCAAAAAATACACAATTACCCTTTTTTGTTTGTTTTTACCAAAAATCCACCACTCCCTGTTCCCTAACGTACCATTTCATGTATGAACTAACACTAGTTGTGAGCCTCACGTCACCGAAAAAAACAAGCGCCCAAGCTTCTGATGAATCCAACATTTCATTCTCATCAAGTGGAGCATTTGAATAATAAGAACCCGTTTAGAAAAAAAGGCATGGAGTTTCAGTTTCCTCTCAGTTTTCCTGAGACGATGGGTGGAAGGTTAACTAATCAAAAAGGCAGTGTGTTTGTAGGTAACTGGATATGTGCCTATCCCTACTTGCTACCCAACTCTAGGAATGTACTTCAAACTAACAGAATCATCTAGTATGATAACTGGCAGGTGTGGAACATGGTGCACAAAACACCTAAGGAATGGACCTGCTTGTGTTATTTCTCTATCATATGGCAGTATAAAGCATTTTATTATTAAGCACTATTCTAAGCAAACTGTGTCACTAAAGGGAAGGGGTGAGAAGTACAATAGGAGTGAATGTATGTATTATCCCCTCTATCGCCAGATTCCCATATAGCACTCTAACTGTTCTTCTACTCTGTATTCTTATTAATGGAACCACAACCCCAATACAAAAATAGATCTAAAGGAAATCAACGGAGTATCTGTCCATCCTGTAACTTGTCTTCTTTTTTCAATGACATGATTTCATATAACATGATGCTTTTTTTTTTAAACTATATTTCCCATCATGTTGAATGGTATCTATGGATCTTTTGGAAGTTGGCGGCTGGAAAGAGGAGAGGTGGGTGGGGGGGCTGGAGGGAGCGAATGTACAGTCGGGGTGTTCTTCTGGAATATACATTGATATGTGGGACCTGGGGAGATGATGGGAAATGCATGGGGTTGGTTAAGGTGGATGTGGGGACGATGTGTTCAAGAGGGGAGTTTACTTCTTGGCATTCAGGGCTGCGAGGGCAGCATCCACCTCCTCCTCTGGCTGCAGTGGATGCCACTGGGCGATGGGGCGGCGGGGGTTGGCCAGCATGTCGGACCAGTGTTTCAGCCCGGCCCCCGTAGACTTGCTTCCCACCAAGATCTTCCCAATGGCATCGTTCTTGCCAATCTTGTCATAATCCAGCACTGTGATCACAGCTACGATTTTCTGGGAGAGAAAGCATTACCACAAGGTTCAGAATTCCGTAATGATTACACAGATATGAGGGGTAGAGAATGCAGAGTTCAGAATTGTACTCAAATACTACAATTTAAAGATGCAAGTATTTAAGCTGATGCATAATGCCCAGTGTTTGAGCGTGCAGTGAGCGTACTGGTGTGAGGTTTCCCTTGGTGCTGGGGAATGGGACTTGCTAAATTTATGTGGAATCTAAAAACGTTTAATGTAACTGTTTGTTTTTATTTTCATATAAATTAAAGATTTCTTTCAGTGTTTCTTATTGTAAAGTACAGGCACTTTCAT
The DNA here is from genome assembly GCF_963691815.1 of Echiichthys vipera. NCBI lineage: Eukaryota > Metazoa > Chordata > Actinopteri > Perciformes > Trachinidae > Echiichthys > Echiichthys vipera. The sequence continues at coordinate 10,358,984 of NC_139834.1, read as the reverse complement.
TTTTTTGATAAAATATGTTTACTGCATGTTTGATGCTGATTTGTGTGCAAGATCAACAATGTATAGCACAGCATTCTCCAAAGATTTGGCCGTGTTTTATGTTTGTATGTATTGAATTACTGGATAATGTCATCCGATTTGGACATTATCGTTCCATTGAATGGCTGCAATCAGTGGTTAGGAGAGGCATTCTCCACGTACCAGCAGGTTTAGAAGGTGATTATCATCTATTCACATTTGGAGCCCCGGGTGTAATTTTTTAACTCTTGGGGAATCCGTTATGAATTGAAACAAAATTAATGTAACTTAGGTTAAGGCAACAAAACCACATTGTTATGTATAGGAAAGATTGTGTTATGGATCAAAATACTACAATTTAAAAGTCATCTTACTGTGGTGTGGCTGAGCAGTTGAAAGTGACACAGATGGGTGAGCCATACTGAGCCAACTAGGAGCTAGAGAAGGGCTACACTGCCGGATATATATGGTAGTGATAAGCAACTTGCAATTCAATTGTCTTACAACGGTTGAATGAATTGGATTCTTTCTTGGACAGTAGCAGAGACTTCCTGGAGTCGCTTATGATCTAACTCTCAGCAAGAAAGCGATTTCCTAAAACATCAAGCTATTCCTTTAAAGAGCCAAATATGGTGACAGTAGCACAAGGAGAGAAGAGTCATGGAGTCAGCAAAGTATCAACAAGCAATTTCTATCTAAAGTTGTAGTGTAATCATAGAACGTGATCTAAATTTCAAGAGCCATATTAATCATCCACCTTCTACCATCTAAAAACATTTTATAACTAACAGGCTTTCTATCAACATCAGAATCTGAGAAATTAATCCATGCATTTAGAATGAGCAGACTAGACTTTCTGTAATGGTCTATTCCCCAGCTTCCCAAAATCAGATGTGCAGCAGCTACAATTAATTTGAAATACGGCTGCATGTGTTCTTGCAAACATGCCGATTAGATACAAACCAACAAGAACCCTCAAGTCCACAGGCAGAGGTCTTTTAACTGTCCCTGGTACTGATTCTAAAGCAGGAGAGACTGCCTTCTCAATTTATCTATTTATTAAGTAGATGGAACTGATGGCCTGAGGAGCCGAGGGAGGCCCCCACACTTAACACATTTAAAAGCAGGTTAAAAACATTTCTGCTCAAAACTGTCTACCTAACTACTTAGTGTGTCTGTGTGTGTGTGTGTGTGTGTTTGTGTGTGTGTGTGTGTGTGTGTATGGTTTGTATATTTGGGCGTTTGTATATTCTGCATTCTGCATATGAATGTACGACGACCATTGAGCTTTTCATTAGCTTCTTGTTATAATCGATCTGCATCATATGCAGATATCTGCTTTTAGAGACATTGTTTTAACTCCAACTCCATTCTTGCATCTCAAGTTGCTAATCCGATAGCAAGCAAAGACCTGCCGCTCGAAAGAGGAATTCTTGGCCTGGATATCTGCTGGCTTCACCAAAAAGCCTGAAATATTGTCCGTAGATCTCAGAGGCTAAATTGTCATCAGACCAATCCGATGGGTTCTGAGATTGGGTCATACCAGACCAAATAAGGCTTTAGCAGCAAAATTGCTAAACACTGAGTGTATTTATTATTATTATATTATGTTTCTATTTAGACTCGTATTGCTTATGAATTTTCACATGAAGCCTACTTTACCAATTATTTAATCAGAGGATGATAAAGTGACAATTCAACAGAAATGATTTATACTCTATATACAGGGGTGTTCACATTATCAGCATTATCAGTATGACCTCATCTGTGGTCTAAACATTGTCAGTCATGTTCTCATAAAATAAACCGGGGTATGATTATGTCCACATAATTGTTTCCAATGATGATAGATTGCTCGGTCAGGCACATTGATAGACATTTTGCCTTTTTACAGTAATTAGTAATAACTAGTTATGCTTGTAGCCTATACTGTGTTTTTAAACCCTTTTATTCCTGTAGGATTCTATCGTAGGCTCTCCTCCCCTGACAGATTCTAAATGATTTTAACAAGCAAGCATTACCTGCATTTGCTCAAGAGGAATCTCAAAGCTGAAGGACTCATTGTAGTACGGGTTCAAAGTGTTCTTTTTCACTGTCGTCTTCTTTTTCTTCAGCCTCTTTCCATTCTGCAGCAGGTTGATTTTCACGTAGGGATCTAAAAAACACAATGAAGGAATGATAAAGCTGATGCATTGCACATGCATCTTTGGGTTGCAGTGCTGTAATGCACCAACAGAGGGGGCCACTGCTGAGGCCAGGGGGGGCTGAGAGACGGTGCATGGTAAGCACTGCAGCGTCAGCACGTGAGCAGTGCAGGAGCAACCTAATGGCTGTGCTCACAGGAACGTTCCAGTGTACACTACAGTCCCACTGCAAGCATCCACATTTCACATTAAGCTGATGTATTTTTTTTTTTTAATGAAATGTGAACACTGAAATAGTTTGATGGGCAATATGGGGATAATGAAATGCAATATCTGTTCAGATCTATCTGCTCTGCTCTTGTGTTTATATATAAATATATACCTGACAGTCCGCCCACGTCCATTTTCTTCAGGTTCTTGGCCTCCAGAATACAGATGGTAAGTTTGCCAGCAGTGGGGACGTAACGCAGAGAGATGCAAATGTCACCCAGCTTCTCTGGCTGTGAGGAGGAGGAGGGGGGATGGTGAGAGGAGGTTATAAAAGGAGGTCTGACGATTGTATGTCTTTTCTCTCATGTACAGTACACTACAAAACAGCACCTCAACTCTTTGAAATCACATTTTACACAAACACAGTGAACACAAATAATGCCTTCTGCCAAAACAAAATAAATGGTAATTACCGGTATTCTTAAGAATATCTCATTGGCCTTTTCAAAGTTAATAAAATATCCGGGAACAGCAGGCTAATTTAGAGTGATTATTTCATCTTAAGGTGGCTCTGGGGAGGTTTCATTGATTAATACCAGTTTTTCATTTGATGCAGCCTATGGATGTAGCATAACATTTTAACCTGCATGACTATATTGCAGTTTGCAAAACAAAACGTGTGTCCTTCAGAGTTCTGAATCTCATTGAAAAACAAAAGTTCCCACCTTTTGTCTGTGATTGTTTGCGCATTCTCATCAGTTGAGTAAGTTCAGTTTGCTCCAGATGGAAAAAAAAGTATATTTGCTGAAAGTCCATCAAAGTATGCTTTACACCTCTTTTACAGTATGCAAAGAAAATTAGAAGACTTTTATCAGATAATATCAGCTGATTTTAGTTTACTATTTCCACATCTAGTAGATACAGAGCAACATTATCATTCATTTGGAGTCATGTTTCTGCCCACCTGCTTTAATGTAAATCCAATACTCAATGTTAGCTCTTTTTTAGTTTCCATCAACCCCTGAGGGAAATCTGTCTTCTTAGCTTCTAAACGCTCCACTTTTTTCACCAGCTAGTCTCCAACTGTGTCTTTCTGCTGTTTGGTGCTGAGCAGGAAGTGAAGCTGAGCAGTGTTATTTTTATTGACTGTTTTTTTTTTGTGCTGAAAGAAGCCTGCTGTGGCTGAAAAACAACAACCAAAAACAGGGCAGTGTGACTGTAAGATGGTGGGCTGGACATCTAAACAACGGGCTGAACTCACTTTATGGCTGATGATTCCCTGTAGGTTCATAACTACGAGCAACCCGTTTCACATTGTGTAAATATAAATTACATCCTCTTGAATGGATCCTTTTTTTAAATCAATATTGTCCTAAAAAATCTAGTAAAAACATTCATCTCTACAACATATATCAGTGGAAGTAATGGACATTAACAGCAGTATGGTGAAAGTAAAACAACCCTGCTGCATGACTCTTACCTCTTCTTGATCCGCACTGTCCAGGTCTCTCCACTCCTCAATTGGCTTCGCCAGGTCAAGGGTGTTCATGGGTATTTTAATCTCTCCAATGACATCATGTTTAGAGAAGCGATCAAAGTCATAGACTGACATTACCAGACTCTTTCCTCCCATCTCTTGGAATGGAATCTGAAAGATGGAAAGTAATCCCATTTTACACATTAGTATCTCTTTTAGGAGCTTTTTTTTTTTTGACAAATCGTCCACTTAGAGCACAAGTCACAACACTACTACAAAGCAATATGGGGTGTGACTTTGTCATGGAGCTCAAAATGGACTGACTTAATAACATGCAGCTTCAGCAGAACTGGTCTGACTTTGTCAAGGAAAAGGTGTTTTAAGGCTGTGTCAGCAGACAAGGTGCACCAGAGGTGGGCCTCTCCTTTAATTTGATTCTCTACCACATTCTCCTTGTGAGACACCTTCAATATGTCTGCTACTGCTTTTTTATCACTGCTAGCCAGAGGTGTTTGGGAAAAAAGAGATCTGATTCTAAGCAGCTGCTAAACCCTCATAGACATTGAGAAAGACAGGGAGAGTGTTTCACCTTTAACAGGACCTGTCTGGGAATCAAACAGCTTGGCGGACATGTTTTAATAAGTTCCCAGGTAAAGGGTGACCACGGGGTGTTTCAGCTTACCTTGAAGATAAAGGTCTCATTGAAGACGGGATTGAGCGTTTTCTTGTGAACCTTTGTGTCATACTTCTTCTTCTTGTCTGGGAGGACAAAGACCTTGACGTAGGGGTCAGAGGTGCCACCGCTGTCCATGGAGAGGAGATCAGCTGCTTGCAGGATCCCCACAGTCAGCTGGGGAGGCAGGAAGTATGTTTTTAGAAGAAAGAGAGCATTTCTCATCTCAGTTACAGTATGTTCTAGATTCTGTTTTTTCCCCGTTAATCGGCTTTGAAAAGAACAGCCCAAAGGCTCTTTGTTTGGAAAAAAAATGTAAAAATGTAAAATAAACGGTGCTGTAAACAGTGCTCGCCTTGTTCTCCTGGAAGTCATAATCGATGGAGTACTGCAGCTTCCCAAGCTTCTCTTTCTCCTTCACTTCTTCCTCTTTCTCATCTCCAGTCAGTCCAGGTTCCACATCATCTTCTTCATCGTCGTCATCCTGTTGTTTCTGCACAGACACAGAGGCGGCACAGGAAGAGGAGTGAGAGGGCGTTTCTGAGGTGGCGGCTGTGCTGAACACTAAACCTCGGGCATCAGCAGTCGGGTTAGCCACAGCACCTACCTGCCACTTACCCCCCGCTCACCCCGGTGCTACTAGTGCAATCTGTTCATCGATGACCACGGTTGCAACCTGACTTGATTTCACTATTTCTTGGGTGACACCATTTGCTGTTTTCTTTTTCTTTTTTCATTATGAGATTACAGGTATGATAAAATCTGCTAAAATCAGACGTAGGGAAATTCTCTTTGGCTAGAAATGATTGTCGAAATGCCATTTCAATAGAACTCTGTGTTATTGTGGGAAGAGTGGAGAGAGATAGAAAGAGAGTGAGATAATCAACAGAAATATAACAGTCAATGTACAGGGGGTGGACAGAAAAACAGGAATACCTCACATTATATTACAATCTAACATAACAGCCATGCAAAAACCTCTGGAAGTTCTCCTTTTCACTCATAAAAATTGTGAAACATTTTCAAATCAATATGACTCAGTTGTGTAGCTGCCTGTAATTGTGATATTACAAGAGGTGGAAAAAATAACAGGAAAATGACATGAAACAGGACTTTGAAGGACTTTAAAGGAACTGCATCGTGTTTACACAGGCAGCTAAACAAATCCAAGATATGACTCATCCCAAATGAGTCATATTAACTTGTTAAAAAAAAGTCTTAAAAAATCGTGATGGCATATCCCACACAGCGAAAAACTGCATCAGCAGTGCTGAGGCAAAGTCGCAAGTCAGTCGACTGAAAGACATTATGGGCTATTATTGCAAAAGCTCCACAAAGTGCATCGTTTTGACACAAAAGCGACCAGTCTTAACTAGTATTTATTGCAGAGCTGTTGCACTGCATTGCACTATAATGTGAGGCATTCTTGTTATATTACCCAGCCCGTGTACAGCATTTCAAACACAAGCTTTCACAAGAAACGCCCTTCCTGAGAGAAACTGAAGGTCAGCGCTATGAGGAGTAGATGAGGAATTGATCAAACCCCTGACGCAGTGATTCCTGACACTTTTTCTTGAAAAGCTTGCAATCTTGCTAAAACTGCAGCAGGCAGAATATCCTCCATCTGATCATGTAAGCTGCTTGACAAACAGGTTTATTTCAAGTCACACAATATTACTGCTTGCTCCTGACAGTCTCATTAATATGTTTACACTGCTGATAGGATTTTGCTGCTATTATTGTACTCTGGCCTGATTATTGCGGCTAACTGAATTGCTGATATATTTCACAATTTATTCCAAACAGACTCCAGATTTTTCCAGTTGATATTCTAATGTGAATTATTGTGACTCTTGATCACATGCTGGAACAAAAATCAGCACTTTACGACACTTAACTGCCCCTTTAATTGATGAAGAAGATAAATCAATCTTTACATCGCACCCAGTGACTCTTCAGTCTTTTATCTCTTTAGAGGCTGTCGTGACTAATCAATTTGAGCTATTTGTTCTGATAAGAATATTAAAGTAAACTTTCATTTCTGATACTGTATGAAGCTGGATAATATCTCAGTATGGCCTACTTTCCTATGGCTGTCTTCTTGAAAAAACACTGATGTCTTCGTTAGACTGGAGGGTCCAGCTACTCACTGATGAGCTGGAAGAGGAACAGGGCACACACACAGAGAATACACACACAATCCCACTCACTACACAACATACTGTGCTGCGCATACACACACACACACACTCACACACACACATACATATACACACACACACACACACACACACACACACACACACACGCACGCACACATGCACACACACACGCACACGCACACGCACACGCACACACATTTGCTTACATGCAGGCTCTCAAGCATGCTTCAAATTCTCTCTCACACCCCCACATTATCCTTAAATGTGGCATTCTCTATCTTTATTGTGGTAAATGCTTTTCATTCAAGCATGCCAGGCCACACAATGCAGGATCCAAGTTTCTTTCTGATGGCAAATGTAAAATGAATTACCTTATAATTTCTGACAACTGATAAAAGTGGATGTTTAAAAAAACAAAAACAAAATAAAAACAACCTTTTCAACAATTTTTTTGTAAGTCCCAAAAATGTCTATACACGTGTTCTGAGTGAAATGTATACATCCATGAAGGGCTCATGCTATATTGAGAATTTCCAGTTGTTCTCAAACTTCCAGTGGGGGTTCAAAGATAAAGACATGGTTTGTCTGAATGTATGCCCTTTGGTTAACTCGATGGGGTGAATTGCGAGCTCACCACTGAGGGTTTATCAAACAGATATATGTGTTGAAACAGCCAGTTTATTGTAGCTTTAATGGATCGACAGACATCATTCCAAGTCAAGCGTGGGCAAACATTCTGGCCCACCATTTCTCCTCAATGAGACCAAAGTGCTTCAGGGAGGGGGAGGGGGGGGGGGGGGGGGTCAATGACTGTCACCTAGTATGTCAGCAGCATGGGTCATCCAGGAAAGTTACTCTCAAGTCAAGTTGTGGCCATTCAATGGAACCTACTGCAAGGGAATATGCTGGTCTTTGTCAAGGGATACAAACAGCTTTATCTGTCGTGGAACTCGGAGCGTGTTTGCACGAGTGGGGCACAGCGTGTTAATTTCAGACCCACATCGATGTATCTCTGGAGATGATTGCAGTTTTTGGTTGTGTTGCACAATTGAGGCCTTTCATGGTGGAAACATGCTCAAAGCTCTCAGATAGGTAAAGTTCCAGCTTATTATTTGACAAATATCCAGCTTACCCCTTGCACATGCATGTTAGTGATCTCTAGTGAGTTGCTGAGTGCACTCGTCATTCAAAGGCTCAACCATAGGATGAGTTTCTTTTTACAAACCATTGACATTTAAACACGTCTTTGCTCTGTAATTTTTGCCAAAAATTGCAATCTCTACATATTCAAGACATAGCAGTTGGTGCGGCATATCAGTTCAGTGTATTTTGCGAAGCAGCTTAATCGCTCCCATAGATTCCTCAAGCACCCGCAGCACCTAAGCTTGCAAAAAACTAAGGAAGCCATAGCACTCATTGTCATCATCACTGCAATCCAACCCATTTCAAGCCCAGCCCACCCCCCACCACCGCTCCCCCCCTGCCCTGGTCTGCGCTTACTCAGAGCAGAGAGGGGCGCTGCGTGCTATCAGACCTACCGTAGGCAGAGAAGTCCACCACAGTCAAGATACACGGAGCACACATAAGACACAAAGCAGGAAGGAGGAGAGCAGAGACAGAGGAAGAGATTGAACTCACAGCAGACACCAAAGAAGTGTAATCACAGCAAATGTAGTCAGCTACACTGTAGGGAGCGAGGAAAATGACAGATATAGAAGACTCCTCATTAGCACAATCATATCTTGTGCAGCAGCAGAGCCATCAGGTTTTAAAATAATTCCATTTTTAAATATAGCCTTATTGTACTTTGTCAAATCATCAATCAAGTATGTGAAAGAATAATAATTATAGGGCCCAAAACAACAGCATTGTGTTAAGTACTAATTTTCATAATTACTCTTTCACAACTGGGAAAACAATGTTTGGGCTGAATAGATAAGAGTCCTGTCATTTTCCACTTTAATCCCAAAACACAAGAGCAACAATAACATTAATGACAAATACATTAAATAATAACAAAAAAAAAGAAAGAGAAAAATGAAAAATAATCATGGTGGATAAAGAATGTAATTAACACCTGCGGAGAATTCACTCATTATCATGTCATTTAATACATTTCAAACAGGAAACTTGTTACTAGGGCTGCACAATTGGGTCAATTCAATACTAAAAAATCAATACTAAGATCTCAATTATTCATCCCGATTATTCATTGATTGTAGGGACAAAATATTTTTATTTCACTTTCAAATTGAATTAACACAGCACTGCTTTCACGTCCACGTTGTGCTACATTCCTGCTAATCTACAAATATTTGCATCAACGTAAGTCTTTATTCATAGTGTATCCCCTAGAAGCAAAATACTGTATAAATAAACTTGTACCAGAAATTTTTACCCAAAATTAAATCAACAGAGCACTGCTTACACTTTCACTTTCCCGTTATGATCTAAAATAGACTTAGAATAAGCTTCTTCTTCACCTGAATTCAGTGCATCTCCTTGGAGAAAATGTACACAATATTGTACCCAAAAGGGACTAGCTCTTCCTCTTCTGTTCCAGACATTTGAGTTTAATTTTGACTGTGTATATTACTCTTCTACTCTATGCAGCAGTCGCAACATTCAGGAAGGTTTGTCACAGGATGTAGCTGCAGACAGCTTCCCGAAGTTGAACCCAAATCAACTCGATCCCCCTCTGGTGGCTGCCTTTTAGTTTAGGAAACATTACATTTGATACGCAGCAGAGATTTCTCGAAATGGAGCATGCATTTTAAACGTCAATATGGCAGTCAATCATGTTAATTTAATTGGGGGTAGCCAAAATCGTGTTCGTGGTTAATATTCGATTAATTGTGCAGCCTTTCTTGTTGCTTGAATAAAATTGTAACACAAAGACGATAATTTATTATATAATTAGCTGAGTCAAGTGTATTACTGCATGCATGTTTTTCTATCTATTCAAGTCCAAAGCTACACTGTTATCCAAACAGCTGTTATATAATAAACATAAACAGGTCTGCTGTGATTTGCTTTGCTTCGTATACAGTGTAGGTGTAAATCCCCTCGGCTATGATGCAATCTCCCACGGAAGAACATACCTCTCCCCCTTTCATGTTCTTCATTCCCATGTCACCCTTCCCCTTCTTGCCCTTCTTGTTCTTCTTCTTCTTGCAACAGCATTTCTTGATGATGCAGAAGCAGCATGTTAGAATGAGTAAAGCAGCGACCACGGCAATGGCAATGATGGCCCAGGACGGCACTGAAGAGAATATACAGGCCGATGCATAGATGGCACATCCACACCCAGAAAGAGAAGAAAGAAGCAAATAGTTTGACATTTGACCAACCAATCATTTAGCCTACTCCATGTCATGTCCTGGGCCAAATATATTTAGTGAGAGGTGCTAGGTTAGCAATTATATTGGGTGAAAATTAGATTTATCTGCCATTAGGAAGGCCAGCCAGTGATCAATACTGAATAAAGACATTATGAGGCTGCCAATGCCTGAAGCTAAAGAGAAAATCTAATTCCAAAATCATTGCTTAGAGTCACATCAATATAAGTTGGTTGATCAGGACAGGTTTAGGTTTTGTCTGGCACTCACGTGGTATCTTGTCGATTTCATTTAAGAACTTGTTTTTGATCTCGTCGAAGGCATCGTTTTTGTCGACCGGTTCAGTGGAGTTGTCAGCAGAGACTAATGCGACGGGGGCTGGAGTCACAGTCAAGGCACTGGCCCCCGTTGGGTTAGCAGCTACCATGGGTGTTGTCTGATGCTTGAACAAGTTCCACTTCGTCATTTAAGCTGCACACACAGTCCCTGAAAAACAGCATGAAAACACTGTCATTAAGAGGGAGCTTCATTTTATTCCACTTGTGTGTCAAAATTCGCATGCAGGTATCGCGGGCGGGGTGGGGGGGTGGACTTGAAGCTCTGAGTAGTTCAGCTAGTTTTCACATTTCTGTAACCATTTGAAAAAATAAAAAATACACAGGATGCAAGTTTGTGTGAGAAAAATAATAATAAATCTGATATGGTGTTTGTTTAACTTAGTGCCTAAATGGATATATATTAAGTCTGTTGCGTTTCATGTTAATAGAGCTATTTTAAGATTGGCCTTTCAGACACCAAGCAGAGCCATCCTGAGTCATCCAAGCAAAGGATATAGATTTTTTCTTTAAAAACTGTTTTTGCTTCTCTCTTTATTGGTTTTCTCCAGTTTATCTCACAGCCTAAAGACCTACAGTTGGGTACCTATATTCCTTGTATGATATATAAAAATGTTTACTGTCAGTGTTATTAGCCACTACAATAAAGGCTTTTTTATATTTCCTTACTCGTTGTCATTTTGGAGTGCCTGGATTACCTCCCTGTTCACCAGTCACCTCACGCTCATTCTTTTGAAATTTCTCTAAATAATGAAAAAGGTTTAAAAGGTGGCTGTAGCACAGGTAAGGACTGCCAGCTGTTACAAGATTGGTGGTTTGATCCCTATTCCCTGTCTACATGACAGCAAAAAACGGAACCCTATATTCCTCCTTATAAGTCTGTATGCATGGGAGAAAAATGTAAGTAGTTTTGGACAAAAGTGCCAAATAAATGTAATGAAATATGAGCTTCAGTTATATTTTCTGCATCTGCTGCTGGTATTGAGAGAGTATATCTTCAAAGGGTCGCCTGAGCCACTAATCCTTTCTTCTACATCTGCCACAAGAGCAAACATAGCCAGACAAACAAACTGAAACTGGTTGTGCTAGATGTGCCACTACTATAACTATGTGTCCCCAGCTCGATGGATGCAAATGCTGGTGTCTCTTACATGGTGTTAGTTAAGCTCTCTTAATCAGGAGGCATTCATTGAGAACAAGCTTTTTTTTTTTTTTGTTATCACAAAATGACAATTGAGTCCAGCAAACAGTCATTACACACATACATAAGTACACACTAATTAAAATATTCAAACGTTTTTATACTTAAGTCCGCTAGAGGAATCAGTGTCTCTAACTTTGATTCTTTGTTTTGTAGTCCATTCCAGTAGTGAGGTGCAAAGTGCAAAATAACATTGCATGAAAAAAAAACATTTTTGTTGATCAAAATATTGTGCTGTTACACCCCAAAAACTTAATTCAAATGATCTAAATTTCTAGTTAAAACGTTGTCTTGATGTTTCAAACGTGGATGTCATTCAGTCATTGGTGTGATGGTGAGTTGAATGATTACAGTATGACCAAAACAGGGAATTGTTTAATACATCCAGCTCAAATCATCTATTTGCCAAAGGCCTATCTGTCCAACAGCTGAAATGTATCCATGTCAAAAATAGAGAAACAACAAAGATAGCTGGAAGCACATGGCTTACAAAAAAGACATTATCTATCGAAGCTTCTGATGGGCACACATCACTCTTAAACCCACATACTGTACTGCATACAAATGGTGAAAAGAAGCAGCTCAGATACATCATGCAGAGAGGCAATCACAGGCAATTTCAAGATTTCACACAACATAAAAATAAATTCCTCTTAAGTTCCATGCTTCAAACTTATTTTATTATTTTCTTAATAAAGGTTCACTATTGAAATATTCTGCTTGATCTACTATAAGGCAGCTTTTTATTTTTTTTATCATGAAGATCATGCAAGACTAGTCCTTGTATAAACTACTTTATGTTTTTATACATAAAAAATACATTTGCAAGTAAAGACAACTTTCTTTAATTATGTAAGTCAAGAAAGACAAGCAGGTTTTGCAATGATTTTAAGCCATATGTCTGAAAGTGTAGTTACTTAAACCACACATGGTTGATTTGATAATTGACTACATTTCAGTTTCTATAAAAAATAAATTACACTTGGGACTCTTATTGCAATGTCGACTAGTTCAGTCCTCTTTCTCCTTACGAACCCTGATTTTAGTTTAACAGGTTAGCCTGGGGCCTGGGGCCTTAGTAGGCTTCTAAGGGCGCACTCACACTGTCCGTCCGTACCATGCCCCGTGCTTTAGGGTACTTGTCCCCCCCCTTCCTCTCCCCCCGCGGCCCAGGCCCGTTGTACTCACATTACCTAAGCCTCAGCTCGAATGTGTCTTGCTTGCCCATACGTCATCACGTCGTAACACGTCACACGCATTGATTGACATCATCGCGATGCGTCGCTTTGTTTACAAATCTTTCCATAGAACTCAGAGTTTTTGTGCGTTTTGTCCGACTGTTTATGAATATTTTCATCCGACCAAATCTGCAGTACACACTCCACCTCAGCATCACACCAAGGGGAACCTTTTGCCGCCATTGTTTTAAATGTCCGCGTATGGTCCGTCATTCTTTTTTCTATGTCCGAAGACGCGCACATAAAATTATGTCAGAACCGCCGTAGGCCTCGTGCTTTGCACGTGCCCACGCTCGTGCTCGTACATGTGCAAACGTGCTTTACAAAAGCCCACCTCTCCCAAACAAGCCGTGGACGGCAAACGGGCCGTGGATGGCAATCGTGCCGCTCCTAGGCGCGGTACGGTTCCACTCAAACTGGTCAAACGAACTAGATTTTAGCCGTGAAATGTCCTGGAGCACGGTACGGATGGACAGTGTGAGTGTGCCCTAAAGGGCCAGAGCTGATCTGGTCCAGGACCCAACCCACAACACCCATGGTTGCTGACCATAAACTGTATAAAAGAGATGTTTTTGACTACCGTTTTGAAACCTAAAATTTGGCATTTTGGCCATTGCCATCTTATTTTTTTTTTACCCCGACGTGACCATATTTGGACAAGAAGGCGGAGCTGGGGTGGAGTTCTAAGCTGTGCTCTGCTATAATTTCAAATGGTGCTGTGCTAAGCTAAAAGGTAAAGAGGCAAACTGTCTATTTTCATCTAGCTTAGGGGGGTTATTTTGGGGGCCCATAACTGGAGTCCTGAATGCTGGTGCCATTTACTGCAGTGGCAAAGAGCCAGTTGAAAATTGTCAGTTTCTCTTAACTTACCAGCTAACACTAGCTAGCTAACATTAGCTTTGTTAGAAACGTGCAACCCAGCACTGAGCATTTGTAGGTGACCAAAATTACAATTACCCTACCTAATAAAGTGAAAACATACCGTAAGAGAGTCCTAAGACTTTAAAAGACCCAAAGCAGCTTACAGCTATTTTAAGGCACATAAGGTTGTGGATAAGCATTATTAAGGCTTTATACTGTCACTAGCATGGGGACCTGTCAACCACAAGTTACAGTCTGTGTTCTCGATCATGTTATTTGAGGCTGGAGATTGGTGATTTTGTTTGTTCATATTCTGGAACCCGCAGCTCCTCCCACTTTACAATTACAGAACTGAGTAAAAAACAAGATCATTGTTTATTGCGTGGGTGTACCTAAGAAGATTGGCTGGGTTTACATGAATATATTTTGTTAAGGAAATAATTCTTAATTAACAATGTACTGTATAGAGGATATAGGATATTGTGACAGATCACAAGTGACTAATACACTGAAAATCATTTGTAAAGTCATTTGATACATTGGTTATATTGTCCACAGTATGATAAAGCGTTATATCATAAGAGTTTCACACCTATCCAACTCCTAATAAACGAAGTGCCAAACAACTGTGACAAAGTTTTGGAACAATAGGACAAAGCTGTTTTTCATGACTTAACTGTACACTTTGGCTTTGTTATAATCAGTCCATGTCCACTGAGGGGGTGCACAAGAATGTATTCAATAAAATGATTGATTATGAAAGTCTACACTACAGTCTTTCACTTTACAGTGTTTCTAACATACTGTGTTGTGAAAGTCAGAGGACAATAATTTAAGATCTGGCAGTATTTATGGGAAATAACTATCAATTCTCAATTTATCGCACATTTGTTTCGTCTGGACGATGCCCTGGCCTGTACTCAAGTCAACAGTCCCTGACCAGGAAAGGTGTTTAACTGTAGAAACAACAAAATGAACTACAAGTCATTGTCGAGTGGTGTCTCCACAAGCCAAACAAATGTTCAATCAGAGTGCTTATCGGTTCCAGAAATCACAGTGTGACAAGTGTAGCAGAAAGCAGCCTGCCGACAGAGCGATGAGTGATTGGGCGGGACCTCCATTCAGAAAGCATTGAAAGATGATAAGCATAACAAGAGGAGACTTCTGCTGCTGATTTTATAAAAGTCATGGTGATACGGGCAAAAAAGAGAAAGGAATTTCGTGGTTCTCTAGTGCCAATTCTCCAAGTTGGTGCCAGAGATTCGGCCTCTATTTATTGCCACTTATGAATTATTTAAATTGAGGCTGACAGTGGGAAGGGTGTGCTTATATTATTCAGGGGCCAGTACCAGCTTTTACATCTTAAAATACATGTCTTAAATAACTTGTGCTGCTGTTATGTAGGTTTATGTTACAACACCTTATGATAATATACTGAGATGGAAATTGAACAATTATACTGAAAGAATACTGAGAAAATGACTGAATCATTTTGACCCTCACTGTCTCCGCCCTCTCTATAAAAAAAACATTACTGTACAATATTGTGACCAATGTTAAAAGCATCCACTTACATCTGAGGTTTATGTGCATTTTATCCTGTATGTCCCTCACATCAGGCCAAGCCAGACCAACTCAATTAACATTCATGGATATGTGCTCAAGCCTTTTATCTCCTTCACTCTGAGGGCAACAGTGAGGAAGGACTGAGAAGACACAGACTTAAGCTATTGTTTTATGACAGCCATTAGTTCTCCTTCGGAGCCAGCTTTTAATGCTCACTCCAGACAAATCTACATAAACCGATCTTTCTTCGAAGAAGGAAGTCTTTCACCTTCAATCTTTTTTTTTTATGAATTATTTGTTGGCTGAGGCCGCCAAAAGGCAGGATTTCTAGCTCATCAAAACAAAGTAGGTCACAATAGCTCAATCACAAAATCTCTATATAAATAGAGGCAAAAATGCTCAATAGCAAATATAGCTGTTTTAATCATTTAAATATAACAGAAACAAAACTCAGAGTCTACAGCCATGTTAGCAACAAGACTGCACAATAGCCGCGTTTCCATCAAACACTTTCGTTATAGTACATTACCCATATGGACACGTACCTAAACACTAGACCTGTTTTGGCTTTCAACAGACGGTACAGGTGGGGTACATCCACAACTTGGACATTCAAAAATAACTCTTCTTATGTGTAAGGGTACTGACCTGAACCGGACCGCTCTGTGGAATAGCAGGAATAATGTACATACAACGTACATGCAACAAAATCTCAATTGCGTTTCAAGGGAAATTCATTTTTCAGTGACTGGCGCATGTTGTTTTTTTTGTGCTATGAGTAAATTGTGTATAAAAATAAGTTTTTTTGTTATATAAATCAAGTTACTTGTGTAGGTTAAGTACATCACGTAAACAAGACCCATCCATCCACCAAAAACTTGTACCTGGGTAGACTTTGATTAGAATCAAATTTGTGATACCTCAAAGATAAATGTAATCCCTCAAAATGTAATTGAGAATGCAGTTTTGTTGTATAGGAACAGTTTTGCATGTATGCAAGGTAACATTTGATCATTTGCAGTAAACACAAAGTACAGCTGAGGCTGATGGGAGTGTCATTAGTTGTGTAGGTAATAACTTAAACCAAAGTATTGGACAAATGTTACTATTTGACATGAATGCAGTATGGTGAAAAGTGTAGGCATCTCTAAATAATTACAATGAATCCTGAATCCATCAATCCATCAAATAATTGTTGAGACATTTTACCCTAAAAGTAAGAGAAGTCATATGATACATCTGAGAACCATTCATTTCTGTACAAAATGTTCCAATCCATTTTGTAGATTGAGATATTCCACTGGATAAGTGAAAATGTTCTCTTGCTTGTGACTCAAGAGGAAAAGTCAGGGGATCAACAATGTCATTAAGATTCATTCTCTGAGGAGCATGAACATCTATTGTTGCGATATTTTAGTCTGGACCAGAGCGATGGACCACTCAAAACTGCTACTACTACTACTACGATCTATCTATATAGATATGATACTATAGTCAGATATATAATAGATAGCGGTCGATTGTAGGTTAATGCAACAGTTCCCACACTTGTATAAAGCTTATGTCAAGTTATAACATGGGAGGTCGTCAGTTCGAAGAAGAAGAAGAAGAAGAAGAAGAAGAAGAAGAAGAAGAAGAAGAAGAAGAAGAAGAAGAATTACTTTATTTATCCCGCAACGGGGAAATTCAATCCCTGAACCAGCAGATTAAATCAGGGAAAGGAAATACTGGAGGAATGCATGTCCCCATTTGTCGTTACCACCACTGAGATGCCCTTGAGCTAGGCTCTTAACCTCCATCTGCTCCAGTGAAGCAGCAAGGTGACCAGATCAGACTGTGGTGGTACTGGGCAGCTTCCAGGTATAAATGTGTGAGTCACTGCGTGAGTGTGGATCAGGGGGATCCTGAACGAAGTAAACGTTCCTAAAGATAAACACAAGTCAAAAATAAACCTCTTATCTAATATGCATTTCATATAATACTCAATTACTGAAATCTGTGGGAGTTTTGAGCTCCATCTCCCACTGTGGGTCTCATTTCGTTAGCGTTTGAGTCATCAGAATATGTTGAAACAAAATGGCTCAGCTCCCCGGGCCTGGAGCAGCGCAGCTATGGGCATGATCCGGCCCTTATCACTAAACACACTGCTCCGAGTTGGATGGGGATCAAGCACTTTTATCTTTAGTGCACAAACAAACAGGGTGTAGCCACCACACGTAATAACAAGGCAATTTTACTGAGACGTTAACAGTGATATATAAGGTGTCTCTGAAAGACTATCAGCCACATGAGACACATGAAGGTGCAATAGAATATGGAAACAGGGAGAGACTTGTTGTGTGCTTCTTTCATTCCAAGGGCACTAAACAGATTTTCTTTTTTTTAAGAACGCAGCCATCTTCAAAAAGGATTAAACAACTATTTTGCTGTTTTGGTAGTAATAAACATACATTAAATTAGTGCTGTTCCCAAGTAAAAACACTGAATTCATATAACCAGAAACAGTATACACAGGAAAAACTTGCTTAATTATAGCTGATATTAGGGACATCTTCTTAAAACAGACAAATAATTCTCTAACTTAGGTATTTGCACCTTATCCTATGTGATTTGCAATGAGAGCAGATTCATTTTATCTTGATTCTTACCTTTACAGTATATCATAAGTTCACTGCTTTGACATCATTTCTTTTGTCTGACAGTATAGTTTAAAGTATTTTTTCAGGTACCTTTGTGCCATTATTACACACAGTGGAGTGATTACAGCGAAACGAGGGAAAGAGAGATGCGATAGAGGTCCCCTGCTGGACTCGAATCAGAGACATCGTGGTTCTCGGTCAGTGTCGACCCCTAAGCTATGGGGGTGCAGCTTGCAGTATATTTGATGGGCTGAACTGGATATGTTTTATGTAATAAATAAGGGTGTACAAGCTAAATAACATTAGCAGGAGTTATTTTAATGATCATGCACTCCTCCTAAGTGCTCCTACTTAATTACCTCCCACCTGTCAAACTCTAATTATAATAACTACATCTCCTTGCTTTTCATAAACACATGACTAAGAAATGCTCCTTCTTTATCTGATGCCATGCGTGATGACCTACTGACCATATAGTGTGACATCCTTCCCAGTGACAGGAAAACCCAGCCTGAGGGGGGGGGGGGGGGGGGTTATTGAAGGCTTATTAGCACCCAGGTCAGATACAAGAGGAAACAACCTAAGGAGAGTGAACTAAAGCCATGCAGCTGTTTCATTACACAACAACAAGTACCCTGAACAGCAATTAATTAACATTCTTCAGCCAGACGGCAAAGTCCTGTTGTTTTCCCCCGGCCCTTACAACTTGCCTCTACATCAGTTCACACAGCTGTCTGCAAGTTGCCAATCTATTCAGATATTTGTAGCTTTTTGGGGTTTTACATTTCAACTTATATTTGCTTCATATGAAATATAAAGCAGCACATTGTGTGAAACCTTAGAATCTCAGCAGACGCTTCCAAAATGGCTTCTGTAAAAGGAGAGAAAACTGGTCAGGGGGTTATGTGACTGCAGCTCGGGGCAATAGTCAGAAGCAGTGGTGTGGAAAATTAAGTATTGAATATTAGTCACTGTGAAAGGTTGTTGTATTCAAAGAGAAAGAGCAGCAATGGCTCACCGGTCATCATAGGCCACCAGACAACCAAGGTCCTCAAAAGATATAAGGTAATCTGAATAATGTGACCCTGATGAAATCATTCAGCCCCCACTGAGGCCCCTGCCATCTGTGACATTACGGGTTATGTGTGGGCGGGTAGAGTGCTTGGCCCCCAGCTGTAGTAGCTGTGCATCTTGTGCAGCTTCATTTCCTCTAAGTCTCACTAATGTGATTGCTATAGTAAACTGGGTTGGATTATTTATAAATGTACAAGTTGTTAGTAATTTCTTAAAGTACTAGAGAGACTGTTAATTTGATCATTTCAGATTAGGGCAAATGCTACTTTTATGCAAACTGGTATATCTTTTACAGTGGGGCCGATTATCTCTTTCTGAGAAGCTGCATGTATGCGTACGTGTGTGCTCTCACTTTGTATTTGCCTCTTTCATCTAAATCCCACTGAGCTATTTTAAGATGTGCTCCATATCAAGGATATCATTTAAAAGGTAATTGTTCAAAGGCATCACGCGCATCTTGAATTTATGATAAACACACTGGAAGAAACCGGGAAGAGAATATTGGCTCGACTACCGCTGAGTCACAGTTGACCTCTGATCCGTCTGGACTCGATTTCAGCTGAAAATGTGTACTGGAACATTTAGAGAACAAGGGGCACAGTATTTTATTAGATCCATCAGACAGGGCATTACTGTAGTCCGAAAAGCAGAGCTGAGATGGTGGAGTTGTTTCAATTAGAGATAATGTGCAGCTTTGTTCCTGAACTCTTGCTACTCTATGGTAATTCACCCCTGCTGAAATGGACTTGGGGCTTCCACAGTCATAATGGTCTCATTTTGGCCGAGTTTTAATAGGATTACAGGGGGGATGCTGATGGCTGCCTTGCTTGTTATTTACCAATGAAGGATGAGATAGTGTGCAGAAGTTTGCCTGAGCTGAACCTTAGTATATATAAGTATATAAGTATATTCAGTTGTATAAGCAGGGAAATTCATTATAATGATAGAATTGTGATAATCAGAGTTTCTACTATTGTTCATTAAATGAACTCAATATAATGCTAAAACATTTACTAAATGGTCAGCATTCTCTTCCTTAATGCAAATTTAACATATTGAGCTGATAGGTGCCACTGACTCTGCATCATCAGCCCATTTACATTGTAGTCTTTAGAGCTGCTAGTTGCATCTTTCTGTGCTTTTTCATTGCTGTTTTGAACCACGCTGCATACAGACATCTCGTCTTGTGCACATACAGTCAGTGTACAGTCCTGGATGGATCTCAGCTGGCTTGCATAGTTAAATAAATGCCAAGTGTGTGGCAGAGACATATTCCTGCAAGGTAGCCTGCTGTAGATGCAAAGAACTCCATCTTTTGCCATTCCATGGTAGAGAGCCAAGAGACAGACAAAATGTGCCAGAGCCAGATTCTGAAATTCTTGACCAAGAGCTTTCCATTCTCGAGCCCACAATACATAAATGAGAAAGTGCCAGGCATCTGTCTGGATGTTGTAATGTGACCTAACAGTAATTAAGCCATTAAATTCAGCTAACAAGACACTGACTGCAATGATCATCAAAATCTAGCCAGCCATCTCTCTTTTTAAGGTGCGTAGAGCCCCTTTCACACATGCACCGCAAACCTGAGCTAATTTAGACATTTCCTGGAGCAGCTGTATGTGGGAACGCAAATGTCCAATTCAGTTAGATTGGACATCAACCAGACTTTAATTCAGAGGCAGCGAGTGGGCGTGTTGATGCACGATTCAATCATGAGAAGACGAGATTCAGGAACTTCTGCCTTAGCCAGAATAGTCAGACAAATTCAGGAGCAGCAAGAGAAATGGTTGTTTGTTTAAGACCAAATTAAAACTGGCTGTGGTGTAATCCGCGTCAGGTCTTGCCTTCTGCTCGTTATACCCCTGCACCCTCCCTCGCCTAAACCAGTGTGAGTGTTTCTAGAGAGTGAGAATGTGTCTTATATCCTGTTGTGTGCTACATGTGTGAAAGGGCAACTACGGACAATGTCTGGATCTATTTTGCTGGACATTGCCAGGAGGAAACAGCTTATGTTACCATTCATTTTGGTCAATGAGGAACATATAGCCTAATCCTTAAAGGCATAACCTGTAGTTCATTTTGGCATTACTGTTAGCTTTGATAAACCTTACAATTTTAATAATTTTTTAAAGGCTTATTTCACTGATGCCAAACTTGCTTTTATTTTTTCTTCCTTAAATGAACTAATAGAATTTGTATTTTTTCAGGTCAACACTGTGGCAATAAACTTTTCTGCAATCTCTCTACCAAAAAACCAACAGACTGAATGACATTTACACATTCGCTCTGTGACTGATCTGCAACACAGTCAGCAGAACTGCTTATAATGCTGTCCAGGACAGGACATTTACCGACCCGTGTTTAGCCTCAGGGCTACACAAACGCTCAGAATGCAAACATACACAATATAAGCATCCACAAAGAAAAAAAAGACTGTGACCATAAATTAGAGATGTCGATATGGCAATTACACCTTTATGTCAACAAAATGCAAGTGCATCAGGAAATCCTGCTGGTGCCACTGCTGATCTGAGGGCAGCAGCTGAGATAAGGATGTCAAAAGGTGCCTTGAGCATCATCTCACTAAAGAGAATTAGTCTCTCCCTCATATATCTCATTGTGTGCTGACCCAAACGGTGGTCCAGAGAGGCTCATTTACAAACCTGCTTGTGTAGATAAAACAATGCTTATTCTCACCTGCAGCTGAATGTGACTCAGCTATTATCAGGAGGGATCCTTGAAAAGGAGGTGGGAGGTGCCAGGGTTTGAATGCTGAGCGAGGAGCTGCAGGGATCATTTACAGCCAGTTGCCATACATTCTCCCTCTCTCCCTCAGCACAACCCCTTTCCCTGTCCCCTGATAGGTCGATTAATCATTCTGTCACAGAGATAGTGACCCAATCTGCATGTAAGGCTGTGTGGAGAAACTGTGAAAGAGGAGAGGGCCCCTGCAGTACTGCAGATAGGCCACATCTAATGACATTTTTGAGAGGGAAATTAAGACTTTAATAGGAAATGTCTTTCAAAGTTAAAGGAATAGTTTGAGATTTGATTTTGAGTGGAGAGTTTTATGTGAAGATCAATATCACTCTCATGTCTGTCCATTAAATATTAAGCTATAACCAGGGACCAGTTAGCTTAGCATAAAGACTGGAAACAGGCGAAACAGCTAGCTGGGCTCTGTCAAAGGGTAAAGGAAAATCCGGGCTCAGGAAGTTGCTGGTCCCAGCCAGGAAATAGTCTGGCAAATAAAAGTAATTAAATATAAATAAAAATATAAATATTATTGATGAATTAGTCATCGTTGGGCGGAGCCAGGCTAACTGATTCTCCCTGCTTCCAGTCTTTTGTGCTTTGTACAGAAATAAACGTGGTTTCGATCTTCTCATCTAACACTTTGAATAAGTGTATTTCCGAAAAATGTCAAACTATTCCTTTAAACTAACCACTGAATATATGTGCAACTTTCAATACAGAAAATCTCAGCATGAAATTCAAAAGTTTTGCTGTAACACAGTAGGCGTTACACAAAACATCTCCAGTATGATGAAACACACCAAAAATATGCTTGACAACAAAGTGTCACCCTGCTCTGTAGCATGATCTCTGTGACCATCACGATTCAGACCATCTCCTCCGAGAGGCTAGATGGTGAGAAAATAAAATGCTGCTAGAGGTCTCAAAACAAAAATTGGCATGTTTTTCTCCCTCTGGAGATTAAAGAGTGGTGAAAGTGCCCCATCAGCGCAGCAGGATGCTGTTACTGGTGAAAGCATCTGACCGTTTAACACTGAAGCTCTCTATCTGCCATCGTCTGCCAGCAACACACCATCAAATGGGCTAGGGCTAGGACTGGGAAAGCTCAGCTCTCACCTGGAGTGAGAAACTGACAGTGGCTGAGCAATCAGAATGATAGTTGTGCTAATGTGCCAGAGACAAAATCACTGACTCATTCTCAGAGTCCAATATGGGTGGTTTTCTTCAATTTAAACATACTTCTGCTCTTGGAATACGTTAAAGGAAGAAGAGAAGAAATATTTAAACCTAATGAAGCGGCAAGAGGTAGGAAAACAAGGGTGATGTGGGTGCAAGAGGGCACACCCACTCAAGCAAGACACTCTAGGAGGCTGCGCTGTTAGAATAAGCCTCTTTTATTTCTCTTCTTCTTTGAGCAGTTCTCAGCAATCGGGCACCAGCTGGCTTCTTGGAGGGAGCCAAGAGAAAAAAAGAAATAAGATTTGGGAACTTCAAAGCATCCTCTCATTTTTCTGGTTATGTATGAGAGACTCGGAGAGTATTTCTCAGTGTGAGAGCCAATGGGAGCGGCAGCCTGAGGTACGGACTTAATGAGCCTGTCTGAATGTTTTAGAGCCTGACAAAAAAAGCACCTTCAGAGCATGCTCAGTATCAAAAAGTCTCCCGCACTCAGGATATTGGAGGAGTAAACATGTATGCAGGTACCCAGCTGTATATACATATAATATGATCCCTCACATCCTCCACTGTTTGTTTACTACACTCCTGAAACCTGAGTGGTCATGTGATGGCACCAAATACAAGCCATTGACTGTATCTGATAATTACAACACCAGAGACTCTCGAGGGAGAATGAACCTGCTTTATATTTCAAGATGTTACTTCAGGACGCATATCAAAGAATAATTCTCTTTGTGCATAATGAGAAAATGGTGTTATATTTGGATTTGTTTTGCGGGGGGTACACACCGGTCTAAAAACATCAACAGCATTTTAAAAATAATACCCCATCTATTCATAGTTAGTTTGTTACAATGAATTTGAATTTAATTAAATCAAATGAAAACTCTGTTAATGATGATCCGGAATTAGACCTGCAAAAGTCAACATGAGCTATAGCAGCCCAGGATAGGCTTTGTCCTTGGTACTGTCACCTCAGTGCTGCCTGTGCTATATGTCCCGTGAGAGACAGCAGAAAAAAAAGAGCATCCTGCAGCACTTTATAAAATCCCCACCCTCTACTCTCTATACTCCTCAGCTCAACTGTCAGCCTCTTTATGTCTGACTACTCACTCTCATAAAGATAACGAGCACCGGGGTTTTAGTCTGTTTTGTTACATTGCAGATACAATACAATAAACCTGAGATATTTTTGGTTAATGTGCCATTTTTTTTGGCTTCAGTTGTTTTATTTCTGTGTGTTCACAAGAGACGCCGGTGTTGCTACAGAGGTAAGCAGAGCATCTGTCAACAGGGCAGCCTCCTGGACACTCTCCAAGAAAGAGGTACTACACCCGCCTGGCTAGCTAAATGAGGCATGATCAATGAGAATAATCTAGATCCAAAGCTACCCCCCACTCTCCCCCTTTCTAAAAACATTCCCTAGTATAGAATCAGGACCGATAGCACACAAAATGGGTGAAGACATGGTCTACAGCTGGATCCTGGGGCAGATCAGGACCCAGAGGGTGTTCGGTATTCCCTTTACGAGGCTTATGAATTATCACTGAGTAAAGTTTGGATCACATGCACCAGGAAGTAACATGCACACGGCACCTGCATTATGGTAAAACCAACAAAAAGGAAGCCGCCTGTAAAAAGCACCACCTCACCTTAAATGCCTATAACTCTATTCCAGATTCCTTAAAGGAAGTGTCCAAGCAATGCTGAGAAGAGAGTTGATACGCCCTTACCAGCACTACTGTAATTCCGTAATCCTGTTCTCCACAAGAGGCTAACCCATTCACCAAAGAGGCACTTAGGGTTAATGTTACAATGCCTTAATAACGTCCCTCGACCGCTCTCCCATCAGCACCAGAAACTGCAGTCCTCTTCGCACTGTTACCACTGCAGCACTACTTGTTCTCTCATACACACACACACACACGTACACACGCTCACTCATTCTCTCGGTGACTACCCCCACCTCTGCTTCTCTCTATCCCCTCCTCCTCTCCCTCGCTCCACTCCTTCTATCTCTGTCACTGAAAGGATCCCCCTCCCCTCCCCTCCCCTTTCCCCTCTCCAGCTTTCGCTCCATCTTCCATCTCTCCCTCCACTCCAGCTCTCACAAGTCGGCCAGCTGATTTGCGATGCTGCTCACAAGGTGCTGTATGCAGCAATCTGTGCCCCGGTCCAATGCATAAGGGCAATCCAAAAGCATCCATATGCTCTACTGTCCGACCGGCACCCACACCCTCATCTATACAGCATGGCTGCACAGGGACTCCACAGTGCTCAGATAGGTTCTTGAGCTGCAACTGCATGAAAAAAAGAGAGGTTGTAAATAAGTGAACGGGCATACTGTAGAAGAGACCTCGAGATAATAAGACAAAGACAAGAAGAAGCCTGTCATTTGCTGTGTGCTTACCGCAGCAATACTCTTTCTCTCTTGCCATCTCTATCCGTTTATCAGAATCATGCCTTTGGACTTGCACCACTCACTGTCATCAAGCAAGATTTTAATCCTACGACGGCAGCACAAAGACTAGCAGGGCATGGCAGATACTGTAAAAGCGTATAAATATATGATTGTACGGTATGATTTAAAAACCTTTTGCTGACATCGCACTGCTTTATATAAGCATCTGAAGCTCAGTAAGGAGGGTTTTGAGTCGGCTATTGTGATCATGATTGCAAAAAAGGCTTCAAAATTGATAAACCATAGCATAAATGCTGCAAAAATATCAGCAATTCCAACCAGACCCCTCGGCTCCCTGCATAGTTCCCTTTACAGTAGGGATGGTACTGTGTAAATCTGCTTATTTAATGACGAGATGTGACGCACTCTTTCGCTTAACACCAAAGCTGAACCAGACAGTTTGGAGCCCTTCGGGTATTACTGCGTGTCACCAAGAATTATCATCGTCCCCTAAGTGAATCACCCTCCTTACTGACCAGCAATGAGCACTTGAACAAGAAATCAATAAAACCTCAATCAGAGAAAATGGAAGGTAGAGAGGTAGAGATGGCTTTTTGTAATTTCAAAACATACTACAGAAGATAGAGAGAGAGAATGTAATTTCCTATCTGTGCCGATACCATTGCTCAGCGTTACAATCCAGGCAGCAATGCATGGCTGCTGGTTTTAAATCAGAAGCGATCTGGTATATATAGGTGAGCTGTTCCAATAAAACTCAGATAAAGAAAAATGACAAAAGCACAGCTCGTTACTTCATATGTTCATCTTGGGATGTAGTTAAAGTGTGCACATTTTTAGTGTTGAGGCCAGCATTATTCTATATTTTTCTTCCATCCATCCATTTCATCCACTTACCCATGGCAGGGTCCTGTGGGGGTGGGGGGTCAGGCTAAGTAAAGGATTCCGCGTTAATGTCCCCAGCATGTTTTCCAGGTCCTCCTGGGGGATCACAAGGTGTTCCCAGGCCAGACAAGATATATAATCTCTGCAATGTGTTCTGGTTCTACCCCAGGGCCTCTTACCAGTGGGACATGGCCAGAAAACCTCTAACAGAAGGCGCTCAGGAGGCATCCTGATCAGATGCTCGATCCACCTCAGCTGGCCCCTTTCAACGTGAGGGAGCAGCGGCTCCACTTCGAGCTCCCTCCGGAAGTGTGAGCTCCTCACCCTCTCTCTAAGGCTGAGCCCAGTCACCCTATCTAGGAAACTGATTTAAGCCGTTTGTATCTGTAATCGCATTCTTTTGGTCTCTACTCAAAGTTCTAAACAATTGGTGAGGGTAGTAACATATATTGTATATGGTAAACAGCTTTGCCCTTATATTTTCTTGTTGTCCACAAATCCCATGAAAACATCAAAACTAATTTCCTGAAAAAGCTGGGCATTGTAAAAGTAAATACTGCATTTGTTGGGAACCAATTTTAGCTGTGGCTTGATACACATTTGAAGCAAATATTTAACTGCAGGGTAGTGTATGTAGGATTGACTCCAAAAAACACTAAGTTATGTCACCCAGTGCAACAGTGATGCTCACTGATGATTTTTTAATACTTTCTGGAAAACCACTGCTGTTCTTTTGGTCTTGTTATGTGATTTCTTAACAATAAGAGAACATACAGAATATCATCTTTAGGATTGCAGAGGTAAAACCAAACCTGGAGAGTGGCTGTTTCTGCTCTTCCTTCTACTCTCTGCCTCCATATTGTTTTGTGAAGGGTGAAAGTAAAATGGCAGCTTTCCAATGTGATTTAGACTAAATAAAGCCCAATAGTTTCCTCCCCATCAACAATGTGGTATGACATTTAGGTATTGCTATTGAATCTATGAAAGCTAGTGAAGCCTGTATTCCTCTGTGCACTCTTTTCCACAATGTGAGAGATATCTCACAGCCCAGTGCCCTGAAACCCAGGCAGGTCTGATTCAGTGTCTGAGTGGGAACAGGATATTGATCCAAGCAAGATTCATAGCATGCTGGGTAAACCCATGGTGAGCAACACTGGCACCCGCCCCATGAGACATGAAACACATACGCACCGTGATCTGTAGTGACAGATGAGAAACACGAATGCTCTCATCACAGTTTTATACTGCAGATTATTGCTGCTACAGCAGACACCAAATATGCTAATAATCTAGTAATTTCATTGAGTAAATAGTAAAAGTCTGAGAAAAAACATCAGACCGTACTTTGAACTAAACAGGCCAAGTCTCCAGAGAGATTCAGTGCAACTTAGAATAAATATTTAATAAGACGTGTGTGTTGTGGAGACGAACTGCACCAAGCTTGCAGCCACATATTTAAGCTGTGCAGTCACTGACTATGGGAATGCCTATGCCATTTAAATTTTACACCTTACCCAGGCTTTTATACAAAATCACATGTAATTGTGTTTTTAGGAGCAATGAGTAAATGGCTGTGTTTTAACAAGGTGGCTGTATTTCCGACATGTTCTCAGAGATGTTAAACGGACCTTCAACAGGAAAAGAGGAGAAGAGAAAAATTGGAAAGTAGGAAGAATGACGGAGAAAAAAGACTGTGATTCTTCTTTTCTGTGCAGGTGATATGAGAACAAACAGATGTCCTGATACTGCATATACAGCGCACATAAACAGACGATCACATCTACAGCTTCTTTTTATCAAGTATAGTCTTTTGATTTATGTCTGTGGTGGTGCTAAACATGAAGCAGTAAAGAATTGTTACCAGTCCCCCGATCTTTTAAACAAATGCTGCCTTCATTAGATCTGGTTCTGTGGCTGTGCTGGAATGTGGTGCTGCAGATGTGAGGACTGCAACAATGCAATACTGTTTTTCATTGTGTTGGCCCATTTTAGATTTGGCAGAGTGAGAGGGAAGCCCGTCTGCTAGAGCCACATTTCCATAATGTGTCTCCACACTACTGTTCAGAATCTGCTATAATGTGTGTTATTGCAGCTGAAAAGTGAAGGGGGCAGGTGAAAAAGCCAATTTAGGACTAAATGACAGATTTCATAGATTGTAGAAAATTTCACCAAGTGCATGCATAAAATAGTTTCTTTTAGGAACAGTTTTGGCCCCAACAGGCAGCTGTTTTCAAGGGAATAAAAGCTCTGAAGACCCACTGTACATTACGTTCTAAGCACCAAACAGCACACAGATAGAGTTAGTGACTAGTTGGGGAACATAGTCAAGCATTTAGCAGCTAAAGAGCCAGATATTGTCCTTAATGGTTGGTGGAAACCAAAAACTGTTATTTTATTTAGTGGCCAGAAACACGACCTCTAGTGAATAATAATATTGCTTTGGTATGTTTCAGCTGCATCCCAGGGGGCCAAAACATCAGTTGCGGTTTTAAACGTTCCAATGCTAAAAACTTTTGAGTTCTTATTCATTATGTAAAGTTTCATCCTGATAAAGATAAATCCACTAGTTGCTGTGGATAAATATGAAGTATCACTATGGATTTAGCGATGCACAAAGCCACAACAGCTAATGGTGGTGCATATTCAGACGACTAATTGCGCACCACCAGTCCCCGGGGTATGAATTCTCATTCACTAGATGTTGAGATGATCAATGTTGATAACGATGAGGCTGACCAAGGGTTGAATAATGGCAGGTGGCCATAGTAACCGAGTCGGTATTAAAGCAACGTCCAGCAGCCGTCCTTCAAGGTGTGGCTGTTGCTGATAGGTTTTATTAGCTTTCTCTAGCCTCTGAGGCACTGGAGCTTCCATCACTCATGGAAATGACTCTGATTAATCAGCTGAGTGCTGGAGTGAGCAGGGTATGCTGGAGACCCAGCCTATCTGACAGTAAATCATGTTTGTTCACAGTGGGCTGCATCTTCATCCTCACCATGCATTTCCTGCTCACTACACACTGCAGTGGGCTCCCTCCTCCTTGGCACATACAGAGCTTTGCTAAGAACAGATGGGAGACTGGGGAAAACCCAACATATGTTTCATGATGACATCTAGTGGAGTCCAAAACTTGATTACACACGTTTATTTACATATATTGTAGTACTGGACTGATCATTTTTGTATTCCACGCTTAGCATGGAAATATTCTTCTGAAATAATTTTATATGAAGATAAGAAGAATTCACAGCTACCAAACAATTGATGATAATCAACAAAATCAAATTTTCCTTTCAGGTCATTTAGTCCTTCATCCCACAGCTCATCAGACTGTTACATATATTACTGGGTAGTTCGAGAAAGCATCTAGCCAGACACATTCCACCATCTGGGCCATGCCTTCAGTGGACAGTAATGATATGGAGGCAAGCTAGATTTCTCAAAGTACGATGAATGGCTGATCATTCTGAGAGGGGAGCTGCAGAGGATGGAGGCATCTGACAATGTGCAGTACATCTGTCTCCTTTTAAAGAGGACGGTCACAGCAATGATACTGGACTGCTCTGATGGAGTGGACAAACTCCTCCTCCCTCCTTCTCTCTCTATCTCTCAAAGTTCACAGCATTGAGTGAGCCCTGACTCACACCACACATAATATTTTTGCTGGTGGGATACTTACAGCCAAATCTTGATTTTCTTGGAAAGCCGCCGGATGTAATCACTGTGAGAATGTTGCCAGTCAGAAACCCTGAAAGAGAAAGACAATGTCTACTGAAGGAGGCATAGGTCACTCTTTGAGTCAAGGAAAAACATGTATTGCTTACTGTATTATATTTCTTGGATAAATTTGGTAAATTGAAGCGGATTTCGTACTCAGTCCTTGGGATTAAGTAAATGTATAGTGTTTGAAGGTGGTTAAACTGGTGTGTGTGTGTGTGTGTGTGTGTGTGTGTGTGTGTGTGTGTGTGTGTGTGTGTGTGTGTGTGTGTGTGTGTGTGTGTGTGTGTGTGTGTGTGTGTGTGTGTGTGTGTGTGAGAGTGTGTGTGTGTGTGTGTGTGTGTGTGTGTGTGTGTGTGTGTGTGTGTGTGTGTGTGTGTGTGTGTGTCTTTTAAAGATAACCCATGGCATTAAATCACACACCTATAGTGTGATTAGTAGCCTTGAATAAAACCATAACAAATGACATTTTGAATTTGCACACTACAGAACCTTATTTTAGAAAAAAATAATTTTTGAGCCAAGAGAAGAATATTGATAGCTGTCTCCCACGCACATAAACAACCTGACATATGACTAAAGCCCACCAATTTTGATCCACAGGGTTGCAGGACGAATGAATTATGACTGAAAGATATCCGTTGCACAGTACGGCTCACCAGTTATTGAATCAACTAGTGCAGTGCCCGTTTCCAGCGTGTGCCCGTTCTGTGTGGGCCTATTGCTTGGCCACTGGAAATGCATTGACTTCACACTTAACACCGTTCTCCCTTGGATCCTGAATAATAAACCTGCCAAGTGTGAAGTCGATTGGATAAATGGTTCCTGAGATATGCGCAGGACATTCATATATGTAGACATACACAGACAGACAGAGATCCTTCCTTTAAACATAGATGATGCTGCTATAGTGAAACTTAACGGCCAAATGCCACCAAATTTGCCGTGACCACCCTGCCATTATATCTCCAGATGTCCACCAAATGTGGTTGCAATAACACAAAGCATTCAGGAGATATGAATAAGTCGTGTCCATAGCATTTGAGCAAACGTTCAGGGCCAGCTATTTTAACATCACGATCCAGGGATGTTCTGTTCCAAATTTGGTGATGATTGCTCCAAAAATGTAGGAAAATCAGCTAAAAATCTGATTTGGACACAATTCAAAAGGGCAGAAAATTGATCTTGATGCAAATAGGCGTGGTTTATGGATAGAATAATTTTACTAATATTAATTGGCAATGCACGCTGAGGAAGGGCATCTGGCTTGAAATGTCCGTACGGCACATGAATAAATCCGTAAACTTGGAGTGCTGTCCTTATCCTCATTCATTTAGATAAATTCAAAAAAATATATTGCTTAATAGTTGGATTCAATGTCATTACTGTAGTCACATTCTAATGACCAACTCTTTGAAGACTGGCTATGAATCAACGTACATAACACAGTTTTCTAAACCAGCACACAAAGAGTTCAAAGAGCTTTTAGTCCACACAACTTTTAAAACATGATAGATGTTGCCTTTCATATGATTATCATGAAATCTTCACGGCTGTGTTTCCATAGCAATATATTAGATTAAATATTCAATCAAGACAACCCTAGCTGTTCTAACATCCACTATAAAAATACTCAAATATTAAAGAAATAGTTTGTTTATTTGCTCTCGCGGTCAGATAGACGATAGATACACTTTCATGTCTGTATATTAGATATGAAGCTACAGCCAGGAGATGGTTATCTTTACTCAGCATGAAGACTGGAAACAGGAGGAAACAGCCTGGCTCTGCCCAGAGGTAACAAAATCTGTCTACCAGCAACTTCGAAGCTCATTAATAATATAGCATATTATATCCAAGTGGCGACCTTCGAGGCTGAAAAATGGCTCGACGTGGTAGTCTCAAAAACTTCCGTTCCTCGAATGACTGGCTTCAAAAGCAACTCAATCTCCATATAAACCCACAGCAGAAATAAACATGTTTACAGCCTGGTAAAAAAGTTGGTAGTACAGTTTTTTTGGCTGGGTGGTTAGTGCCATCGAAGCATCTGAGCAAGAAAGCAAAGACGCTTTTTTCTCCAAATGTCAAACTATTCGCTCAGCTCTACAGTAAGTCACTTTCTTAGCAGCACACAATGATCAGGGACTATTTGCTGCGCTGTAATATGCTTGCAAATCACACAACGTGCTGACGATTGCATTAAAAGAACTTTTCATGATCAGTTGAATTCTGTTCATGCTCCTGTGCAGACCTTTGAGGATATTCTATTCATGGTCCAATTTATTTCTCCTATTTTGGCAAAACAATCAATTTCATGAGTCACTGGACTTAATTGCTTTATTGTAATTGTATCATGAAAGAAATCCACAGGGAGAGATAACCAACTTCAATTTGTGCACTTCAGTGAGGGAAAACACACCCCTGCCTTCACCAGCATTTCTTCTGTAAAATGAAATGTTTTATGTTTGTATTTTACTTGAAAACATACTCAAAACAGTTCATTCTCCCATTGAAGTTGGCTGATTCCCATTGAGATCTGCTGATAACATAAAATCTATGATGAAAACGAACTGAAACTGTTTTCTATACCTCATGCTCGTGACCTTTTAATTCACACGTGACTTAAAGCATTTCTAGACAACAAGACAGCTGATGGAGAATATCATTGCACTGAAGAATAATTTCACGGTACATGGAGGTAAATACAGACTGGGGACTCTTTAGGTTCCTGAAGTCCTCATAGAAATACTATGAAACTGTCAAAGTGAGTTGTTTGCAGCTAGCTGAGGGGCCACAGTGACAGAGAGGAGAAACACGTTGCCTCAACCCTGCCTCAGTGCATGCCATGCCAAGTGCCATTTTATTTCCAACAGAAAGGTCAAACGACAGAGACTGAAGTCACAATCAAAAACAGCAAAACACTCACTATTAGAATCTCGAACATAAAAGCTCTTGCCTTTTAAACACTTACATAATAACATAATGTTGCAGCAGAAATACATGTTACCCTGTCAGGACAAATTTAAGGTCAAATCTCACTCAAAAAAAAGAAAAAGAATTCTTGAAAGATCATAAATTGGCTAGCTGACAGGGCGCTGGGCCCTGATGTGCAGATTCTCAGATACAATCACGTTAAAGGGAATTGCCTCTTGGTGAACATAATTGGATCTTTTCTGCACCTATTATGTCCCCAAGGGACCAAACTAAACTGAGGGAAAGGGAATTTAATGAAGACTTTTTCCTTTGGTTTCCATTACATGCTGGAGCTGGAGTCATATCAAAATGAACATTGATAAGCCAGATCATTCAATGTCAGAATGTCACTGGATTTGAAAGAATTCCCAGACGTTTAGGAGGAATTTTAAACAACTACAGTAGATCTATCAGGTTGACATAACTGTCGTCTGAAAGTACTACAGCTATTCATCAGCACTTAAGCCTAAACCTTGTTTAGGTTACATTGAAATAATGTGTTGCTGTGATATGAGACTATAGATATTTTGCATGTTTTTTTGGCTAATTTTAAACAAAATATATTTTTTCAAAATTGTCCATTCCTTTTTAATCATCTGAGATTACAGTTCCTTCTATCATTGCTGGCATGTTTTTCTGACCGTCAAACTCTGCGTCTATGCTGCTGGAAAGTTGCAAAATGCCATGGCAGACAGTAAGAAACGGGCAAAAGCGTGTCTTCATTTCATGAAGAAGACACAGTGATGTCATGTCTGTGAAATGATTATATCAATTAACAGTGGAAAGCAGTCCAGGTGAAACAGCAATAAGTTGAAAGATCTTTCTATGCAATATGGGTTAAATTCCAACAGTGGCACGTATTTGACACTCTACACAGTGTACACCGTTACCAAGGGTAAATATCCTGGTATATTAACGGACAGGCAGGCTTAGAAAGTTTTTTTTCTGAATAAGAAAACCTAAATGAAAACTAACGCTGTACAAATATTCTCTCACTTCATATACACTGTGTTCTCACTCAAAGATAATAAAACAATTGTCTTAAGGCCAACTTTTTTTCCACACAGAAACCTGATCAGGAATCAATAAAGGAATTGATAAAGAATCGGGCCGATAAGCATAATCAATAATGGCATTGTTATAAATAAATTCTTATCAATTCTCATCCATAGTCTTTAAATGCCATGGAGACTTATGTATGTATCCTATATGAAAATGAATTTAATTAATATGAAAATGTATTTATGGAAAACAGTCTTTTCTGCCAAAGTCAGAACAATTTCAGAATGTTTGAAATGGGAATGTTTGGTCACTGTCAATCAAAAAATGATCAAAACAAACCCACACAGTCCTCACAAAGAAGATTAACTGAGATTTGGAGTATTAAAGTCTTGATACTGATTATTGCTTATTGAGTTATACATGTATAATGTTATGAATCAATACTTTAGGTTTGAAGCCAAGTTTTCTGGTGCATTACAGTTAAATTACTGTATTCAATTTCCTGGTTTGATTTGCCATCACATACACACCAATAAGGATGGTTGTTTGAAATTTCCTTGTGTGTTAATATCATTCATTAATAGTCATCTCCAAACTATTATCACACCCTTGTTGGGTGAAAATGAGTCCCAAAGCATTGCTTTAGCTGCCTCTTGTTTTTACTGACTGTCCACAGCTGTGATTTTATATCAATGATAAATAAAAGTCCACACCACAGTAAGATAATTGAAAAAAAAAAGCTTTTTTCTAATAGTCCCAGTTACTAAAACCCCACTGCTGTCCCAGAGAAAGAACATTCTCTGATTTGTGTTCCCTTGTACTCTTTAATTGATCTCTTTGATGAAGAGGACCATGTGGTCCAAACAAGTGGAAAAGTCACTCAGCACCAAACTGCAGAGCCTTTTCATTCTTTAATGACATTATTGTGCAGTTTCTCAGACAGCACTCGAATTGCTGAGCCCCCGAGGATCCCATGTTTTCTTTCTCTCTCTCTCTCAGTCTCTTGTTCTCTCTGTCTGTGTCTGTCTCCAAGACACGTGGCTCTCCATGACTGTTGCTCCCACTCAGACAGGAGAGGGAGGGATTCATGTGGGGCAAAGGGAGCCTACAGGAGACTTTTGGGGGTTCTCAGCTGCCCTGTGCTCTCTTGAGCGTGGCGTATGAGCACTGGAAGATGTGCATGTGTGAGCAAGGAGCTTTCCAAGCAGGAGGAGATCTGGCCCAAATTTAATCTCTCTATTGTGACGTTGGAGGGTTAGAGGGAAAAAAAGGGCAGTGCCTGCTGAAATCCCACAGGCAGTGCTGCAATGCAGGGGTTTAACATAGAGCCATAAGGCAGGCGAACACATTAAAGAACTGGACCACTGATTACACACATTTTCGCACAAGCACAAATAAACAGAAGATGGTCGAATGCGTGCATGCACAACCACAAATGCCCTTTTGAGCTGAGATACCTGCATAAAGAGCCATTAAAAAGCAGGAAAGAGTGAGTTCAAGAACATAAAATGCTGTGACGCCTACAGAGAGTTTGATCAAGCAGCTCTTCCTTAAGCTTGGTCACGTATAATATCTCAGTGCCCAGGAAGGTCAGGGAAATGCAGCACTGTGAAGGACAGTCAACTCAACTTATATAAACAGAATTGGTAAATTTGCATATTCTTAAGTCTTAAGTATCTCTCTCTATATATATGCTAAATCCTGATTGGTGCAGGGAGGTATTTGACATCGCCTTTTCCCTAGCGCCCTACCCTCCTCAAACAAGTGAGAAAGAAAGAAAATATAAATCTCATATGAGAAATAACCTCATGGTAATACAATGATTGATAAAATAGGGCCTTAATAGGTTACACAAATTATTTCTGTGTTGAAATGTTTCTTCAGTTTGCAATTAATCAATCTGAATGTGAATCGAGGTGGAGGCTGCCTGGGTCTTTTCTGATTACTGTCCATACTGTTTCCCCGAGTGTGAGAGTCGAACAGTGTGATGGGTGGTTGCTTACATGACAGATTGCTGACTGTGGGAGTCTTTTACAGTCAGCAGAAACCAACACTTGATGGCACTTTGTCTTCTTCACGCTCTGATAGAGCCAGTACAGAAACAAGAGGGAGAAACAGTGCTGCCCATAAAACATTTTCAGACTTCAGGTGGCTCGTTTTAATTCCCTAAATTCAATATTAATGTGTGCAGTTTAATGGGATACTGCACATTTAATAATATTCTGTAAACAACTATTCCTGTCAAATGTGATTTTTATTTATCAGGATTCATAAAAAGCATCTCTCTTGAATAAAGTCACTGAGCCTGGGGGCAAAGCCTCTGCTCTCCCCTACCCTGACATGCTGTGCCCGTTGCATCATGTTGTCATTATGTTGCTCCACAATGAATGTTTGTGATTAAAAAAAAGTAACTCCCACTGACAGAGTACTACATGTAGGTCTATCTGTGGATGCAGAGTACTGCCGGACACACCCACTACATGACACACCCTTGAAACTGTCGCAGTTTGGTTTGATTTCAAAACCAATTGGTTAGGTTTAGGAAAAGATTTTGGTGAAAATAAGTGCGTTAATCCAGGAAGTTATCTCAGGGGTTGTGTCGTGTAGTGAAGTGGGGGACTCATGTAGTCTGTGATACAGCAGATAGACCCTCAAGTTCTATAGCAGCTGACCTGACATTGTTACATCAACCAAGCAATCAGGCGTCTTTTATCTACTCCTCAAATGCTAATTTTATTACAGCTTTTTGGGACTGTTTATTTGTAATTTGGTAGAATTTTATTTTGTATAATTAGTTTACTTCTAATCAAGCATGCTGCTATACAAGCTGCCCGGAGCTAACGTGGAATTTAGGAACGGTTGAATGGATCGGTACAACAAGAACAAGAATGAGAAACATTCTGGGTTGCCATAATAGTGAGTACCGCAAACCAGTTGTTCCACCGTAATAGATAGTTGGACTACAACATCAAACTTCACTCTTAGTTCTTTTTAAATCATGACTGGAGACTTTTCTGTTTGCTGCTGCTTTTCAGTAAACTGCACTGTAACTTCTGTAACCTTAACAATGTTTTATATGTTTTTAAATAACCTTTTATATGTTTGAAATCTTTTTATGTTTTATGCGTTTTTTCCCAATGCTTTTAATGTTTTATGACAGAATCAGAATGCCTTTTATTGTCACTATACACAGTACAATGAGATTAAAAGCAGCTCCTACTCAGTGCAGACAAACAAGATGTAAAATGTATTAAATAGTGCAAAACAAACAAAACAAAACAAAGGTGCAGAGTTCCGTGGCGTGGTATAAATATATATTAAAAGAATAAAGGATTCCTATATACAATATATTGCACATATTGAGGATTGAAAAATATGAAAAACAATATTGAATATTGCACATATTGTAAAGCACTTTGAGTTGTTGTTGAATTGTGCTATACAAATAAACTTGCCTTGCCTTGCCTTGTCTTGCCTTGCCTTGTCTTGCCTTGCCTTACCTTGCCTTACCAGGTCTTCAAACTTTATTGGAAGTGTGTTTAGCTCTCTGCACAGTTGCATGTGTACTCACATAGGGAGGGCAGAGAAAGGACCGTGATCCCCACACCCTTTAGCAGAGACATAATCCTAATGATTCAGGACTATCTTGCATTAAGCCCAGCAGAGATCATTTTCAATTTAGGAGCACAGGTTAAAAACAACTGTGTTGGGCCACAGATCTAGCAGCTACATTTAAAATGGCTGCATCAAATCAATTTCAATGTCATGCCTGGCAGCAGCTCAAAAGTAATTGCTCCATCAGCCTCATGACACAGCATAAACACCAACAAGAAAGACTTGGCCTTTGCACCATTTTTTTCAGCTTTTAGAAAACCATAATCTCACTTCACTTATTTGAAACAAGTGCTATTTTTCACAACGCTACTGTCCATAAATCCTGGTGCAGAACCCCTACTTCCCTACGGCTATCTGCCTTACCGAGAGACAAGACCTGTGCTTATGTGCAAAAATAAGGCAATTCATCATCCAGTCCCAGAGAAATGGTCAACAGCAGGGACGAACCAGCACACAATTTCAGATTAATTGCTTCCCTCCTTGCCTGCCCGGTGAATGAAACATAATACTACAAACCACACTAGACAAGGACAGAGATTAAATATTATTAAGGAAATAATGAAATGTATCAATTTATTTTCTGCTTTTAACAATTAACATTGCATGCATCTAAACGACAGACAAGATCTCATTGTACAATGCATTGTTTGATGTAGCAGCTTATTATCTTAATGGGAATAATTGTTGACTATTATGGGAGAGGAAAAGGAAGACAAATGGAAAAGGCGAGGACTCCAGACCTCAATGTCGCTGAATTACATGCTTCCTAAAGTGTGGCTGGAAAAACAACAACCTCCTCAGGGGACCAACAAACTCACATAAATGTCAAATAGGTTTTAGTGATGTGCTACTTTAAGACAGGACCTCTCTGCATAAAAAAACATATTACCCATCAAGCTATCGATCGAAACAAATGCGACAATTAATTTTTTATATTATACATCCTGTATGTTCGGACTGTATTATAAGATTTCGAGGTGAAGAGTGCTGTCTTGTTATGATAAACTTGTCAGAGGAGGGTGGATGTTCTTCTCCACTCCTAGCAATGCGGTCAAAGGTATTGTAGGACAAACGATAGACAAGCCGCAAGTGGCAAACAGTGCGGTTGCTCATGGGGATCATTCACCTTCACATTGTCAGCGAACTCTATTGCAAGGCAGGCCCAAATCTTGGAAACCACTGTGTCATTAGTCAAACACAGATTGGGTGTGACAGCTAACCTCTCATGATGATCTCCTTGCACCACATAAAAACTGACTCTCACTGCTGCATAATGATGTTGTACTCAAATCAGTCTTGTTACAGTTAGAATAAAGCAGACACTTTTTAGCATCACTTTTGTATGGAAGAACAGACGGACAGAACACCGGAACCATCTACTGAATAAACTAAGTAGACAACAAAAATCTGTCAAATATTAAAGGCCCTGTGTCATGCTAATTTTCAGGTTCATACATGTTTACATGCTTTCATGTTCAGAAGACCTGTTATTTTCATATTCTCTTTTTTTCACAATATGGGACCTTTAGAGAAAATGAAAAAGAATCTATCCTCTGTGACTGAAACACACAGTGAATAAGGAACTGCTATCTATTATACTACATTCAGCTGAGCCAAAACATGCATGCATTAAATTAAAAATACCTTTAACAGTCGTACTGCAGCGTGTTGCATCCCTTTAACGCACGTCTTTAATCTACAGCTCCTTCATGAGTAAAAAACTGCTGCCGTTTTAACAGTTCAATACATTCTTGCCCTCTTCTGATGATTAATTCAACCGTGGATAAAAGAGGAGTGTTACTTACTTTTCTAAAAGTTAATGGCATTGCCTTTAGCACATTTCTTATGTATTCAAAAAGTCACAGTCTCCACTTGAGCGACGGAAAGATTTGACCTAAGAACATTGCGATATTTAACTGAGATCATCTGTAAAGTAGACAGAGAGTCGTTTTCAATTAAGCGCTCATTAAAATCTAAATTAGGTACTGACCTTTGAAACATACTAGCACAGGGAAGGGGAGAATAAGGTAGATGTGTACTTTAACACATCCATCTCTGACTAAAATAAGAACTGTCAATGTTGTGTTTCAAGGGCGTCTAACATAACGATTAGTAAAATGCTTCCAAACAACAAGCATTTTTAATTACACCAGCCTCTTCTAGTCATTAGCATCAGAGCTTTCTGAGATGCCATTACAACTGTCAGCAATTGTGTATTGCAAGATATCTTCACATTGCATTTTTATTTAGTTTTTCAAATGTGCACACTGGGGTTGAGATTTTATGGATGTCTAACAATC
Organism: Echiichthys vipera; assembly: GCF_963691815.1. Classification (NCBI taxonomy): domain Eukaryota; kingdom Metazoa; phylum Chordata; class Actinopteri; order Perciformes; family Trachinidae; genus Echiichthys; species Echiichthys vipera. The sequence goes on along the minus strand of NC_139834.1, from coordinate 10,319,201 downwards.
AAATCAAGTGTAGTCTTTTCAGCTGAAAGATGAACTTCTGTTCCAAACACTATCTGAAGTGATCAGCTGCACAGTAGCAATATACATGAATGGCTTATTAAAACTTGCATAAATTTATGAATTAAATAATATTTCTGAACAAAACAATTGGATAATCACAGACTCAATGAGAAAGACAAGACGGCGTACGTGAGGGTTGTTCTTGCAGCCAGACAGTTGTGTATTATCACCTGCCCTCACATAGCCCTGTAATCTGAGAGCAGCATCAACGATCAATGGAAGGAGGGAACGAGAAGACAAGACTAATCGATGCCCGTTAGAAACACTACGGTAATTGTGCACTTATCAGTTTGGAGCAGCTACCTGCTATGAACTTGAGTCCTAAAATGACACTTCATTACATTTAGCCACAAATGCTGTTACATTTTTGTGCAATGACAGTATTTTTTCCCTTTTGTTCACTGTTTTATACTCGGCTGGTATAAATGCTACATTTTATTATGAGATTTGATTTTTGTGATTAACAGCTGTTTCTCAAAGCTCCCTGTTTTAATCTTTGTGTTTAACAAGGCGTGGCATTCAGTGTAACATGAGCAGTTAACATAATAAAATAAATAAAATATCAGTATTTCAAGGGTCGACTGAATCAATTGTTGTTGTCAACAGTTGACCTCTTGACTTAACCATACACATGTGAGCCTGCCATATACAACTTATATATGGGGTCAGTAGCACAGGCTTGTTAACAGCTAAAAAACAAAATTAATTATAGGACTGCCAGGTGTATCACCAGGTGCGAGTGATTAAAACGTATTACTGCTGTACAAAATGTGAACACCTTGGGTGTCTCTCAAAAAAAGCAAGAGAACATTTTGTTCCCAAGGAAACAAGAGACTTCAGACATGCTAGTGGCTCAGTGAGATTATATTTAGGCACAGTGGTGCTTTGAGCTACATGCTAATGTCAGCATGCTAGCATACATATAATGATATTGTTAACATGCTGATATTTATATTTAGGTGTGTCTATCATGTTCACAACCTCAGTGTAGTGTGTTAGAACGTCAGCATTGGCTAATTAACACTAAGTGCAAAGTAAAGCTGAGGCTGATCAGAATGTCAGTAGTTTTTCTAGGAATTTGATCAAAAACCAAAGTATTGTGTAATAAATGAAAATTGGGACTCTCGCTCTCATAAAATGAGAAAATACTCGATATTTGTCATTTGTTATGTATTAATTTCTCAAAGGAGTATACAAATATATGCTTTACCATGTGCCATTGGTTATTTCATTTACTATTTATTTATTGAATTTATTCATATTCAAAATATGAAAGGATCTATACTGGGGGAGAAGGCTTTGGCCATGTTGTACAGCCAGCAATAATAGAGCCTTGCCACTAGGATGGCTAGAGAAACGTATCACAGTGTTTGTTACACTGTAACAAAAAGTAACTGAAATAGTTGGACAAAAATGCCGGTATCCAAATACTGTGCTACAATGGAGCCATTAGACACTGTTGGCAGTCAGTGTCAGCTGGCTAGAAAACACAAACCATTTTGGGGCCACTTCTGCTAAATGTTACCACAACCTGCTTTACCTTTTGGTCAGAATGCATACTCAATTATCCAAAAGGGCCACACTCCCTAAATGGGTCTGTTCAATGAGCCCATCAAATTATCCCAGCTGGATGTTGCACTGGTATTATGGGAACTAATTGCAGGTTTTATGTGCAGGGGGACGATGCGCCCAAACTCACCTAAGTGGCCTCATTTAGGATCTCATAAGATCACACCCTACTTTCTTTATTTTTACATTTTTTTTATTTCATAGAACACTTATGTCGAGTGATCTTTATCTACGTGTTTTTTTGAGTCACGCAAATCTTTCAATAGCTTCAATCTGCTCAATGACGTCATGGAAGGTAGGCATGTTTTCCTGCTCCAACCGCTGTTTTTTTCAGCAGGCACGTGTTCGGGTTGTCCATCATAAGTGATGCAGGAAAACTGTGCTTTTCCGTGGTCCTTCACCAAACAAAGTTAACATGTCAGGAATGGGTGGACCTAAGGACAGGCTCCCAGCTTTGTTTTTCTTGTTCTAGGACGTTTTTGATGAGACGTTTTATGAGACGTTGTATGGTGGAAATAAAGTACTTCAGTTTGCCATGTATTATTGTACATGAATATATTTTGATGAGAAGTACTTTTTATCGGGTATATTATATCAGAAAAAATATACCCGACATTAGTGATGGTGTTATGTTAGTGTTCTAGGGTTAAACAATCACTGCTGTATTGTGAAAAGCAGAATATATATTGAACAACTTAATTTTAATATCATGCAGTGGGCTGTGCATCAGCTGTCTTCCTGTACCTTTCTATTCTCATTCTGTAGCATTATGGTGTTCCAACAGTGTTGTCAGCCTGGCCCCCTGACCTCTGTTTTGATTTGCTGTTGTTGTGGACTTGGTAGTCTTTTATATTCATTCAAATAGCCATTTCAAAAATGCTTGGTTTTATAATTAACTATAATGAAGTTTGACATAGATTAGTCAGTTAATGACTCACTCTGTCTCAGTAGTACAGTTATAACGCCTAGCTGGAGGTGGTGATTGTGTTTTATGAATATTCCTTCTAATGTAGACTGTAGCAGCCAAAGCTGTTCTGCAATTCACCAATTATTTTTAAACGAGTTAAAGCTTAAATCTATCCTTTTTATAATTGCTAAACAATTGCAAGTTGACAGGTAGATACACTGCACTAAATCAGGTTTCACCGGCATAAAAGAAACCAAAATTTCTACCTCTTACGGCAACAGATGCAAGTTAAAGCCCTAACAATTAAAAACCAGAAAGCCTTGAAGAAACACATAAACCGCCAAATCTTTCCACTCAATTGACAATATGTGAAATCCTATACAGCCAACTGACAGTATTATATCAATTATTCAGGAGGAGAAAGGCTCGCAAAAAGTACTGCACCCCCGGCTATGCAGCAGTAAATCACTGTATAGCACACCATCTGCTGCTTGTCAGAGCCAAAGGTTGCTGTGTGCACAGGAGTGCCGAACAACATTGATCCCTAAGTCTGGGTTGATTTCCATAGTGAATCAGATCAAGAAGTGCAGGTAAAAAGATGTCTGGGTCAAAATGTAGAAACTCAGGAAAGCATGCATTATATTGAGATGTACAGTATAATATACTTAAAGCTATAAGTGAAAGAGTAATTTCACAGTGTGCCCAATGAGCAGTGTGGTATTTCTGTTTCCATCTTGTGTGATTCACCCAGACTAAAGGAAGTTACTGTAAAAAAAAAAAAATCCTTGTTAAATATTGAGCGCCCACATAATGGGAAGTAAGGATGATTCTTCCACTCCTCTTTGGGTCCATCACCCTCATTGGTGTTTCAATGTGTAACCTCCTCCGGAGACAAAATGTCCCATATTCCGACTTCAATAATGCAATGCCTTCCTTCTTAAGGCTAAGGGCAGACTCGTCTGACATGACTAATCGTTGACAGAGCCATGGGTTCAGATAGCAGATGTACTGTGGCTGCTCAGAGAAAAAAACATCTGAATTCTCCACAATATTCAGTAGCATCAGTTAAAACAGCTGGCAACCATTTTATAACATTAAGATGAAGGCTGATTTTGTGACAGGTTTGACTAATTGTTTATAGTACATTTAGTACAATTATCTTTGGACTATCAGCCATTCATTGGGTGTAATAAATACGCAGTAGTCCCAGCATTCAGGAAACTGCATTATGTTCCAAACTGCCGATATGTCAGGAGAACAAAGTCACTGTGGGTTCTCATTATGTTGTTGATTATCAGTTATTCTGCATGTCAAACCCAATATTTTGTCTCATCAGTCACCCAGTCAAAGAATGACCCGTCTAATTATTGGCTGTGTCTACATTTCCTGATGTCTCTGTGTGAGACACTTTGACTGTATGTCACCCATTCTCTCGCTGTAGTCTCTCTGCTCTGAAAGGTTAAATGAAGCAAAAGTGTCCTAATAAGCATGTTAAATACAACTTGGTTCATAGCCAGGTGTACACAGCACTGTTATTTTTACTTCTGACTCAGTTACATTGCCCTGCTTTTGTCGAATTAACTCTTTGCTCTTCAGTTGGTCAGACAAAGAAAATAATTTCCATCTTAAGAGCAATTTGAAAGAACTGCCCCTTTAAAAGAGCACTGTGTCCCCAAACAGCCACACTTGATCATGTAGCTGGACCAACTTGAAAACATTGCATCATTTTAGCCAGCACTGTTAACAGCAATGGTGTCATTAAATAAATACTGACAGATCTGTAAAGGATTTTAGCTCCACACATGTGGAGGAGAAATAATCCTGTGTTTCATGACTGCCTGGTTTGTGGGTGGTGCTGCCTGTGTCTGACAGGAAAAACAGCAGCCATTTTAGAAAGCTCAATTAAAAGGAATTTTAAACATAAAAATTCATATTGACCTGCATGCTGAATTTGACATTTTGTAGAAATTATGCAAACTCTACACAAATGCTTCATAAATCAGGGACTCATTTTTGCATCTGCAAAATGCTCCGACATTATGTCTGAAAAAAATAACGCCACGAGGAGCGGCAGCTTAGCTGGCAGTTTAAAATGTGCATCAACACATAATGCACAGTGGGTATGACTTCTATTGCAGCTTAACTTTCCAATTTAGCTTCATTTCTTCATTTCTAATATGAAAATGGTGAGACTGCGAAAATAAAAAGTACCTTTGTAAAGAGATTCCTAAACTTTTCAGCTGCATGCCAGGAACTAGATAAGGAAAAAATGTCAACTTCAATGTATGTATAAATTACTCTGTAATGGTACTGCGTTATTTCACTGTGCTTTCAGAGTCAGAGCAGCACAATCAGCTAGTCCCCAAAAGTCCATTCATTTCTCATGGAGCTGAGGCCCCGGGGAAACCCGGCCAACATGGTGTCGGACAACAAGCTTGCCAGCTGAGATAAAGCCAAGCTGAGAAGTTGTTCCCCTTTCTGCATACTACAGTCAGATTTCCACAGTTCCTTGTTTTCCAACTATTTCCTTTTATAAATAATAGCTCTGCATGGAAAGTGCAAATGGGGAAGAAGTTATTTACTGCAGGTTCAAAGAGTCTCATCCTACAACTTTGATGAGGCAGCAGTCGTGTGAATGTGAATGTAGTAAATTATGCAGTTACATCCATTGTGGGAGTTCATGGTAAGGTTCTTTTTTTCCCTTTAACTTATTTTATAAAGAACTCATAGGTCACTGATGAAAAAATGGTGGTGCTAATCTGCATGTAAGTATTACACTAGAATGACTAAATATTCTAACTCATTTACTTAAGGGTTGTGTATGCTACTGTAAGGAACTCTTGTATATGAAAAATGCATAATTTAGGGCTACACAATTAATTGCAATTTTATCAAAATACAATATAGGGGTATGCAATATCTGAGTTGAGTATTGTGGTGCTGCAGAGATGTCACAGCCTACAAGTCGTAATCTTCAGAATTAAAAAAAACAGTTTTGTTTGGTACAGATATTTGCAAAAAAAATCACATCATGATCATTTTAATATATTTTTCAGTAAAAAAGAGGATAATGATGCAAAAATAATAATTCCCTCCAATATCGTGAATCATATCGCAATTGCAACATCAGTCGAAACAATCTCAATTAGATATTTTCCTCATATCGCGCAGCACTAGTATCATTAAAACAACTGAATGATCCATGTTAGATAGCATAGATCTCAGAATAAATTTTCAAATAATTCAGCCCTGTCAAATCCAACAACAATGTCCACTGATCACTACACTGGGTTGCATCACACGAGCAAACTCATCTCCAGAGTAAATTCATATTTCGCAGATTCATATTGCAAAGAGATGCATGCACAGTGAACAAAGAGCATGACAAACATAGACCATGAAGTCGGATGTAGGAAGAATAACAATACAAAGTTGTCTTGAACGCTTTTCAAGAAGTAAAAAGTGAGAAGAACAGCTGTGTCTCAGTCTTATCACTATCAATATAAACGCCAATCAAACACTAACAGCAGTAGAACTACCACTGGTGACCCATTAGATTTAAGAGGTTAATATTCTACTTTACCACTACCATTATTAGACAGCTGTAGCTACTAGTTACTTTACTCTCCAACTCAAACAGCAAAATGAAATGCTACTTATGCATTCATGAATCAGTATTAACAATCTAATCATTTAAAACTTAAGCAGCAGCTTACAACAGGCCGTGGTACGTTGTCATTATCTCACAGCTAAGGAGCGTTGTTTTGCGCGGTGCAAAGCTGAATTTGAAGTGAGCTGCTTCTTTTATAAATCAAGTATAACAATCTGGAAGTTACAGGCACTTTCCAATTTAACTAGATTTGTATTAATAAAAATTAATGTTGACAATAAAATAGACCCTCCTGGGCTGGCTGCCTGCACATACTGAGGCGGTTGCTGGAATGTGGCCTACACTAGCAGCTAGCATTTTACAAAGTCACACAATAACACAAACAAACTGACTGAGGCAGCGGTAGACCAGCAAACTTTGAAGAGAGCATAGATAGAGGCTTCAGTCCTCCATCAGAAAGGGCTGTCTGACGGCAAAGTAACATTTCTCAGACGCAGACTGATACGGAATTGTGCAAGGGAATTTGACGTCATTGCCATCGTATGTGGTTATTATATCATGGCTATGAACCAATCAAATAGCTTGATTTGAGCTACCGTTTTTTTTTTATAATATCTCACTCACAGGTGCCATTATTCTGCAGAACAAATGATGAGTTTCAATGAAGTGGGATTTTGATTTTGAGAATTTTACAATGTTGTATTGGACTGCATCAATAGCTGATTATGATCACTTCTTACATCACTTCTATATATCAGAAAACAAATGTACTCTCCTTTTTCTCCCCAATGTGGGACAGTCAATTAATAATAATAATCAATTCCCTACACTATGTGGTCCTGGTCAATACTCCCCCCTCTCGAGAGCGACATGCCTCCTTCATGATATACATGATATAATACACTTAAACACTCAAAGGTAATATTATCCTCGACATTCCACCGGCTGTACCCAGGTCTGTGCAGTGGTAGGTGGGGGTTTTGCCCCTTGCACCACCCGTAAATTTCTTTAGGCAGCACAGCTAATTGAATTATTGCCCACTGTGTCAAGGACATTTTCATAAGAAAGTCTGAGAGTGAAACAGTAACTCAATATCAAGCTCACTGTCACAGCCCTTTTGACGCATTTCAGTGAGGGGGCACAAACCAGCCATGCCCTAGATAAACGGCACTCTGCACTGCATTGAGAGAGTCTCTACAGCAGTCAGGTTTACATAACAGCAGACAAAACACGGGGATGCACATCACTTCCAGGGCTCCATATGAAAAATAAATACAGGCTAAAATGCTGCTTGTGCATCAGTTTAAAGACCACTGAGGATTTTCTCTCAAGTCTTAAATGAGTCATAGCAACACATTAGGAATCATTTTGTAGAACAGTCGTTATAGATTGGTGTAGTTTACTTTGCTGGATTTTAATTATCTGGTGAGGGCAATGATGTTGTAATTAATTTCTGAATTCCACTGTTGCTTAGTTTCTGTTTCCCAAAGGAGATCAGGTGAAAGAGAAAATGTGATCCGATACACCTAAAATAGGATACGTGCACTTTCTATTTTTTCGATGATCATGATTGGCATAGTTTGTCAGTTTAGAATAAGCATATTTATTCAACAAAATGCTGGTTCTTTTCTCATGAATAGTGGCATGTTAACACCATTGGCTAAAGCTGTTGAGTCCCGCTGTGTGTGTGCGTGTGCCTGTGCATGTGTGCGTGTGTGTCCCAAGTGTTTGCTGGCTAAAGAGTCAAGTATGACAGACCGCTGCTTGTAACTGGCAGACACAAGAGGACAATCTTAGAGAAGGTCTGGCCCTAAAACGAGAAAAGGAAAGAGAAATCGAGGAGACCAGTGACAGCAGTGGATAAGGGTGAACACTGGTTTGGCCCTTTAGAGATGAAGATGGACAAAGGATTCTTGAGTGATACAGAGATTGTGTACTAACCGCATTTTCATAAAACACTCAGTGTCAGTAAAGTCTATAAAACAGCATCAGCTGTTTTAGACAGCAAGGAAGAAATTCAGTAATAGAGGCATTAGTACATAAGCCAAAATGTAAAGAAGACACAAGGTCGACTCACTTAACCAACATAGAGAGAAAGATTATACTCAGCAACAGTCATGATTCACCAATTCTACATGCAGTTCCCTCCAGCATAGAGCAGGATACAAGACCACCATAGCAACATCTTGATATTCCCCCTCTTTTTGTTTACCTATTTCTCCTCCTGAGCTGTCAGATATTATACAACCACTCTCATGCAAGCTCTTGGCGATTAACACAGCCATGCTACAATTTAAAAAGCATTCTCATTCAACCATTAGACATGCAGTGGATCTTTGTATCATGTGGCTTTGTATAATGATTCAGGAAAACTCTCAAGATGAAAATGAAGATTAGGAAAAATGTATTTAGGAACAGCTCTCCAGATAACAATGCTGTGAGTGGGCTTATACAGTATAACTGGGCAAAAGGATGGAAGCAATTATTTTTGATCAATATAGTACAATGAATGCCGTGTCCTTCTTGCTAGTCCCAACTATTAGCAGCCTTATCATGGGAGGAAATAGATTTTGTAACCCTCCATCATGCTCTTGGAGATGGCAACCAATTTGCTGTCAAGTCAATAATCTCTTTGGGGGAGATCAAATCTGCAAGATTTGTTGGCTGGTACACACTGCCAAAAACAAAACGAAAAACATTCAGATATACTTTGCTCTCTTTAAAATCCAAGAAAGGTTAGATTAGTCGACATTTGTCTCTTTTTGTTATTGACACTCCTTTGCAATGCAGTCTGACTCAAAACAGGTTTGCTGAATAAAAATAAATCTTTTATTCTGGGGATTGCAGCAGCATAATGACCTGAGTAGGGAATGAGTGAAGAAGATGGATCCACACTCAGTGGAGCACCTTCAGCTTTACAAAGCACCATAAGTGACCTGCCACTCACACAAACTTGAGTTGTTCACTAAAGTAGCAAAAACAAACTATAGTACCACACAGGAAGCCGAACCCATGAATATTCCTCCAACAAACATGATTTGTTAGTACTCAGTATTCAGTATTCAAAAAGAAAAATCTTGATAAAAAAGGGGCATTTGCTATGCAGAGATCATTTTTTTTAAGTCCAAAATTGTAAAAACAAAAGTGAGATTTCCATGTCTTTTTTGTTTATAAAGCAGGTCAAAGGGCTGTGACAGTATCAGAAATGCACACAGCCCGTATTCGTAAACGAGCCGTCAGTGCTTCAGGGCAGTTGTCACTATTAACTATGATATATACAGTATAGGTGCAACTACAGTGCTGATACAGTCATTCCCAATCTGCAGTTATAGTGCAGAGACACCCCTGTAGAAGACCCAGAAACTCTGACCAATCGTAGTATACTGGGCTTTTTCAGGAGGGGTCCTAAAGAGACAGGATCTTAAATGGAGCATTTCAGACAGGGTGGGAGGGTGAATGCAGGTATATAAGGACAGACAGTATTAAAAAATAAAGTGTTTTCTGAACACTGAAGAATGTAAACATGTTCTAGTAGAAACCCAAAATTTAAAAGAAACCCAAAGCATGAAATTGAAAGTGAGCACAATATGGGACCTTTAAATTATTATATTCCATTAACAAATGCTCAACAACAGGTAAAACGCCTATTTAAATGTAATATCCATGCCTGGCAGCACAACGTAATTCAGCATTTCATGTGTGAAATATATTTTTCCTTTTGCTTTGATTCTTTATCCCTCAGTCCTCCTTTTCAGTTTTTCATTCTGTATGCCTTGTCCTTCACCTGCACACTGGCCTCAAAAAACTCAAAGACAAAAGCAGCGGCCTTCAAGCTGAGCATATTCTCACACAGCACAAAGAATTCTCCTTCCTCCTCTCTTTCCCTTCCCCTGGTTTCTTTCTCTGGCTGATATTACATTGCACAGTATTCCTCTAATGAAAACCATAAATCCTTGTATACCTCTGATTTATAATGCAACAACCAGAAAGGCACAGATCACAGAAGTACGCAACAACATATTTATAAAATTCCTCACAACTGAGCCTGCAGTTTAAACTAATTTCAAGACATTTCATAGTATGACACCCACTCAGAACAATTTCAAAGTCCCAGTTTATTTTAAAGCAGAAAAAGCTTTTTTTTAAGGATTCTGTTGATGTTTGCACCGCTCCAAGCGTTCTGAATGTCAGATGGGCAGATTCTCACTTGGCAACACAAAGAAATGGCAACTCAGCTCTCCCACTGCTAAACCCCTTGAGACTGGGGAGAGAAAAGAGAAAATGTCTCCTCATTTCTAAGATTTCAGGGGACAGAAAAAATATATTCAACGAGGCTCTGTGGCGTTTCTCTAAGCATAAAAAAATACTTCAGATTCTGCTGCCAGATGCCTTTTGGGATAGGAAAGGAACATTTAAAATAGAGATGAAAATACATACAAAACCTTTGAACTACATTTTAAACACACCGAAACCCTGGAGGCATGTTTCTTAAGACAACTGTTGGCAGGCTAACCTAAAGTCCACTGTTTTTATTTAGACAGATTAAATCACTGCTGAACGTGCTTGAGATTACTGCTACAGGATGCACCTTGCACCTTTCTGGGGATTCAATCTACAAAGGTTCAGTTGTGTTTGCCTGTATTTGCACACGATAATGTTGGGTTGTAATTTAAGTGTGATTTTGTGCCTCTTGAAGTGCCGTCATTACCAGCTTCCTCAGAGGCTTGGAGCTGACAAAGGGTGCATTTCAAATGCCTCTGTGAGATCCCTCAGCCCTTTTGACAAGGAAAGATACCACAGTAGCTTTTGGCAGATACGTTTTAACAAAGAGAGGCAGTGCTCTGAGCTAAGAATAAAAAGGGGGGAAAGAAATTCAGCACCACATATGAATAACCCTTTGGTATAACAAGCATGCAATGCTTTACTGTAAAGCAGGGAGGACATGGAGGCTGGGCATGTTGCAGCAAAATAGATGTCGAGAACTCAGATTAGCTACAGTGATGATGAGGTTAGGTGACAGGGGTGCAAGCCATGCAGCGTGATATAGATGTGATCACGGGCCAGGCAATATCGCCCTGGAGACAGAGGAGCTAAACAGGTTCCTGAGCTCTGACAGCACCTAATACCAATATATACATACCAAAGCCTGGATGCATTTAATACTTGTCTCCTTAAACATTTACTCACATCCAAGATGGATCCCTGCAGACCTTAACTGCACATGTGCCTGTGCATATCTACTAATATGTGCACACAGCTTGGGCTTGGCGATACGATGATATGTATCGTCATAACGATGTAAAAATGTCCCGTTTTTGACATTGCTTGATGAGACCTAACTGTATCACTGTATCCACTGTTGCTTTGCTACTCTGTTACATCTTTATCCCATGCAAACTTTGCATGTGTCTTTGTTTTTCCTTTTTTTAACCTTGACCCTCAAGGTGGAAGGGGAAGTCTTCTGTTTTGTCAGTATTGCTGTCCACTGGCAGCTTTGGACTGTTCTTGACAGCTCTATATATGAATCCCCTGTCTTTCTTTCTGTTATTTTGTTCAACTGTACTAGGTACTTTATGCCTATTGTGTGAGTTTATTTAATTGTGAAAACTATAAAAAAAAAAATGTATATCGTATACATTTTTTCATATTGTTTCTATTGCAATGTCGAAAAACCAGCAGCTGAACTGTGTTCTGACAATATTTACATCACTGGGACAACACATTGTGTTCAGATCATTGCGGGTTTTGTTCATTTTGCACTTTTATAATGAAACGGGAAAGTACTCAGTATTTTTAATTTGTCAAGTAGTCAATTCATGCAGATGTATAAAAATAGGCTTTACCATGTGGTTATTTCATATGTATTCATTTATTACCGGAAATCATAACGTTATATATGAGACATGAAATAAAATATTGAGAGAGATCAATCAGTGCTAACTTCTTGTATGTGTGAGCTGAATGAATGGCTGATGAGACAGATGTCTCTAATGCAGGAAAACTGTGAGAATAATAGAGATAGTCTTAGAAGATAAAGAGCCTAAAACAGCAGGAATCTTATAAGAATGTGTGACCTTTTTACAAGAACTCAGCACAATGTAGACAACACTGAACCACAACCTAGAATCTGTAAAGGAAATGACTATATAAATAAATATAACGCTATCATGCAGGATAAAGCCACTCCTCCTCCTTCCTCATGGTCCAATTCAGACAGACCAGAAGAGAGTTACACCAGATGTGTCATATAGGAAGCTGTTTTGCTACAAATTGGATGATTAACAGAGCTGTGCAGCCAGCATTGAGGCATTTGGCTGTGGCACGCAGCTCAGTGGAGAGCGATTGGCTTTGAGGGCTGGGGGAGCAGATGGGTAGGGGACACAGAGCTGGACCACATGACAGTGTGCGTCCTTGGTTCTGCATATAAACATCAATTCTATACTAGTTTGTATTTAAAGGAGATTAAACACACACGCACATAAAAAAGGGGTAGCTCTGTTTAAAGCAGTGTTGCAGCGGCTTGTTCTTCACGGCAAGTTATCTCCGCCTTTAGCTCCACCCCCTTAACATTAATTATGCAGCTCAATGCAGCACTCCGAATCCCCACTGCAGCTCACCCACACTACAATACTCTGCTGCTTTCTCCCACTCTCTCTGTCTCTGTCACACACACTCAAACCACAGTGTTCCTCTCTTTTTCCCCTTCATTACCACATTCTCAACTAAAGCCAAATTTTCCTCCATGCTTCACCTTGTCAATAGTTTGCTTTTGCAAGAAACCACTGCCTTCGATCGAATGCATCAGTGTCCAGCAATATGTTACATGTGTTTTTCCAATAGAGCTGCAATGATTAGTCGATGAATCAATAAGTCGAATAAGTCAACTATTATGATGATCAATTGAACACGTTACATTTCACACACATTAATTAATTTGTCTAGCAAAAATGGCAGAAAATGCTGTTTTCAGTCCCTCAGATATAAATGATTTCTGTTTTATATCATATTCAACTGAATATTTGGGGGTTTGGGATTAACAACTTTAGGGAACTGCAATGGACATTTTTCACAATTTTCTGTCTTTTTTTTCAGTTAATGTATTAATTGAGAAAATAATCTGCATATTAAGTGATAATGAAAATAGTTAGTTGCAGCCCTGTTTTTCAGCAGCATTATAACCATAATCATTCAAAACATTTGATACATATGATGTCAATTAATGCATTATCAATAATTACAAGCTGGAATACTATCTTTGGTTGCAGCATGACTCACAACCAGCACAAATTTCTGCCTTATCATTTTCAAAGCCTGGTGCTGATTTCTGTGCAAATCAGAAGCAAACACAGCCTGATGTGCCGAGGCAAACACTTAACAGCTCAAACACCTGCCTGGCAAGGTGTAATTGACTCAACTACTCGTGAACACAGCCAGAGACGCAATCAGACCTTGTCACAGGAAGCGGAGAGAGAGAGAGAGTCCACTCTACGCAATCTGAATCAGCTACATCAGCAAACGGAGGGAGAAAGCGTACAAAGAGGGAAGCTCTGACGCTTCAGCCGTCCACCCCCACGGGCAGGCAGTGGGACGGAAACGTAGCAACTGTTTATGGATGCAGAAACAAGCTTCTCCTTCGTTTCCTAGAGCTTTCACATGATTAAGATTCATTTCACATCTGCATGCATGTGTCTGTGTGCTGGCGTGTCTGTGTGACAGTATAGCTTGCCTGACAAAAAGCTGTATAATTAATTCAACTTAGATGTAAGGCTACCCTGTGTGAGTCATTCATGTGCACTGCCTGACTTTAAGCTGAATTAATAGAGTTTTTCCTTTAAGGTGAAAAGCCACATCAGATGAAGGTCTGAAGCAGTTATTCATGGGTTCATTATTTGTGATTCGCCACACACGGCATCAAGGAAATGTCAAACCACAGGAATACAAACGCCAGCTATTTAAGGTTGCATGCTGTTTGTCTCCCCATTGTTGCCATTTCAATAAGCTCAATAAAGTGTTTGTCTATGTTTGCAATGATGCTACCTCTGGAACAAAAGCAAACAGTGAGGCAGATGTTCCTAATGAGGAAAGCATGGCCAGGGAAGAGTATCTAGTATCGGGTGAAGGGAATGTGTTATATGCTTACATAATCCGGGGGGTGCGTGAATCGACTACTCCCTCTCTCTACATGAAAATGCGCTGCCACGCACAGGTCGGCTGTTTTGCCATGAACACTGTGTTTCCATCACAAATATGTGCATCTTCAGATGTCCAGAATACACAACAGCGGGTCAAATGCTCTTTGCGAGGTTGCTGTTCAAAAGGCAGGGAGCCTTCTGTGCTGTGCTGCTCTGCTGCTGCAGGGGTCTTTTCAGTGCATGGAACCGGATGGTGAGCAGAGAACACAGCGGGGGCTGGGCACTGCAATGTACTGCAGTGCTCGTAGCTCTGCTATGCACACCCACTCTCTTCCATTCTTGCTCTGCCTCTGACAATCTCTCAATCTCTCTCTCTACATCTTGCACTCTCTCGCCCGTACTTGCATCGTTTGTCTTACATTCCACTCTTCACTTTCTTCTTATTGCTTTTGTCCTTTTTTGACACATTTTTCTCCACACTCCAAAAGCTGTAATCTGTAATCCATGAGTCCAACACTGTCCCTTATATTCTTCATATAAACTACGCTGCCCTCACTCACACATGCACACTGAAACTTTAGAACACATTTACACAAATACATACACACTAATCATCCTGTAACCTTTAACTGGAGAGTATGATAAAGTGCCCTTTTCCTGGCTATGGAGAAGGTACCTATACACACTGTCCTTCCGACACTTCACTGTTTATTTATCACTGTGTCATTCTAGTATCACCAGGAGGGTCTTCTCACCTTAAAGATCTGCAACATTTCATCTGTACAGCCTAAACAACACAGGTGTAACACTATTTCTGCCTGTTTAGTGGGTTGTTACAGTACCTCTCACCCTGATATGGAGAGTTTGGGGATTGTTGCTAACTGTACTATGTCACAGTGACAAGTGTTGTTGCTCCGCTATGTTGCCTACACCATCATTTACAGGGGCCCAATAAACGCCCATGTCACACAGACTGGAAGAGAAGGTGTCTGACAAGCCCAGCAGTGGCTCCATCCACAACTCTTAGGTCTTAGTACCCAATTTATATACAAAAGAATATATAAAAGATATATCTTGAAATGCAACTGTATTCTCCCACCGAGAGAACAGAGTTCTTGCACATGGCCAGAACTTTCATGTTGTGATGTGATTTAGACTTAGATTTGGGGAAATCACAAGATACAGGTCTGCATTGTAAAAGTTAGTCATTCTATCTAATCAGAAGTGGTTGAATCTCATCCATTTCTGATTCATCCTCTATAGATATAAAGATGGATACTGGCTAATTCTTGGGAACAGTGAGGGGTCTCATTTCTGTTTGCTATTAAAGAGCAGAGGCTTCTAATCATTGCTATCTGAATGGGTTTCTCAGTATGCTGGCTGTATCCTGCAGAGACACTTTCCTTGCTCTCAACCATGATATGAACAAAGCTTTGTGTGACAGCAGGGGTCAGAACTATATGGGCTGCAGCCATTACGCGTTTTACATTTTCTTTCCAATGATTTAACATAACACTGCTGTCTTTTAGCACCTCCTTGTTGTTTTTAAAATCATCGCTTTGATTTTGTGCTATCACCCAAATTGATCTGTGCTCAGTAATGAGCAGGTGACAAACATGAATGTTTTTTCAACCGACAGTTTGACATGTCACTCTGAGCTTTGCAGTGAAAAGGAAGGTAGCACAAAATCACAGCACTAGAGTATAGTTATAATACAGGTAGACAATGACAACAGATTTTTAAAAGGAAACAGCTAGGAACTGAGTTTTCAGCAAGTTTGCAAAAACATTGTTCTCTTTAAGATGGACTGTGCTCTAGAAAAGGAGAAGTGCATGAATGATGAAAAGTGTATTCAAGAAGCAAGAGAGCAGAGGTGCACAGACAACTGCTTTATCAAATTCCTATTTGGGAATGCATATAGCCAGACAGTTTATCAGGTAATTTAAATAAACATGATTAAGCAAATTAGCTTTGCCTTAAACTTTCATCCAACACTCATTACTAAACGCTGGCTTACTTCAAACTATTTGAGAAAAGCATATCAAAGGTCTTCGCTCTGAGCTCTGTCCATGGTGCTGAAATGACTTACATTTCCTTCCCAGCCCTCTCCTTATCCCCGCATATAACTCAGTGTTGAATAATTTAACCATTGTTTAAAGCCAGTAACGATGTAGGGTCAGTGAGTCCGGTCAGGCTCATGATTGTCTTGAGCTTATATCGACTGTCTGAGGGTGAAATGCATTAGCTTTACCTCTAACTAACATGAAAACACCAGTACAAACTGTACTCTTTATCTTGTCTAACGATGCTTTCCAGCGTGCCCACACAAAATACACCAAGTCCATCCATTATTTCCTCCCATTCTGCAGCAGGCCAGTGCTCACAGACCTTTTCTGCAGAGAACACACACACTGCCCACTGCTGGACAGTATCATATCTTCATTCACAAATGATGAAGGTCAGACTTTGAAAAGAAGACAGTGGGGCGTAATAAATAAACTGTGAATGTGCTTAAAGAAAGCTGCTAATTTAATTCATACTGAAAAAAACAAACAAACGTGTGTTAGTGTGGATCACCTATTTAACTGTACACAAACTTCTCTTCCATTTGTTTGAGCTCATTTTACAATATTGATAAACCATATCTTCAGTGTAAAAAATACTTCAGCGAAGGTACACAGACATACTATTTTTTCCGCTTCTTTGGTGCACAGTAGTCAGTAAGCCTAGTTGGCCCAATTAAACAGCCTCTTTTTGCTGCAGGCTGCAGGAAGTCCCAGAACACTGGATAAACAAAACAAAAACACATCACCACGCTCATATGCTATCCGAGCCAATTCAATCTGTTATCTAACCAGCCCCAATGACACCCAGAATACACAACGAGACCATGCACGACAAAACTAAAATGGGCTGCAGCAGCATCTTTGGCAAACTGAGCTGATCATTGTGCAGTGAATTTACAGTATAAGGGACACAACTTTGCTCTTATCCCATCCAGGGTACAAAAATAAGTTAAAACAGTGGCTGTCATTTTTGTAAAATTGAAGCTGGTTTGAATCGCTCTGCTTTACACTGGCTGGATGCTGAGGCACCTCCGCTCAGGGATGTAATGGGATACTGCAGCACTAGAGGACCGTGTGCACAGAAACTTGCCTTGAAGCATCAGGGAGTCCCGCACTAACCTTCCCCCCTCCCCCCCTCTGCTTCTCTGACAAGTCTTTATAATTTAAAAAAATTATAATTAAAGTATTATATATACATCTAAATGAAATTACACATGAAAGAGGGCAGATAAGCCAGAATATACACTGACAAAGAGCACAAAAACAACTTCAGAAGTAAAAATCCAGCATGCCAGTAGGAGGAGAACGTGGTTGCCTACCTTTTGTGCAGGTTGCTCTCCTCCGGACACCACGCTCTTCCCCTTCTCCACAGGCTCCGAGACACTTTGAGATAGAGAGAAAAAGAATCAATCTTCTCTTACTTTCTCTTATTTCCAGTTTTAGAATGAATAAGTCAATACAGCCCTCTAGACACACCTTTACTCTGTCCTCCTGGAAACTCTGCCACATATACAAACAGAGACACCCATTCAAATGCACCCCAAGACTGGAGTACACAAATTGATAAAGATCTGCTCAGGGGAGGGATAAAAACTACACACGCTCACACACTGCAGGGTTTTTTTTCTTCCTCTTGCCCACTCGCTATGCTGCTTTTTTTCCTGCTTTCTTTTGCCTGCACTGCCTCCTGATTGGCTAAGCTTCTTTTCAATAACATAAGCTCTCTTCTTTAATTGGAAGGGGGCCAGTTGTGTGGTGCACTAGAAACCCTCCCGCCCAGCTCATCTCTTTTTTTCACCCTTTTTTCCCCAGTAAGTGCCTGTGGAAAAGAATGCTGAGCTCTGCAATTTCATACGCATCGAGCGAAGAAAAAAAAAGGAATGGAGGACAGAAAGGGGAGGGGGTGGGTAGTATGTGGGAGAGAAAAAGGAGTGAAAGTGGGAATGGGGGGAGAGCATCGGCAGCAAATCAGTGGACCGCAGTGGGACAAGCAGAAGCTGCACGGGGAACAAAGAGAGGGGTTGTTACTGTAGGTGGGGTGAGGGCAGATTTGGATATACAGTCCAACAGCCACAGCATGCTGAGGTGAGACAGCAGGTCAGATGAAGAGAGATTTCCCTGCACTCACTGCAGCGCGGTTAGGTAGCACTGCTGCAGTGTGGAGTCTAATTGCCAGGCAAGAATGGGGGATGGGAAGAGAAGAGAGGGGGTTGGTTGCAGTGATGTCGAAGTACAGTCTTCCAGCCAACCATGGATATATATAGGGGAAATGGGCAGGCAGCTGCAGTGAACAGCGCTAAATGCCTTTTCCTCATGAATTATTAAAAGTGCCCCAAAGGAGAGAGGGGGGGTCACAGAAGGCAAACTACTGAGCCTGTTCAGACAGTCTCGCTGCTGCTGAGGTTGATAATTAAACACACCTGAAGTACATGTCATCAAATTATTAAATGGAGCCCCCTTCAGTTTGATCATTTAATCCAACTAACCTAATAGACTTCTTTGAACAGAGATTGTGTAGTATTAGCTCTCTGCTTTCCACTTCGGTTTGTGTTAAAAGGCTTTCTCATCCTGGAGAAAATGGATGTGTGTGTGTGATTGACTTTGTGGTGTCAGGTTCCCAGCTGCCACTCTTTGTATGACTCACATCTGGTACCTCCAATGTGTCCCAGGTGCATTGAAGAACAATACCCATGCGGATCAATAATGCATAACACACAACCATCTGCAGGAGCTACAATGAGCACTCTGGAAGTTATGTGCTGCATACAGACAAATGCAAATACACTGTTTGCGCAACATAATTGCCTGGCGAATGACTGCGCAAATAAAAAGAGATGCCTGATGTTTCAGGCTCAATGTCATGGTGTAAAATATCATGTAACCATAAAGAACAGGTGAACAAATCCCAGTATCACCTTGATAACAAATCTGAATTAGCGTGTTTTAAAAGCAGCCCTCATCTGGTCAAACAGCTGAAACTTGGTGATTGCAGAAGTGACTGTAGGTACAGAGAATAGATGGGTAGTAGAAATTATAGCGTGACATTTTTTTCGGGGAATCTTGTGGGATTTACACGGGGTGGGAGTCAATTTCACTATTTATTATGAGACTTGGACAGTTTTATTTATTACAATGAATTGTTATTTGAATATAGTCTATTTTATTTATTTTGAGCATAATACTAGTTTTTTTTTTTTTTTTTTATATTTATCTCCTGTCTGCTGTAGTGGCTGGTTGCACTGAAGCGTGATGGGACGGGAGTCATTCTTCTGGGTTTGGGACAGGACAGTAGTTTTTGGGGGAATTGGATGGGACATGACCCACTCCTGTGTCACCCTCTAGTAGAAATGTGTCAGCTACTTGCAGAAGTTTATGAAAGTTTGGTTGATTTTTAGGTGCATAAAAGAACATTTATTTAGCAATCAATCTATACATTTTGTTTTTCAATAATAAAGATTACCATGGTGGCCACATACTGTGGGATCAATACAGAAAAGTACACTCATAATTACAATAAACACACTTCCATTAATCATCTGCGCCTGTTTTCCTTCATCACTGTGGTCTCTGGTTTCTCAGGGAGGCTGTAGACTGTGATGGAGATGTTTGTGTGCTGGAAGACTTCTTCCAGTATCACAGACACTCTGCTCCACTGCAGTCCATCCAGGCCACAACCGATGCTGTAAGAAAGAGAGCGCCAACACAAATCTTGTCACATTTCATAGTATTTCTCTTTTTAACCTGGTTTGATTATCACTACATTAGTGGAAATAATACAAACCGAGGCATTGATATTCTTGTCACTCCATTCATTGCACAGTGTGACTTCATGTCCTCCAGGCTCTGCCTCAGGCTGTCATAGGTGGGCTTTTGGCGGGCCTTTTTCTTCGTGATCTGGGATAAAATAACAATGGAAAACAATGATAATACCATTAACTAAAATTTGATTGTCACAAAAAGAATATGCAAAGGAAACAATTGTAACCAACAGTTACATCTTTACCAGATAGTAAACAAAACGTCCATCTCTTTTTAGCACAGCACACTCTCCTGTCAGCTTTTCTGTTAAAAAGATAATATGATATCAGAATAGAAGTCATGGCAAAATTATTTTTTAAAAGTCCTTAAACTGGCTGCACTAAATTCATGCCGTGCAGCAAAGAAATCCAACCCACGCGTCTTTTTAGCTTAAGTGCTGATCCTAAAGAAACCAAATATATCAAGATGGATTTTAGATAAATGTGTACAAAATTACCGTATACAATACATAATGCTTAATATTTCCATGTGATGCGATTGTGAAGCCATAAAAACATCCAACTTAATTGACAGACTATATATATATATATATATATATATATATATATATATATATATATATATATATATATATATATATATATGATATTGTGTGGAATAAGAGTTTTCCAACTGTAAAGGTAGGGATTGTTTTAGATTTCTGCTAAAAAAAAAAAAAGAAAGAAAAAAAAAACAGTTCTTCTGTGCTGAACAAAATGATCACAAGGAAATTAGTACCCTCCAAAATAAGACACTTTCACTCCTGATGCATTTTTAATAAAACGGGCTGACTCACTCTGTTCCTTTAACTCCTCTTCCCCTCTGAACTGCTTCTTGAACATCACTGCTATGCCTGCCCCCATGCGGCAGTCCTCACTGATGCAGTGGGCCAAAGCCTCGTCTTGGGGGCAGGAGAAAAGGTTCCCAGTGACATAATCCAGTCCCCAGCTGTCTTCTGCAGGCTAGCCGGGAGGGGGCAGCATTGCACCGTGTGATGTAGCACAGAAGAACACAACAAGAAAACATTGCTGTCTGGAAACCATGGATGTATCGTGCTGGAAACTACTGACACAAACACATCTTTTAGTGCATGAAAAAACCCAGTTTAAAATCCTCCAAATATAAGCTTTACCTTAATGTCCTCACTGTTGACTGGTTTCTCAAGTTCAGACGACATCCCAACAGTGATTAGAGCACCTGAGCCGCGAGTTCAGTCGGTGTTCAAGTTACAGTCTTCTTGAACACGCATTTAAACAACAGCTAGGACAATTGTTAGCTATGTTACCGTGCGACGTTAAAGAGCATCATATAACTTACAAACAGTTGACAGCAGGTGGCCCTTTCAACGCTGAATTAAAGCAGTTTTGGGATGCTATGCTCAGGAGATAAGTCACTTAAAGCAGAAATGAAACCGGTGTATCCTCTCGCGAGAAAACAAGATGCTTCACGGAGGGGCGGCACCGCCTGAGCAAATACAAAAAAATTAAAAATAAACCTTCTGAATAAATCGTTTTCCGGATGATACACCAGCCTACATAATTTGACTTGTGTTTGGGAAAAAAAACTTTTTACCAACATGTTTTTGTTGTTAACAATCGTTTAATTGTTTTTACTAATCTTGATATAAAGACTATTTCCCTATAAGGAAAATACAGTGGTACCCGAGTACAGTTTTGAGGTAGGCCTGCTTGTTGGCTACTTCATAGAAGATAAAAACGAATAAATTATGTATTATTGTAAAGAAGACTTTATTTATCCCTTGGTGAAATTCAAGTTACCTGACAACTGGCTATATATATATATATATATATATATATGTATATATATATATATATATATATATATATATAATACAACTAGTTTTTGAAGCCCACTTTAACCAATTGTAACATTAAATATACATATTGATGCATTGATGTAATTCAATTAATATCCAATAATATACGTGATTCGGAAAAAGGCTATTATAGGATGAATGGATAGGCTACTTAAGTGTACTTTATGTGTATTTTGATGCCAATACTTTTCTCCTTTTATTAGTAACAGTCAAATGTTTGATGAGACCACTGCAATAAAAGACAAATGTTCGTAGTGCATCCGCTTGACCTTGATGTGATTTGAACACAACCTTCTTATCTGGAGCAAATTGTGCCACAAGCTCTGCCATAAGCTGCTATGGCAAATAAGAGGGATCCATGTGTCGAGTATGATAAAAATGATTTTATGCTACAGATGCTGACATCCCAAAAGTATAATAGTTCAACTTAGGGCCACATCAATTTACAACAGCACTCTTATTTTGCTGTCAATACAATTTTGAATAGATTGCCATTTTCCACATTAATTGCATACATTACACAAAAATATAATATACAGACACGGATAAGCACTAACGCACCAGGCTGGATTCATTGCAATTTAGCTCATATGGCTGTAGGGACAAAGCTCTTTAAGCTTTTCTGCTCATGAGTAGTCTATACCTGCATCCAGAAGTAAGGGGGTAGTAAAGTGCTCCCAGGGTGGAGGATCAAGGTCATGTGTTATAGTGCTTTGTAGATCAGGGAAGCGGAAACAAGCCAGAGGTTTTGAGGTAAGAACAAATATTTGTAGTGCAATTTATAGAGGGGGGCTGCTGTTTTGTCAGAAAGAAGAGTTATGTGTCTGCTTTTTATTTAAATAAAATAAAAAAACAACTGTAGATGGCCTTTAGTTTCTATGGCTAGGTAATTAGACGCTATTAAATCAGGTGGCTGTAGGGACAAAGCTCTTTAAGCTTTTCTGCTCATGATGGTAAATGGACTTGTACTTATAAAGCGCCTTTCTAGTCATCTGACTACTCAAGGCGCTTCACAGTGTCTGTCACATTCACCCATTCACACAGACATTCACACTGATGGCAGTGGTCAGCTACATACCATCTAATCTGATCTAACCATTCACACCACATTTACACACCCATGCGCATCACGAGAGCAATTCAGGGTTCAGTGTCTTGCACAAGGACACTCCGACATGTGGACCCGGGGGGAGATGGGGATCGAACCAACAATCTCTCGAACAGAGGACGACCCACTCTGCCACCAAGCCACAGCCGCCCTTGATGATGAGAAGTCATGAGAAGTCTATACCTGCATCCAGAAGTAAGGGGGTAGTAAAGTGCTCTCAGGGTGGAGGATCTAGGTCAGTTTCAGCCATTGAGTAATATTTTGCCTGTAGGATACTAAGACCAACAGTTCTGATATACTATAAAGAGCCCAGTACACATAAGGTAATGTAACCAATTGCATACATGTCCCGTCCTGTGATACATTTACAAATGTCTAGAATCTCATTAAAGTGAGATATTGAGTGGTATATTGCAATAATCACACCAATATGGGAAACAAGATCTTATTGAATCAAAATGAGGATTGTCATATCCAACATCAAACCAAGTCACCAATAACAGAACCACAAAACACTAAGCATTAGATTTTCCTCAGAATTGTCAAACTTAGGAGCAGTGTTTGTGTGACTGCTGCCAGAGAACGCACCATGATCAGAGCCTGGGTCGACGAGAATAAGTAGTTAAGTTTATCCGAAGTGAAGTCACCTCAAACACACGACGTTTTGCCAGAGTTGATAAAACTTCACCTTTCTTAACAGGAAGGCAGCATACGTTCACAGTCAGCAGAGCAAAAAGGAAATCCCTGAAACAATTTAAAACAAGACAAAAGTATCAACCAGGGTTTACATGTAACCAGTCAACTTAGAGGTTCACCAGCTACTTACCTCAAGAAGAACCTTGCAGTCATATTGAAGATGATACTAGAGAACCTGTCAAATGTGGAGGTTTTTAAGTGTTGCAGAGAACAGAACTGACCGAGTTAATAATGGACAGCTGCTGCTGAATGGCTCTTAGTATGTGGATCAAACCTCAGCAATTAGTCTGAAGTGGCACTTTATAGAG
This sequence comes from Echiichthys vipera, assembly GCF_963691815.1. Lineage (NCBI taxonomy): Eukaryota > Metazoa > Chordata > Actinopteri > Perciformes > Trachinidae > Echiichthys > Echiichthys vipera. Next base: position 10,295,110 of record NC_139834.1, on the reverse strand, counting down.
GTCAACTGGGCCTGCTAAGTGTGTTTCAATCTGCCACAGGACATGAAGTATAATAACTGTATAATGAAGGCCAGTTCAAACAGAAAGCAAAACGCAGAACGTTTTTTTTTACTATGAATTATAAATTATGAAATTACAAAGTCTAACTGTCACTATAAAGGGACTCAAGTCTGAGCTTGGATATTGCAGTCTATTTGTGATCATCAGCTTAAACATTATATTTTTACATGCATATGTGTGCATATTTGCTATTCAACTTGTTATAAGTTCATAGATAACAATTTGATTGTGCTGCTCCTTGTAGTTTCTGAGATACTGCTATTTTCTTATCATACTATATTCAGTCTTTGGACACATAAGACTACAGTTTTTCCCCCCAAAACTCACTTTTCAGCCAAAGATGGATAGATCTATTTTGAATATTTTTTCCGATATGTGTGTTCCTTTTGTTCAAAAGTAGCCTTATGTCTTTGACTGCATTTTTGTTTCTCAATTCTCACATTAGTGCATTGTTTACTACATGGAATAAATTAGATTTATATCAAACAAAACAGGCAGTGTGTTTATTTATTCAGTTTAATTAGATCTCTATTTAAGTTCAAGTTGGGAAAAACATTACGTCACCAAACTGAGTGCACCAATGAGTCACCCACAGTCCTGAGAAGAGGTCAAATCAGTGGAATGACCTCTATGGTGGACCATGGTTGTGAAGGGGCTTTAATAATGTTTATTGAATCACTAATAGAGTAAGCACCTAATGTAGGCAGTATCTATAGAGTACAGACATACAGACCTACAAGACCGTAGCAGCCTTAGCTTTACAAGCAAAGTCCAGCATTGTTGTGCACATACATCTGATTCTTATACAACAGCATACAGAACAATGCCACCATGACTGTGGTGTTTTATATGCATAGAAACTTCAAAATCACAACATGATCGGTCACACGTGAATGATGTGTGTACGTGACAGACTGGCAGTCCATGTTCCAGCCTTAGAAGTCAGAACTGCGCCTCCGCTCGTTCATCCAGTCTCCAGGGTTGACGTCCATCTGCAGCATCTTCATCACCCACTTGTCCCTCCGTGCTCCATCGATGAACTCATCCAGTGAGAGCTCCCCTAGGTGACGAGGGACAGTCATTATCTCACTATACATTTCTCCATTCCTGAATTCATTCGTTTGATAAGGAGTAGGCCTTTGTACAGCTGATATACTCCTTCCCGTCCTTAATATACACAAGCAAAAACGGACACATACACATTTTTACATTAACACCCCACAAAGCCATTACAGTAGCCTGACAAAGACCTTTTGAATTATTCATGAAGCCTTTTTAGCTGTCAGAAAGCTGTGACAAACACTCACCATCTCCATTTTCATCAACCAGCTCAAATATCCGGTCAACCACTTGGTCTGGGGTCAGCAGATTGCATTCTTCGTCCAGCTCTCCATGGCAGGCTTTCTTCAGTCGATAAATAGACTGAGAGTGACAGGAAAGTACTGTAAGTAACCACGGATTTGTCTTGAAATAATCTTGAAAATGTTTTGAAAGCTTTACAGATTAATAGTTTCATGTAGTTAGTGTATAATAGTACATATTACCTCCACAATTTCAAGAAGCTCTGTTTTGTCAATGCATCCGCTTCCATCTTTATCATACATTTTGAATGTCCATTTCAGCTTGTGTTCCAGTTTACCCCTCAGGACTAAATTCAAGGCAGCCACATACTCAAGAAAATCAATGGTGTTGTCCTGTGTACATGAAGAGAAAATGTTATCAAGTAAAATGTTTCTTTAATTTGACATGCAAAAAGGTGCAATATAAATAGTGCTCTTATTAGTTATGACAATACTGCAACATAATATTAATTCCAATACGGATTAATCTCCAGATTATTTTCTCAATGAATTGTTCAGAGTACAACCAGCCAGGAAATATTAAAATAACCATTATTATGGCAAAGGGCCCAAGATATCTTGTCTGATGTTCAGTTAAAATGTTTTACCTTTCATAGAGAAGTATAACAATCAGCAATTATTCACATTTCACAAAGTGGATCCTGTACATTTATGACCTTTTTCTTACTTACCCAATTAATCATCTAGCAAAAATTGTAGGGATTAATTTACTGTCGATAGTTATTTCAGATCTAAAATATGCGCTCAATAATGGTCATTAACAACAATTGTCCCAAATACTAAAATGAAACAAATGACTATACTTCCACACAACAGAAGTTTGTACTTACTCCGTTCTTGTCAAAGGCTCGAAACATGTTTTCAATGTAATCTGCGGCCTCCTTGTTGTCAGCAACTCCGAAAAAGCCCTTGAACTCGTGCATGAAGAGAGTTCCACTTGGGCACTCCACAACAAATTTTTTGTACCATTCCTGCAGCTCGGCCACATCGATTTCCTTGTCTGGGTCACTCTCCTCGCTTAGACGCTGACCCATTGTGGAAATATTTTCTTTAACTCCCTAAAGACCAGATTATTTCTTACATTACATGAAACTATTTGACCTGGTTAACTCTTTTCAAGCTACCCTCTACATTACAAAATCCACAAATGTTAGTCCTCGGTTATCGAGCCAATTAACTGTAACAACCTTTGCGAAAATCAGCAAAGATCAAATTGATCAAAATTACATGAAAGTCCATACAAGCTCAATTGTTATTGGACTCTCGCTTGTGGCAAATCCCCTTTGTGAGTCAGGATGAGACAGGATGTTCACATGATAAGAGATTAGAAATAGATACTTGTCAGAATCAATTAGCTCACAAACAGATCATGAGAGGATTTCCTTTTGGCCCAGTAAAAAAAGTATGTGTTCGCTTTGTTTTACACAGACTGGTCTTTAGCTTTTGTAGTATAATGGACTTTCTCTTATTATTATGAATAAATGTATTCATGGTATGATTTATAACTACTTATGTGTGTATGTGAGGATAAATCATGCTAAAATAAACTCAGGATTAAGGTCCGTATGCCATGTGATAATGCCAAATTAAGTGTCCGAATAAGTGATTTCAAATGTTACACATCACGGTCTACTGGAAATGTGCTATTAGTTGCATGATGGGAAATGTAAGATTCAGCAGAAGAGCTAATGAAAATCACAATCTCTCCTGCACTGCTGTTTAGATTGTTGACAATTCTTGGTCGATCTGTCTTTTCTGAGGCCCCAAACTTTACAGAAGTGGAATCCTAAACTGACGCTGATACTGATGTACACCTTAAAGTAATCTCTCCTGCTATTGGCAGTTCTTGACCAGTGGGTTGATTAACACAGGCCAATTGTTTGTTTATCCCTGACAGCTCTGACCTTCAGAAGCCATGTTATTTACTGCTCCCCTGATTACTGTTTACATGCCTGCTGCAGTCTCATTTAAGCCAATAGCTAAAATCTCTAATGACAGACACTACGATTTAGGTGTCAAAAGGGAAATGGATGGAAACATAAAGCAAGCTTTTGGCCTCATCTGATTATCGAGCAGTGGTCTAGTCCATGGAAATTTTGTAAATAACTGCATGTTTTCAATAGAATTAGAAGAATCCAAAAGAAGAATGTCACAGTTTTGGTTGGTGAGTGAAGGCCTGGTCTGACGTGTCCCTGCGAGACAACAGGGATAGTGATAATCATAGCTTAGAAGGCCACCTGTTCACTGGACGTTATCCTGACATAATTAAAATGATTGGCCTTTTCTTATACAAGAGATATTTCAAATCCCACCTATATTTTCCTTCATCCAATATCTTACAAAAATTGAACCCCTGCACCTGGTGCACAATTTCTGTACCCATAACAGGTTTGCATTGATAGGACTGGTTCAAATTAACGTTCACTTATTAAGATTAACATTAAGGTGGATTGGAATGTCATGACTTTAAAAAACAATAATAAAAAAATAGTATTGGAGTATTGGACAAAATGACATTTGGACCAGATTTTGACAAGAAAGTCAGTAGATCAAAGATCAAAACATTTCATCAGGACTGTGAATGTGTGTACATTAACGCATGTTGGCTTGCCAACGTTAAATATGAAATGGCTCGCAATGCAGCATGTTTGGCTAATGCTGGTATGTTAACATATTATGTCTATAATGTAGAATCAGCATGTAGGCATATTGTGCCAATATTAAAGTGAAAGTACAGCTGAAGACAGAAATATTGGATTCACACATGTACTGTCATGATCTTAAGTGTTAGAAAAGAGGAAGTTTTGTGGGCTGTGGAGCCACTCGCTAAAAGGTCATCCCCATAATTCAGTGGCCCTCGTTCTGCAGATATGCAACATAACTGGATTTGCAGCTAAAAAAAACCCTCTGTAAACATTAACTGAAAATAATACACTTTACATTTTTAGCATTTATTGCTTCCCATCAATACTATGGTACAAGCTCAAGCGTTCAATTTCCAGCAATTATCAGTTTTACGAAGCCAGTGGACATTTATCACAAGTCTACAAAAAGTGATTTACAGATGCGTACTGTAAAAATACAAGCTGTCAAAAGGGACATTTGTAAAACGAAGGTATGACATACAGAAAGTCTAATAGTACCTTGTTTTCTGCTGACAGATTTTTGATGGAGACAACCAATACTCTATCTAACCAAACTGGTTACTACTGGCAACATTGTGTGTTTATATTGGCTTCATACAGTGACAGAGCGAAAGAGTGACATTTCCCACATCCTCCAAGAAGTAAATGCAAATAAGTGCAACTCATAATGTTAATGAGAAACACATTTTATATGAGCTTCATAGAAAAAGCAAACAGACATCTGTGAAGTGTTGCTTCACATTCATAGCGGCATTGTCCTCATTCAACAGGAGAGCTACACATTCATCAGGAAAATAGTCAAAACAACTATGCTTTGGCCAAAACACAGCTCAAACTTTGTATTTTTTTGGAAATACATGCCAAATGATTTAAGAATAGTGAAATTGGTGAATGCATCAGTTATCAAGGTTAAATTATAATGCTCCTATATAAAAAATAAAAATCAAGAAAAAAAGATTAGAAAACGTTTTAGTCAACAGTGAAAAAAGCAGAGTCTCCATAATCTTTAGATCATTTCCTTCCAGTTTAAAGACCAGAGATGTGTGGACTTGAGTAGTTGAAACTTTAGAGGGGAAAAAAAATTCCTCCTTCTGTGAGGAATCTGGAGGTGTACGTCACTCCTGGTCCTGAAGTCCAGAGGTCCTCAGTGCTACAGATATACCCTTGGGGTGGTATCATACAGTGTAAAAGAAAATCGTCAGTCGGCAGGCTGGTGCTTCGTTAGTCATGTTTCTCAGGCTCTGTTGCACTGTTTGAACTATCAACGTCGCCCTCTGTTGACAAGTCCGGTGAACTACTAGAAGAAGGGACCTGCTTGTCGCTGGGTAGGCCTTCTCCGTCACTGCTGCTGCTGCTGCTGCTGCTGTCCCCGTTGTCCTGCTCAAAACTTGTAATCTTCTCTGATGGAGCTGGCTGCTCGGGTTGATCCACGGCCCTGTCCTTTTCCAAACTCTGGACTTCTCCCCTCTCAGACGAGTCTTCTTCCCTTTCGGAAGTTTCTGTCTGTGTGCTGCTGGGTTCTGGGAAACAAAGTGGACAACATTAGGGCTGCAACTAACGATTATTTTCATTATCAGTCAATCTGTCGTTTGAAAATGACAGAGAATTGTGAAAAATGCCCATCACAATTTCACAAGATGACTTCTTCAAATGTTTTGCTTTGTACAAAAGATCTATTTTCTATAGATCAACTGATCAACTAGTTGACTGGTCTTTGCAGTAGTACACATGTTACTGTTACATTCTGAATAACACACTAAAAAATGTATTATTTTTAATATATCTAACACTGCACTTCTATAACATTATCGGACCGGCCATGAACAAGATCAGAATTAATGCTGCATAACCCAATATTGTCTTTCATGCATTCTTCCTCCTGGTAAATCCCTGGAGCCTACATAACCCACAACACAACAAAACAGTGCCGTGCAGTCGTTCTAATACCCACATATTAATGTTAAGATTCTCTTAAATTCCTTTTTGAAAATAATGGCAGCCAAGAGATTAGCACTACCGTCTATGCAGCTAGTTGTTTTCACCTGCGCTACATCATAGCCCTCTGTATATGAAGACACCATAAATATCTACAGTGTTGGTACTGAACACTTTAATATGTCAGCCTAAGTAAAGATGAGTTAACTCTTACCGTGATCCTCTGAAATTGTAGATGTTTCACTTTTGTACTCTTTGACACAAGATTCTTCTGAAGACTCCGGTGTCTCTGGCGAGCTCTCGGACCCTTTACAACAAGGCGACTCACTTTCGTCAATTTCCGTTTCATGTTCTTCTTTTTCTGCAAACTTGAGCCTCTTGACTTCATGCTTGCCAGCATCCGAATCCTCTTCCTCTTCTTCCTCAGGGTGTTTGTTCTTTGTCCCGCTGTTTGATGTAATTTCACCCTCTGATGGTGAGGAATCACTGAAACACAGGGAATCTGTTCATTCAATTATGTCAAAAAGTTAAAGTAGCTCATGTATTTATTTTAAAAATTGGGTCTTGAGAATATCTGCTTATAAAGGAAATAGGTATCATCAGTGCATTTTAAATTTAAAAAAAAAATATATATATATAAATTACATCATGAATCTAGACATTTATTCACTTACCCGATAGGGTGCTCCTCCACCTCCTCTGCGGTTGGCTCTGGCTCTTTACTGACTGTACAGTCAGGGAGCCCGTTGGTGGAAAGGGAAGCCGACAATGACAGCTTTGGTCTGTTGAGCGGTTTTGGTGTGTCTGGTCCATTAACATTTCTATTGCAAAAGAAATTCCTTTCATTTTATTTCATTTCTCACACAAGTCACAAGATGGTAAATCAGGAGAACTACTAAAACCCAAACTGAGGCAAGATATAAATGCCCTTACTACAGCCTTGTTGGATTTTGGATATCTGACTTTCATTCAACTTTCAATTTGATGGTGTATTAAGATTCATGGAAATCAATCACTGACAAGTATGTGGCACCCACCTGTCTGAATATAGAGAAGAGTTACCGGGAAACATCACTCCATTCATTCTGTTTACACTGGATGCCCCATTTTTCCTTAAAAGAAGCGGAAAGGCACAAAAACAACTGGCTGTTAATTATAACTTTGGAAGTGTGACGAATAAGCAAATTCAGGGGAGCTTTAAATGTGCATAAGAAGCAGCTTAACGGAAATATTGCAGCCAGCAGATCAAGGGGAGCAAAGGTTTAACAGCTGATATACTTACTCTGATGTGGGGTGCACACAGCTTACCACCATGACATTCTGCATTACACAGACAATATTATAAATTAGAATTCAATTTAAAGTCATGGAAAATATGTTCAAAACAATATTCATGAAAACTGTTTCTCTTGTGTGAAACACTTTACATCACAGTTTGTTATGTACCACAGAGTAGCGCAGAGTACTGCTCACCTTTTCTAAACCCATGAGAAACTTGTCTGTTCCTGTGTAGTTGCGCTTGGGGTCCATAAGGAGTTCACATAGACGCTGGATGGTGAATGGGATCCTGGAAAGGTTATCAAGAGATATATTTAGGATTAGCCACACTTAGCCGTCTCACAGCCAGCATCAACACACCCCAAACCTGGCAAACCCTCATCACAGCTGGTCACGCGTTCTGACATGAATTATTAATTATGATTACAACATGTTGCTTCTTATATTTTAGAGAAAATATTTAGACAGTAATAGGTTTAAAAACTCCCTTATTGTAAAAATAGCAAGATTTCCATGTCTTTTTTTTTAAATTATAAACTAGGTTGACGTATCAAATATAAACACGGCTGAAGTACCAAAACGCTCAATTCACAGAGAAATGCAAACAGCCAGTATTCAGTATTCAGTATTTCCGTTATGTCACTACTATACATATACGTTACAGTCATTCCCCGGCTGCACAGACGGTACAGAGAAGCTGAGAGTGTAGATGTTAAAGACATGTAAACACTGACCAATCAGAGCAGACTGGGCTTTTTCGGGAGGGGTTTTAAAAAGACAGTTGCTAAAACGGAGCGTTTCAGACAGAAGGGTGTAATGCAGGTATATTCAGACAGACAGTATGAGAAAACTTTGTTGGTTTTTTGACATTAGAAGTGTTTCCCGTTTTTTTGTGCTTGAGCTAAGACTACCTAATCTAAATTAACTGTTGACTTTGGGTGTAAAATAGCTAATATTAATGTCCCTCTTTCTTTGTGGTTATTTTTTCATTCCCTGAACAGCTGTATATGGGATTATTTAAACGACAATATGTAAAGTGTCTTACTGTTGGTTTTACTTACCCATTGTACCCATCCACTATTTTTAAGATCCTCTTCTTCATCTCTTCAAAGGGAACATACTCGACATTGGGATTATGTGGTGCTCTATGTTCTGGTGTTGAAGCGTGAAAATCATCCATGACTTTTTCCAACTTAAACACAAAGTATGTTTTAAACTGTGACCACGAGATCCTGGAAGACATTGGAAATGCAAGTCAGCATGTCATACACACAAAAAAATGAAAAGTCTCGGAAAAAGAGTTCACCAAGCAGGCTCCATTTCTAAGAAAACTGATATTTGCATTGCTGTGTGTGAAGATTTGTAGAAAATGAATGTGTATAATGTTTTGTCCTTGTGGACCACTCACATTGGCTGCCCCGTCTTAGCAACATGACACAAGAATTGCTCGAGTTCAGGACATGTCTCTTTTTTGCCTTTCTTCTCAAAATCTGTAAAAGCCCACATGAAAAACAGAAAAAATTACTTTAAGGTAATAACGTTAATCCGAACAACACGCAAATCTGATCCATACGAGTCACAACTATTCAATATAGTTGTGACATCACATTTGGCATTGGTAGAAAGTACCATCACAGTGCCTTTACAGTTATTCTAGGCTGCAATGACAGTTTCATAGATGCCTTGAGTGCAGATGCAAACACCAATCAGAGCAGATTGCACTTTTTGGGAGTGGGGGCTTAAAGAGATGCTAAAACGCCTTTTAGATAGAGGCTGAATACAGGTATATACAGACAGACAGCATGAGGAAAAAAATGTTTTTTTTTCCCTAATATTAATGCATTTAAACATGTTCTAGTAGAAACCCAAAATATATATACACAAGTATTAACCTTTGGTACCTATAGTATGAAGCAAAGTAGGAGACAATTAACCTTTCCCTAAAAGTGAAAGTTTTCAAAACAACCCAGACACATATTAATAATAATAATAATAATAATAATAATAATAATAATAATAATAATAATAATCATATAATTACTTTATTCCGGGCCCAATGGAAGGTCCACAGTAACAAAAAAAAGTAGAGCAATATATATACACACCAATAAATCTATGTTACGATCAATCTGAATTAAAATAAATATTACCATTAACATTAGACAATGAAGTATCCTGTAAATTAGTTTAGAAATATATTGAATCCATTTTCCAGTATCATTTCCGGCTACTTCTGACATTAACTGTGGCTTGCACTAATCTCAATGATTGTTAAGTGTCAATTATCAGCTGAATCAAGTAAAAAAAGGAAGAAGAGCAAAACAGGAGAGAAAACAGGTAAAACACCACGTCATAAAATCGTCAAACATCAATTAAAGTGAACTAACTGGAAAGTTGTTGTTGTTACTATTGCTGTTACTGGGTCAAAGTTAGTAAGTGAGCATGTTTATTGTGATGCTAACGTTATCCGGCTAGCTGTTTACATAATCACCAAGTATCAGTACTGTGGTAAATGGATGAAAGGTATAAAATGTGAAGAAGAGAATAACATTAAACCAGAACCAAGCAGAGACCGATCCGATTGTTCCTAGGTGCCTCTTCTAAACGCTAATCGTTGTTAGTAGGCTAAGTTATACACTAACGTTAACGCACGTAACGCTAGTGAGCGACTATCAACGTTACAGAGTTTTCTCAAAAATGTCAAAATCCTTCACTGAGAACCAAACACTTATTTGAATAACTGTATATATTGCCTTGAAATGCCTCCAATAACGCGTCGATGTCCATGGCTGTGTCCAGTCACACAGGCAAGGCAACACTTAGCATGTAGCATGTAGCAAACCAACAAAGCTGGTGGCAGTGAGGCGGACTGCGCATGTCTAAAAATGACGTGTTTACATTTGGGGAAGATGCGTTCGAGTTCAACCGGAGATCATACCACTTTAATAAACCCATGGATCATGCCTGAGATTCATCAACATGCATTTTGAATACCCTCATAGCTATGGGTTGCTAAACATTACTTAAGTCTCAATAAATAAATGCATAAGTAAATGGATAAATAAAAACAGGAATAAATAAATGCGTAAAAAATGAATAAATACAGAAATAAAAACAACAAATAAATGACTACATAAATAGATGCGTTGCCAGTTGCAGTGTCTTATTTTGATTTGCAGATTTGTTGTCTCAGTGATTGCCTTTATTAGTCATCGTCGGCTTTTGTTCGTGCTATACATGTTAGAGAAAAAAAGTAAAGCATATAAAAACGCTTCCTCAAAATCAGTTAAATGTAAACGTTAGTGTTTGAAGAAGACTACAGACTGAAGAAGACTGCGCATGTGTAAAAATGACGCGTTCACATCATAGGCTGTATGGTTCACATTTGCGAAAGATGCGTTCGAGTTCAACCTGAGATTATCAACAAATCATTTGAATGCCGCCATAGCAACGAAAAAAGCAGAAAACAATTAAAATATTGTTTACTCTTTTTGCGCAAATAATTATATATTTACGGTTCAGGAAGTATGTGCAGACCCCGGTGATAGAAACTTCTGGATTGGTCTTGTGCGCCGTGGATGCCGCAGGCGGGCGTCATCTTTTCTCTGTTGTGACGGTGAAGCAACCAATGAGTCAGCAGCTGACCGGGGGTTCGCTTTACCTAAGGAACGTATAAATAACGATAACAACCCGGGAGAAAACACCTGCACAGTTTCCTTTTCTCAGTCATACGAGGTTTTCAGCGCTAACGTAATGGCAGTCCCAGTAGCTGCATTACCGCTGAGCACATCCACCAGCCCGGGTCTGCTGGAGCACAACATTCACATCAGCGACAGAGATTTGGGAAGAATTTCAAGTGACGATGAAAACGACACTCTGCCTTTACATTCTCCGTGGACTTTCTGGCTCGATAGGTAAGACTTAGATATGTTTCTACTCTATGTTTACAGTGGCCAGTTTAAAGTAGGGGACATCTTTGTAGCTGACCTTTTTGTTGAGAACAAAGACGAATTCATCCGGCCTGCTATAAGTCAGGCTTTCTTTCAACCCAGATAACAAACAGTAGGTGTGTTTAACAGCGACATAATGGATGTCTTACCCAATTAATCACACAACAGTAACATTACAACAAACACCGCCTGTCAGGGGTGTCGATGCAGCTTTTCGACCAACTTGTTTTCTTCCTGACCTACATACGCAAGTTCTCCACTTGGCAAGATCTTAAAATAAACGAAAGGGCGTCATTATGAGAAACTGGCTGAATATAATAATAATAGTAATGATAATAATAATAGTAATAACTCGACAGCTCAGTTAGAGTTAGCCTCTTTGTATTTTTTATGAAAAGCAATCGTGTGTGTTGCCATTGTTTAGTTGGGCACCTTTTTTCTGTTTGATTAATATAAAAGTGATATTTCATAATTAATGTTAGGCAATCACAACAGAGTTGAACACAGGTGAGTTACACAAGCCTTATCATCCAGTCCGTGCAAATCAGTGGGTGCTCTGTTCAAATGGGGTCAGTGTTGTTTACTGGCTTATTTGTCATCTGACCCCCCCCCCCCCCCCCCCCCCAACTTGTCTGCTCAGAGGGCAGCTTACTGAAACATGTCTGAGTCACGTAGCACTGAAAGAAATGTCAAGTTTGTGGACCTGAGATATTTACAAGCAAATTTAAATGGAATAAATGTAATTTAATTAATATATATATATATATATATATATATACTTTTTTCAGATCTCTACCAGGAACGACGGCAGCTGAATGTGAGTCAAACCTGAAGAAAATCTACACCGTGGAGACCGTCCAGGTAAGATGCTTTACACTCTTGATACACCATACCTACAACGAACATACAAGCACGCTCAGCGTCGCTGCCACACTAGGAGTGGATATGAGGACATTTTTTCAATAGCACATTTCCTCACTTTCACTCAAATCTAGATGATATGCTGATTTTTTTTCCCCACACTGCTGTTTTTTACCCAAATGCACCCAAACCATAGCCAAACTCCAATTAAGACACCCATCAGGAGAAACCCAATGCTTTGTTCCTCAGTGATGTCTCTTTAAACATGAAATAAACAAGTTGCAGGGAACACATACCGGTTCAAACACATACAGTAATAACTCATTGTTGGGTTGTTAGGTAGTAACTAGTTACTAATGTATTATAATAACACATTTGTTTTAAGCAGTAACAAATAGTGTAATGAGTAGTGTAATTGATTACTAATACAATTTCAGTAATAATATTTACCCCTCCAAAAAGTAACGTGCTACAACCTTACAATTGTTCTCACCCCCCACTGATTTGAAATCCAAGAGTCCAATCAGGTACCAGGATTTAATCAGTTTGAGTTTGCAAAGGTATAGGCATAGCGTGAAGTTTGCTTGATGGTTTGAAGGCTTAGCTGCCCTTACGGGTGATTACGCTGACGTTCAGAGGCGCACATGCAACGCTTGAATTTTGAGGAGAAAGGACACAATTACCAATTTTGGGGGGTAAATTGGAAAAGTAATATATCTAGTAGCCCTAACTTGTTGGTAGGAAGTAATGAGCAATGTAATAACATTACTTTTGAAAAGAGTAATGCGTAATAAATTACATTTTTGAGATTAGAGAGCTACTGAACGTGTGTTTGTTGACATGGAAACAAATGGCAATTAACATGTTATTCTGTATAATTACTGACCAAATTAGCGTGGCAGGTTACTTTTAATGTGTCGCTGTGATTATGGCAGGATGTCAAGCTCTACTGAAGCACTGCTTATCATAAGGATTCATTAGTGAATCTTTTTATGTGTGTTTAAGAGCAATGAGGAAAAGACCTTTGGCAGTGATTTTCTACATCGTAACAAATGTGAAATATTAACAAAGCCGACTGTGTTTACTCCCTGTTCCAGTAAATGGTTCAGTAAAATAACCTGTTTCCTCTCTTCCCCTTGGCACTGGAGTAGAACTTTTGGAGAGTTTACAACAACATACCCAGCGTCTCCAGCTTGCCATTGAGATGTAGCTATCATCTGATGAGAGGAGAAAGAAAACCACTCTGGTGAGTTTACATTTAAGATAAATTCACGGATGTGTTTACAGTATTTGAAGTTCTTTAATTGGTTTCTATAACGTTGTCTGCTGTTTTGCATCCAGGGAAGAAGAAAGTAATGCTAAAGGTGGTGTTTGGAAGATGAAAGTACCCAAAGAATGCACTGTAAGTAGTGTTATAAGTATTTACTATATACTACTTTCTATTCTATTTTTATTTTTTATACTATTTAATAGGGATGGGCGTGAGTGATCGATCGCTTGAGTAGTCTTCGTTTCAAATTAACTCCATTGGTAAACAACAGCATTCAAGTTTCTTTGTGTGTGCGTGTGCGTGCAGCACCTCTTGCTTCTGCGCTTGATCCGAGACACAAACACCTTCGATTTTTGGAACCTGCTCTTCGAGATATTGTGTGACCTACATCACAGAGTTACTGTGCAAGACCCAGACGACATGGAGGGGGAAAGCAGTGACGTTTGGGGCCGCAACTTCGCAAGCACAGAGGCACGGGGCACCCTCTTTGGGGAGGACTAATTCAAGTCCAACACGCACATGTACAAAAATCTGAGCATTCTAGCAAAGCAGCACCTGCTGATACCTGCCACCTCTGTGCCAGCGGAGCGCCTGTTCTCCACAGTGGGACTGATCATTAACAGAATGCAAATGCATATATTAATTGCGTTTTCGTAAGGAAACAATGTTTTGAAGTTGTGGTTGTAAAAAGGGTAACTTTGACCGTTTTGATTGGGAATAAGCATTAGGTGTTGGGTAGGCTGTACTGCTGTGAATCATTATTCCTGCAGGAAGATGTTTTGCCTCGATTAAGTACTCAATTGGCCCTCGAGGAATTGATCTTGGAATGAACTACTCGTGCCCATCCCTACTATTTAACTCCTTTGTCTTCATATTTACAGTCCGTTGTGTGGAAGGAGTTGCTATTGGCTACAATTGGAGAACAGTTCAGTGATTATTGTGCCTCAGGTAAATTTCTTTATTGAGTTATGTGAAAAATTTAAAAGACCGAATACTGCAAGTCTAAAATGTATTAATCTCTTTCTGTGTTTCTGTTCTTCCAGATGATGAAGTAGTCGGGGTCAGCGTCAGTGTAAGAGACAGAGAAGACGTGGTTCAGGTCTGGAATGGAAACGCTTCTTGTGCTAACGAGTCAAACATCTTAGGAAGGATCAATGAGCTCCTTCCACAAATACCTTTTAAAGCAGTGTTTTACAAACGTGAGTATTTCCTTATAATATTAACAATAGCATTTAAAAATGACAATAACACAATCATGTATGAGTAATTGTTCTTTTTGCATATATTTCAGCACACGAGGAGCACCACGCTTTTGAAGGAGGTAGAAGACATTAGCACATTTAGCACATCAGAACCCTCAAGATATACTGTACATGTTTTTGCTTATTAACATGTTTTGGGTAATATTTGGGCACATTTTGAAGCAAGTGAGTCCATATTTGCTTAATGTATCAAATTAAAGCTGAGGCAGGAAGTTTTTTTGTGTGCGTCATTCTGCAAAAAAATTCCATAATCAAATAATTATAATTCAAATGGACTGAGAGAAAATTTAGAAAATACATCCCATGACAGAAGACTTTGTCCAATCGTGGGTCATTTAAGGGAGAGGGCATACGTATTTGCTGTTTCACAGATGCAGATGCGCATGCGTGTCCCTTCAGACGATGGAAGCCTGATTCAATGGTGGAAAATGCTGCGATAAAAAGGTGCACATGGGTTCACATGGAGATTAAATGGCCTTTGTATTAGGGAGCTGGGAGGGTAACCCTGTTTGATACCTTGTCCAACTGAATCTGGCTTTTGCATTCTTATGTACAGCCCTGCCGGGTAATGTCTTGATAATTTCAAAAAGGGGTTCATGCCACCTCAAAGGGCTTAACAGGCCCATAAGTTTGCAAGAAAAACACAACAGTGATTCCCATAGAACTGCTGATTTACAGTATAATGGCATCTGGACAGAAATCATGATCGGGATGATTGAAATAAATGACTAGTACTTGTTTAGGTTACTGAAAGAAACACGTGCCAATGCCCATGCTCATCAAGTGAGAGGGGCTTAGAAAAGAGAGGAAAAGGCTGTATTTTAAAAATTCTGATGTTTTCATGTTTTTTTGCCTTTTTCAAAAAACTGCCTACACCAGCTTTAATTACCTCAAAATGCAGCCCATGTATTATTATTCTCAGTGGATGGAATTTCATATCTTCTGAGCACTACTGACATTCATAATAATACCCCAAATACTTTGGCAAAAGCCATTTTAGTTTGATTTTATCTGTGACCGTGTTTGTGTGTTTTTATACTTAAAACCTTTTGCAAATCCTGAACCAAATCAGCAGATCATGTACGTGTACATGTACATGTTAGATTTGTTTAGATGTATTATAGCATATTTTTTGCTGTTTCTTGAGCACAGACAAATCTAGGTCTTTGGATTAAATCTAATTTTTGGATCTAACAGAAGGCCCAGTTCCACAAAACAGGCCTTTATCTTAACAATATATTGCAAGGCTTTTCTAGTGAGCTCTTTTCTCTGTTTTGTATGTTACAGCCAAAATACTATAGCCTAACATTAATATTTAGTATGCTGTATTGCACATTCTTTGTTTTTCTTTCTTTTTTTATTAGGATATCAGCAGATTGTAAAAGGAATATGTTCTTGTTAGAATAAAATGACGTCAGTACACAAATCATGAGCAGATGCTGAGAAATATATGCAATCATTTCTATTCTGTAGAATTTGCAATGTCGTGGTTGTTTTATTTTGTTTTAGCATCAAGCACTTTGTTTCTAATTGTGTGTGTGTTTTGAGTTGTAATAACTTGAGACCAAATCCACTTTGGTTTTGTGTTTTTGCTTTTCTGCTTTTGATGACACAGTTGAAACTATATATTTTTATGTATTCACATGACCTTGTTAAAATTCATTTTGTGAAGCCTAGCCTTCGTATATTATATTAGCCCGAAAAAGTCTGTGGAAAACCAGAGAAAAAAAAGATCACTTTCTTTCCTCGAGGGACTGCTTGGGGGCTTAATTAGCGTATTTATATAAATCTTAGGTGTTTGGTGAAGTTTTGCAGAGGTTGGTCAGAGATGATCTACTACTGATGCACCAAAACAAATTTCAGTGTCTCAAATCCATAGCTTTTAAGATTTTTTTCCTGTGGTGATGTAAAAGAATGTGTTTGTGTTATTGAAAATCATATGAGGGAAATGTTCTAATTAAAAATGTTAGACGGAGTGACTAGTCTAGGTTGCATAGATGCATACTTGTACCATTATAATTAGGCATTTAAGGTAATGTCTATGTTGCTATGGAGTATGCATTGAAGCCCACAGAAAGACTGCTGCTATGTTGGAAGTATTTATGATCATATGATCATGATTTAGGCTTGAATGCTCTGACAAACAATATTCACAGGAGGAGGTAGTTTTCAGACAACTGACTTTGCCAAACTTGCTTCATTTTCCTTTTATTCTTCTGTCGATCATGTTATATAAGCACATACTGTAGGATAAGAGAATACTGGACCCTTGCACATTAATACACTTGACCACTCATTTCAGATCTCAGACTTTGTAACTGATTGTTGATCTTGGATGGTGCCTTGTGTTTACCAGCAGTTTAGAATGTCATCTGTCTCCAGCATGTTGAAATTGTATATAGTTATGTTTCTCTGTTAGTTTTACACGTGTTTGAGAAATAAAGACACCTAAACTTTCACACTTTGTTGTTTGGAGTATTTACTGTATGTGTGATGAGAACATCAATACTGAATTGAATTTAAATAAAGGCATTTTCATTTCACCTTTTAGACTTAGCCAGTCTTCAGACCCTTTATTGGCAGAAAATCTTTCTTTCTTGTCCACTGTTGGATTCCAAGACGTGTACATGAATTTGCACTGGCTAGAGTTTTTTTTTTTTTTTGCATAAAATCAAATAAAAGATCAAATTAAACTTTTTTTTATTTTTTTATCCCTAGAAGATTTCTGCAGCAGTTATTAGATAGATTTTAACCCTAACCCTAACCCTCCATTTCATGGCGACCAAAAGGAAAATGTCTCCATCTTGTGGTTGCATCAATGAATGGACATAAAAAAATAGTTCACAAAAAGGCTACATTTTGAACGACACATCAATGTGTGAAGGGGTAGCAATATAATTAGGCTACATAAAGACAAGTGGTTATTGCAGTGAGCATCATTAGCCTAACTGCAGCACCAATGTGGATGGATGAAATGCCTTTTAATGACTTAGAGACTATGTGGTGAGTGATGCAAAGAGACATTAATCCACACATCTGCGTTTGTACTGGACATAGAAGCCTTCCTGCCCGCATCAATGCAAGCTTTAGTGTGATGGGGGCTGTCAAAAAATAAAGTTACTAGATATGACACAATGTTTTGTATATAGGGGAGACTGCACATGCTTAGTAGTCCTTATTCAATTCAATTCATTCAGTCATTCAATTGTATCTGCAACTCTTCTGTTGATACTGTTGTTTTACCTCATAAACGGTAATTTGATTTCAGTTTAAATAAGATTTTTTTGTCATTTCTTTGCTTTTCACCCTTATTTCAAATGGAAAGAATAACAATTGTGCATATAACTCACAGGGTAATACTTCTATCAATGTTTTGACATTATTTTTATTTTTATTTTTACAACTAGGACATGTTACATTTCTGGTTTTGTTTATCATCAAATAGTATGAACAATTGACAGCATGACAACATAGACTCAAAATATATTTTTAATTCAATAAAGAGTAATGGGAATGAAGGGGTTGCCTTGGACATTTTGACTTCATGTATACCGGTATGTATACAGTATAGATGTAATTCACCTAGTAATATGAAGAGATTAATTATGTTACATTTGTCATTGTGAGAGAAGGAGCAAAAAATAATATTTTTTCTCATCGAAGTGATACCCAACTGTAGTTTTAGCAAAAAATATTTTTTTCCAAATCTTTCCAAAAGGACATGTTAGTCTTTTTTGCAATACCAATTCAATATATATTTATATTCTTTATTTGCAATTTGAACAAAAATAGAACAAACAGAACAGTATGGCATCATACTTGACAAAGATATATATGTGTGTAAAGACAGAAAACAATACACATTAAATTATAATGACATTACATAAGAATACTTAATAAGATACAAAGGCATGGCGAAAAAGAAGACAATAAGTAAAGTCAAAACAGATACATGTAAAGAACTTTAATTAAGATGCGGGCTATACTGTTATAAATCTTTAAAAAAGTCATGTAACTTATCTGTGGTATAATTACATTTCTTATTATTGATAATCTGGATAATTTGAAGGGATTAAAGTTTGGTCGAGATTTGGAGAACTTGGCTTCATGGATATGATGCTTCCCTTGAAGAACTAGTAAATTGACAACCCACTGTATTGTTTTGTCTTGGTTTTCATAGCAGGTAATGATGTCTTTTGCTTCCAATTTAATTAAGTGTTTGTGCTGAATACTAAAAAAGCTTTCAACTTTTTTCCAGAACTCCAAAGTACACTGACACTCCCAGAATAAATGCGTAATAGTTTCATCTCCAATCTAATACCAATTCAATATGACCTGTAACAGTAACGCGCGTGACGTCACCAATGTTTACTTTCACATAAGCCCCGCCCCCTGTTAGCAACTTGTAGCTAGCTCGCTACCAAGGAAGGCAGCGCTCCGAGATCTCTTCCTCAGACACCACCGCGAGTCAAAGCCTGTCAGCCCGTGACATAATTCGGTGAGTAAACGTCGATTCAACAGCGCGCTGACACTGACTGAATGATTGTTGAATATAACGTTAGATTAATTGTGATGTTACCACTGTGTCGAGAGAAACGTTTTCTTACCAGCTAGCGGTACGAAAGGCTGCTAGCTTTTGTTGTTGCTGTTGACGCCTCCCGCGAGGTTGGTCGAAAACTGTTTTTCCAGACTAGCTAACGCTTGTCGATCAAACACAGCACGATATGCAACACTGTGGTATTTATATAGGTTTACATAGTAACTTTGAAACCTGCGTATTTTTCTCATTTGAAATTGCCTAGTGAAAGGCTCAAGTCCTCAACCCAGACCTCACACTGCAGCGGTTGTTGTTAACGGATATCGATTCCATTCATATTAAGCTACATAATGATACATTGTATCAACAGAACTAATGTAATCTCAGACGACGTTACAACGGTGTCGGTGTCGATGGGAGTGGAGGTAGCGTTCCGTGTTGCTAAGTTAACTTAGGACAGTGCGAACCCAGCTATTCTAACCGCGATTATATGATTGAGACAGACTTTGATTATGAATTTCTACTAACACGGGCCAAGTCAACCCAAGATCGGGAATGATCGCACTGATGGTGATCAATCGGGCCCGGATGACGAAAACGGGATATCACCTGAGAGGTTTATTTATGTTAGATCAACCTCATGTAAGAACTAACGTTACTCTAAAAGCCTGTGTATTTCAGTTTGTGGGGCGACCTTGTGGAATGGACTTAGCAATGAAATAAAACAAAACCATGATATTATACAGTTCAAAAATAGATGCAAGAAAACAATATTTGACGATGAAACGTGAACGTAAATATGTATTTATTTATTGCATTATAATTAGTTTATTGTTGCAGTACGATGTTGTTGTATGTCTGCATTCTCCTTTGCAGTATACACACACACATTTTAAATGCTAATTATAATATATTGCAGCAACAAGCTGT
Source organism: Echiichthys vipera (assembly GCF_963691815.1). Lineage (NCBI taxonomy): Eukaryota > Metazoa > Chordata > Actinopteri > Perciformes > Trachinidae > Echiichthys > Echiichthys vipera. The sequence continues at coordinate 10,275,021 of NC_139834.1, read as the reverse complement.
AGGTAATTGATAATTATTAGACACAATTTGTTTTTGCTTTTAAATGGGTGGTCTTCAGTGTCAGCAAATGTTCACAAAACATCAAGTTAATTCTGATGCATATTGGAGAATATTGTGCCTTTTATCTGTATCATCCATCCCAGTCTTTATACAAATGTTTAAGCATCAGTCATTTATCTAAAAGTATATTCTTGTGCATTTTCAAGGGGAATTCATGATTTAAGCTTTTGGACATGGGTAGCCAATAGCCGTACCAGTTTGGATGAAACTAGTTGTTAAAAACGATATTATTATTCTTAAGGGAGAGGGTGTATATTGTTTGTTCCTTCTTACGGAAAGGCCTCTTCGCAGTGTTTCCTTTACATTCTTTGAAGGGTTGCCCCTGTGGTGAGAACCCTTCAAATACAAGATATGGGCTTATTACACAGCCCATCCCGAAAACTTGCAGCATGACTCTTCAATTATCAATATCCTACAGAATCCAGATAATATCTGGTTTTAAAGGAATGCACAATGGAACTAATGTGGAATAAACACAGTACTCATCCTGGTTCTTACAGCCCAAATCACCCCTGACGTCTGCAAAATGTCTACAGGAAACACTGCCCTTTGTCTTCAGAACTAATCCTGGTCCTGAAAGCAAATGTAAACAGAGTGGAAACCACACAAACAACTCCCTGTTTTCGTTTGATATGTTTTAGATTCAGATTGGCCAAGGTATGATGCATTGATGCAGCTAGTCATTACTCACTAGTAGTCATTTTTAGTAATTCTCAAATGCAGGAAACACTGTCTGCTGTTCGCTTTTTTTTAAATTTGTGTAGCTAACTGTTGGTACAGTTTTGGTCACAAGTTTATCCGAGTCTAATTGGATCATCTGTCAGATGTTTCCTAAATGTTGATGTTGTCTCTTGATTAACAGATTGATTTCGATATGTGAATTTGATATTTGGGTAGCCCTGAAAGTAATTACATTATCCATGTGGCTGTGTATGTGGCCTGTTTCATTTGATGCGTTCTGTGTAGGTTTCCATCTGCTCACATTATTTGTTTGCCTGCTTTATTTACCTTTGTTTATGTTGCTTAGCTTTTGACTCAAACACACCCAAGCTGTATACATAAAAGCCTACTTGCGTATTGTACTACCTGCCACAGCCGTTTATCGCACCACCTGGTTAATGGTAAATTGTTCCAAAAGGAAGATATGTTTGCACATAAACACAGACCCAGGGCCCCTGTGTTTACAGTAGTCATGGCAGCACTCGGTTATTCAACAAATAGACCTAGCATGTTCCTCTCTCACTCATAGAAGAGAATGTTAGTCTTAGTGGGTGGAGCTATAACACTAGTTCCTAACATTTAGTGCTGTCTCTTTTTTACATTAGACACGGGTTAAGTTTATTTGACATGGTTGGCTTATTACAGAGACTTATCACCTTGTGACATAAAAGGCTTGTCAACACACCAAAAAAGTGTCTGCTCCCCATGTGTCATTATATTGTACTGCTTTATCAAGTGTTTTTCCATTTATATGTATTTCGTTTCTCAGGTCAGTGAAGTCCAGATGCATGAGTCTGGGTCAGAACCAACAAGCCACATCATTCCAGCAAGTCAGACAGAGAACGGGAATAATACTGAGAATGAGAGTCGAGTGAGGAGCAGCCACACTCCTCCTCCAGAGGCACCCAGGGTCAGTAATTCCCAGCTGAATCCGTTCAACACATCAGCAATAGCTTCCAAAAGCTTTTTTATTGTTTTTTATTGTATCTCTATTGCTGAGTCTTGCATACTCCACAAAAAAATATCTTAATGATGCTGTACATGTAAGTATGAGCTGAATTGGTTTGCTGATTAACTGAGTAGTAGTTCAACAGCAAATTAATCTACAGCTATTTTGACAGTTGTTCGAGTCCTCTTTCAAGCCAAAATGGCAAACACCTCCTGGCTCCAGCTTTACAAATGTGAAGATTGGCTGCTTTTTATGTGTTACTTGATGGAAAAACAGCCTATCTTTGCCCTTTGGACTGTTTTCTTTTTTTATTATTCTTTCACATTTTATTGACAAGTCGAATCAAGTCCAAGTGTTTGTCATATTCACAGTTAAAAACAAGTTGCAACAAGAAATGCTATCTTTGCCTTCCACTCTGAATGTTGTTTGCAAGGAAATGCAAGGTATAAATATATATATACTACAAGTACAAGACGCAAACAAATCTGTGCAAGTTACTATGCAGACAGCAGGGACTTGTCTGTGAGTGTGCAGTGTGATGCCTGCATTTTGACACTCCTGTACCTCCTGCCAGTGGGTAAACATTGATAGATATAAGATGATAATCTGCGACTAATCAATAATGAAAATAATATGTAGTCTCATCTCTATTCAGGTGATGTAGTGGGATTTATCACATTATCATAGCATCTTACCAGTCTCTTCTGACAAATGTGTGTTGATATTGAAAACAAGAAGGGGCACATTGATGTGTAGTTAGGATCTTGATTTGTCATTTGAGGCAACAAGCTTCTCAACTGTGAGGATATTGTGTATTTCTGATAGCAATTCTTTGGGTTTTGGATTTTTCAACAGACAAAAAGCAATTTTCAGATGTCACTTTGGACTGTAGAAAAGCGTGCTGGACTTTTTTTTAATTAAGGATGCACCAATTGTGAAATTCTGGGCCAATACAGTTTTTTTAAATTAACATTTTGATAGCCGATGCTCATGTATTTTTGTATTGTCTATTATGTTTGAACTGAACTGTTTTAAAGTCATTCAGCCCATCATTCCACTATTTTGAAGGAGCACAGATTCAGTCGTACTAACAACCTTTGATATAATCCTCTTTCACATGAAAAAGATTATTTAAAAAAACTGCTTCAAAAGCCTTTTTAGCCTTCTAACATATCTTATTTGTCCGATATTGATGTCCAGCCGATAAACCCCTACTTTTTTATACATCCAGCTATAAATATAAAAATAATAATTGTCTGATTCCTACAAAATGAATGAATGAATAGTTAGTTGAAGCAAGTGATGTGTTCAGAAAAGTGTTTTTGCCGTTGAGAGCAAATTATTGTTATTTTTTTACTTTGTTACAATACCATACAGCCGCAGAGGGACACGTGTAAATGTCAACACTAAAATGTGTGTTGCAGCTTTTACTTTTTAAGTGTGAATCACAATTAGTTATACTGCATTTGAATTTATGTTCAGCTGGTGTGGTATCCAAACATTATATCTTGTCTTGTCAGTATTCACACATTTATGGCAGACAGCGTATTGTTATAAGACAATGTGAGGTACTTTATTTATTTTTTTACATGTAAAGGTATCCCTGAAAATCTTGCTGTGAGTGTCTCAGATTCTTCCAACTGCAGTGTTTTATATTTATGCTGAAGGGGAGCACAGGGGTGGGGGGAGGTTGTACTGAGGGCGGAGAAGGGGAGGGCGGGCACAGCTCCTGCTGGGCGGAGGATCAGTGTTTTATTGTTAGTTTTGTTCATGCTCATGTCATGTAGGTTAGTGAGGCTCTGTGTTATCAGTCAGAGCAGTATTGCTGAGCAGCATTTGGGGTTTTTTTTACTGCCGAAAACTGACTTTTCAATGGAGACTATCAGGTTAGTCCAAATACTTTTGTACTTTGTTTTATAAGATAGGCTATTTTCAAACTATTTTGCTTTGTTTTTTACGAAAACTGTCATTTTTCTGTGGTTATTGTATTGTGTATTCACTCTTAAATTGAGTTACCAAATATGTATGTATTCGCAAATGTGACTCTTTCTCAGGCCACACCCCTTAGAGCATATTAATACAAACTTAATCTCATAAGGGAAAGTACAGCAGATTGTGTTTGTTTTTCAGCAAGTCTTTAGCGTTCCTATTTGCTGTCAGTCATCTCAGAGTTCACAAGACCAGTCTTGCTGGAACCGATCTGTGTTTACACTCACTTGCTCACTGGTATGACTTTCAACAATAACAACAACAGAAGATGTTTGGACTTGCTGGCTACCATGGCAACAGGGATTAGGCAAAGGCTGTTGTTGTGTTGATGGTGTCCACAGAAAAATAGAGGGGCCAACTGGCTCTCTTTGTGGGATAGACCTGTTTTCATTGCTTTGGTGGCCACCTCTGGAGCATTGAATTTCATAAGAAAGGACAAAGTAGGAGGCCGTCATCTGTTATTGTTAGCCCAAAGCCTGTGAAATTCACTGTCAGTTTGTTTACCCGATTCAAAACAGATACTGCTTTTCAGAGAAATGTTTGTTTGTGGTTCAGACCTTAATTAAAATATGAATCTCAAGTTCTGTTTTCATAAACAGGCTCTGTATGCTTTTTTTTATTCATTATTTACATGTCTGTGCAATTTTGATTACTCTGTTTATGTTTACTGTAAACATCCCTTGAGCTGTGAGGCTTGACAGTGAGGGGGATGGTGTGGTAATTGCTGCATGCCTTGCAGAGGATGTTGTTGTTTTTGTGGTATTGGTTGTTGTTGTTGTTTTGATGGAGCTCTAATTCCCTTAGGGCAATGTTGTTGTTGTTGTTGTTTTTGCTTGGTTCATTTTTAGCACATATGGCAGTAGAGGCAAGATCAGCTTGCTAGATTGACCAGTGAACTAAAAATAATAAATTAGGAGTCCTGTGAGTAACTATGTTTCGCATTTGAAGAAAAGGCAGAGAAATAGACCTGCAACGATTTGATGATTAATTCAGAGGTCTTTAAGATGTGTTTTTTAGGCCAAGGACCCATTAGCTGAAAGAGAGACAGAGAAGGGACCCCTACATATATTATATTAAATTGAGTTTTATATTAAACCGGGCTTACAAGAAGGTGTTGGGGCGGCCTAAAGCCTTTACATGTACCTTTTTTAGATAGCATACGATTCTAAGCTATTAAAAGTATTGACACATTAATATATTTGTAAATTATGTTTTTTATGTTAAACATACTTGTGGAAGATATGGTGAATCCTTAAGCGAAACTCCTATGTGTGGATGCTTACCTTAGCAGCTACCTTACTTTTATGATGTTGTTGTGCAAATTAAATGTTTTTCACACATAGCCATATTTTTATGGTGTGTTGGATTCATGTTAATGTATATTTTCAGACATTTTTTTTTTTTTTTATAGAAAAACAAACTGAGGCGTAGCCCTTCAGGGCTGCAGACTGCCTGTTGAAGATCTCTGGGTTAATAGATTAGTTGACCAACAGAAAATGAAGTAGCAATTCTTTTGATAGTTGAATAATCTCTTGCTCTAGCTTCTCAAATGTGGTGATACTTTTATTGCCATGTCAACACAGTTGATGGGAATTGACCTCACTGTGCTCTTAAAAAAAACACATACGGTAAGTAAATAAAATATGCAAAATAGGATCAGCAACGGTTCTATTTGATTCTTTGCTTTGTTGTACATTATAATAAACTGGATATCTCTGGGGTTTTGCCCAACTCATTATTTTCTGAAATGTAGATGACACAAATAATGTCTTTATCAAGAAACTAATTGTTAGTTGGTCATATTTACTGCATCTTTTTTTACACAACAAATGTTTGGCTGCATTTGTCCTTTTTATTTGCTATTTTTTTCTTTCTTTTTTTCCTAAAGGGTGTTGAGACATTAATGCATATTATATTAGGTATAAAATATTTGACGCTGCATCCTGAAGAGTCCTTTTTTTTTTAAATTAACATCCGCGCACTTAGACCAACAGAGCCGTTACAAATAACCTACTGTTCAGCTGTGGAAATATATTGAGACCTGTTTGTTTCAGTTTTAGTTAAACTTTGGATTTAATTATTTTGGATACAAGAACACATTTTAACCTGACACACTGCTGTCACAGTGAAACTTTTCCTTACACCTTTGTGTTGTACATTACAAACTCTGTATACATGCAGGACTGAGAAATCATGATACTCCAGCAGAAATGTAGCTGTGTCACATAATCCTTTACCCTGATTAAAGAGCTATGGTTCCTCGTTTACATGTAAAAGCACTGATTGTTTGCATAAGAATGCAGTCTAGACAGATTGAATGAAAGTAGCTTGCACGCATACATACACACACACACACCCAGAACAGCACGCCAATGTTGTATATGTTTGTATTGTATGTTTTTAATTACAATTCAGTTTTTTTCTTGATGGTGCAGGTTCCAGTGTCGTTATCAATGATGACCCCACCAGCAGAGGCCCCACAGCAGTTACAACAGACACCACAGCAGCAGGTCCTCAGTCCTCAACAGCTCCAAGCGCTGCTCCAGCAGCAGAAAGCACTCATGTTACACCAGGTAATGTATATTGTGTAAAATGTGTTTGTAATCAAACATAATGCTGTTATTTCTAAACTAAAATTTCATCAACATTTTTGCAGCAACAAATTCAAGAGGTCTTTAAGAATCAGCAAGAGCAGCTAAATATTCAGCTGCTGCAACAGAAGAATGCTGGGATTGTCAGTCAAGAGGTAACTTGTATTCATTAAAGCATTATTTTTATCCGTTCATGAGTATTTGGTCAATCTTTGGTTATTGTGGCAATATAAGGATATTTAAATCCTGAAGAAGTACTGAAGATACTTAACATTATAATTATAGTAATTATTATAACCGGTTTCTCATACCGCACAGCCTGGAATATCACTTTCAAAATGTACAGTTCTCTGTGACGTCAAGGAGTAATAAGGTCCTGGCTCTCCATAGTGTGTAAGTAACAAAAAATAGCACTTTAAGGTGAAGCTGTAACATGATTATATAGAAAGTGTTTTTAGCTGTGGAAGGCACTTATTTGTAATGGTTTCGAATTGGTTTGAAGGCGGTTGCAGGCAGTATTTCCACTTCAGGTGCTTAGAATTTATCCATCTTAGTGCATTGCATGTTCACAAACTACATGTAGCTCTGTCCCAGTAGCCAAGTGCCAGCAGAATTTCAATCACACACACACACACACACACACACACACACACACACACACACACACACACACACACACACACACACACACACACACACACACACACACACACACGCGCGCACACACGCAGACAGACAGACAGACACACACAAACAAGCTTGTGTTCGTGTATTTACATCACTTCATGGAAATTCACAACTCATAGTGGGCACTTGGATGAGTGCATAAGGCAGCAGGTGTTGGAGACAAGGACAACAATTTGATTTGCTCTAAGCAGAAATGTGTTCTTCCATTAGAATCTGTTGGACAAAATTATAATAGAGGAAAACTTGGTAGCCTTTATGCTCACAATGTTTGACCAACAGAGAATATTAAGATAAATGTAAGCAGCATCAGACTTGACCAGGGCTAAAATCGATGTTTGTTTCCAAACAGCTAATGAAATTAGCTCATTTCTTTACCCGTAAGCTGTGTGATTGACAGCGCCTGACGTTACGGTTACCCAGTGCGACAGAGCTTTACATTGCATGACATTTACGTCACATTTTCAAACCTACAAAATACGTCCATCGTGGCGTCTAGTGGTATGCATTCTCTATCATATCATCTTCTTAGAGCTGATTTATCTTGGGTAAAGATTTCTAGACGAATCCAAGATCGAGCTATATTCAGTACGAAGAATGGAGAAGGCATTTATTTACTGTTATCTCTCTGTGACAGCTGACAGCCCAGCAGATTGCCATCCAGCAGCAGCTCCTTCAGGTGCAGCAGCAACATCTCCTCAACCTGCAGAGACAAGGCTTGCTGTCTGTCCTTCCCACCAGCCCCATTGCACTCACAGGTATGTTGTGTTACAGTCCTTACTCAGATTATGGAAAACTCAGAAAACATCTAAAATTGTTGACCACATTTTCAGTTATGGAACACACATCAGGTCATGACCTGGAAAATCTTGGGTTGTCATTCTATGAAAATATTTTCCTTTAGCTGTTAATGCACTTCTATGTTAGAGCTTCATCTGAAGGGGCCAGGTTATGTTCAGGATCATATTAACGTTCAAATGATAACGTTCATTTATGGACCAGAGTATTTTGAATAGGTTATTGCGGAAACATTCTGTATAGGCTGCTGTTGAGCGGCAAAGAAGAGTTGATTTATGGGAAAACCACCATTTTATCCGAGTGAAACTACTTTAAAAAGAATCGGGGCTGTAATATGTGGTATCAGATTGGGGTACCCCAGTGTATTGTCACATAACAATTTATGTATGCAATTTCAGGCTGTGAGAATGGTAGCATCCTGTTCGATGGTGGAGACACCAGAGAGTCTTCCAGTCAACAATCTACCACCAACGGTCATCACACTCTTCTGAAGCGGAAAGAAAGGTGCTTTAGCAGTTTGTACTGTCCTGTCAGAGCTTTAGTTTCTATACATCTTGTTCTTGTATCCTGTTTCATTGTGCTTGAGCATCAAGCAACATGTTATCTGTATCAGTTATGGTTAATTTTTGTGCTTGTTGCAGTGGGTCACTGGATGAAAACAAACAGAATAGCCATGCACTGTATGGTAATGGCATGTGTAAATGGCCTGGCTGTGAGACTGTCTTTGGAGACTTCCAGGCATTTCTCAAGTGAGTGGTGAATTTTTGCATTCCTCGATAGCTGGCGTAAATTTTATTTGCATCTATCAAGATGTAGCATATGTCAGATAGAGTACATGTGTAGAGAAACGTATGCATATGCTGTAATTTATATTTCTACACAGGAGCTGTAATTGTCACATTTTAATCAGAGCTAGCTTTCAGCATTCATCTTAAACATAACTTCCTCTTATTTTACCATGATGTAGTTCCTATTTTTGTGGCATTAAGCCCTGTGTTGAATGTGTTGAAAATTCAAGTTGAAATACATTTTGGTGTGGTTTCTCTGAAGTATATCATGATTTTGAATGTGCTTGTCTGCAGACATTTGAACAATGAACATACACTGGATGACAAGAGCACAGCACAGTGTCGTGTGCAGATGCAAGTGGTTCAGCAACTGGAACTGCAGGTACAGATTTGATTTATCTTCTTATAACTGATAATAATAATAATTCTTAATCAAACAACAAAGGGAATGACACATCTTTCATATCAGCAGATTATATTTAGAAATATTTAGTTTTAGTTATAAAAAACTGAATGTGTGACAAATATTAAGAGTGGTGTTGTGTTTTCACACCAGGCCTGGAAATAGAAGTGACGTCATTAGATAATGACACTTTTCAGGATTGCCCGAAACCAACACTGAATGTAACACAATCCGTGAATTCACCAACTCTCAACTTCTATTTCTGTCTTCTCATCTAACACAGTTGAAAAAGGACAAAGAGCGCTTGCAAGCTATGATGGCTCATCTGAAGTCCTCTGAACCCAAAACCGCAGCGCAGCCTGTAAGTACCTGCTATGACTGTTTCCTTCAATTAAAATAAATATTGTTTTGCTTGTAGTTACACTGCCATTTTGCTGACTTAACTGCTTTGTTTTTTCAGGTGAATCTGGTGTCTAATGTGTCCTTCTCCCAGGCAACATTGCCCAAAGGCCCTCCTCCTATGAGTTTGTCTCAGAGTGCCACGGCACCATCCACACCCCTGACACCGCTCTCCGAATCCCCCTCAGTCCTCACTCCCAATAGCATGTTCACTGGAACCCCTGTACGGAGGCGATATAGCCGCTCTGTGAGCCAAGGTAACGGTGAGATCATGAATTCATCAACTGAAACATGCTCCTGCAAAAATGCACGTAAAGAAAATTTCATTGGGACACAGAGAAATTGTGAACAATTATTTTCGGATTATTTGTTTCATGTTCATTCTGTATATGTTCATGTGTGAATGTTGTCTTTCCACAGATATAGTTGATAATAAGGAGTTCTACTTGAGCACAGAAGTTAGACCTCCATTTACATATGCGTCTCTTATAAGACAGGTAATGTGTACTTTGCTAGTTTGACATTTCATTTTGCATAATAATAATCCAACATTAAACAGATCCACTTTTTCTAATTGTCTAATTACCAATATATTTTACACATTCTTTCTCTCCCTTTCAGGCAATATTTGAATCACCTCGCAATCAGCTGACATTAAATGAAATCTACAACTGGTTCACAAGAAACTTCGCATATTTCAGGCGCAATGCAGCTACCTGGAAGGTATGAACTCTGTTACATATTAAGTGTTTTTGAATATTAATATAAAACTGGAAAAGTCTTGTCTGCATCAATATTTAGTTTTCATGTAACTGTATAAATGCAAATTCAGTACCTAAGGCATGTAGAAGTCCTAATTTTATTCTCTTCTTTGATGTTCCAGAATGCCGTCAGACATAATCTCAGCCTCCATAAATGCTTTGTACGTTTGGAAAATGTGAAGGGAGCTGTGTGGACAGTAGATGAGATTGAGTTCCACAGGAGAAGGCCCCAGAAGACTGCTGGTAATGGGTAGGTGTTTGACATGAAGCCAGAGCCCTGCTGTGTGTTTTCAGATATAACTAGAAGTCAGATAAGCCTGACATTGCTGACCTTGTGGCTCCACCTAATAAGTACACACAATATTTTTTGTTTTCAAGTTTCAGAGGCTAAATCTCAAGGCGGATTTATAGTTGTATTAGCGGTTGTGAGCATTTATACGTGTGCGTTGGTGTGTCTCTGCACCATGCCATGCAAGCTTGTTGGTAAGGGAGCTAAATAATGCTCCAAAATTGCCTAAATTTGAAAAAAACAGTATGGACATTTTCAAAGGGTAGATATCTGATGAAAATGGGCTCGAGTCTCCCCTTTACAGACATTCACACTTTATCCTAATCAAAAGCCATGTCGCTTTTGCATGCAGTATAATGAGTTATATTCGCTGTTCTAAAAAATGGAGTATTTGAATATTCCTGTGTACAGGGGTCCCTCAACAATCTTGGAATTGAACAAATTGACCAGAAAGCTGGGTCTTTTGTGGATTCCATGAGCCCAATTGTATTAATGTGTGAAGCTGTTAGTCCCCATAGTAGCCATTTCATTGTTAGTGGGACCATTTTTAAAAGCTTACGGTATAAAATGAGCTGTTGTGACCTCTAGGTTATCACAGCCTCATGAAGCTTTACAACCACAAACGAGACCTAGGGCATTCAGAGGTTGTATTGCTTTCCCAGGTGTATTTACATTAAGGGAGATTGTCAAATGAATCCACTTTTATGTGATATATACTGTTTACCTGCTATCTCCCCCTGAATATCTCCTCCTCCCTGCAAAAAAACAGAAAAATGGGTCAATGTGTGTCCCAGAGGGTTTATAGCTAAATGCATGATCATGTTAAAAGACTTAAAGTCATCTTCACCAGTTGATGGACCATGCAGAAGAAATAGAAATAGAGATTACAGTGTTACGGTGTTATTGTACAGTGCAGCGTTTGATAGTATTATAAGCATGATAAACAAAAATGTGAGTTCAGACTGTATTTCACTCTATCTTAGTTTAATTTGAATGGTTACAAGAAAAGGTAACCAGCTTAATTTGAATGGTTACAAGAAAAGGTAACCAGCTTAGTGAGTCTCAAAGACAGGCCTGACTAACTTTTTGTTGCTTTTCTGTACTAATAGGTCTCTGCTGAAGAACTCACAGAACCACCAGAGCTTCGCTGGATCTGCTCCACACGTAAGAGACAAATTATATTTTTAAGCTCTATTTTTCAATAGTATAATGAATTAAGATGACATACAAGAGGCTGCTGCAGTGTATGCATGCATACAAAGCTGAAAGGTGTAACACTGCACTATTCCCACATACTATATATCCCGGTGGTCTGAGAATTGTCACAGCTATATCTTTTATGGGTTGATGCAGTTTTTATAATGAGAGTGTTACATTTTTTCAGAGTGGCTGCCTCGATGGCAACAGCTCTCTCTACAACCCATCTGCCTCTATGGGCAGCATCCCATTTCACTCCCTGCCTCATATTCTCCAAGAGCAGATGAATGGAGTCCTTGCTAATGGATCTGGATACCAAAGTGACAGCAGTGCAACGCAGTCTCCTCCGCAAGCTTTGTAAGTGTCAGCACCAGAGCTAGGTTCCCTGACCTCTTTAGAGCTGTGTCTTTATGATAATTATGTGATTACAAGTCCTGTTCATATTTTTTTTCTGCATTTTATCTAACCAGCATTAAAGAGGAGCAGGAGGATGAGGAGATATGCGAAAGTTATCACTATGAATCTCCGGAGAGCACAGACGAGCACGGCCACAGCCCAGAGGTGAACCACGATGAAGACAACAGCAGCCCAGAGAGGCTTCTTCATTTTGATCGCATGCCTTCTCTCTGACAATGAGGTCCAAATTCTCCACTGCAAAGGCCAGCTGCCTCACTCACAGCCTGCGTGACTTTGTTTTCAAAAAGTTTCCAAAAAAAAAAAACTGCTTCATATACATAACCACATAACCCATAAACACTCACTTCTTTGGGATTTTTTTTAATCAGCATTTCATGTTTTTGTTCTTAATCTAGCGCTCAGTTCTCTCTGTACAGTAGAGTAAAGATCACAAAAACACATCTGTTCATGAATTCTCTTACTTTATGTATGTGTACACAAAAGGACCAAGATGAGCAGAGAAGCCAAAGGAAAGGGAACATTGATAGGTAGCACTTCACAATTAAAAGTGTCCCTCCCCTCCGTATAGCTTCTTTATGCTATGTTGGGGCAACACTACCTGATTTTATTTTACTAGTCATGATGTATAAAAATTTGTAGAGGTAAAAACAAAACAAAAAATGAAAATGTTCACTGCCAACATGATCTGATATATTTGTATTTAAGGTATAATCAATTGATCAAAATAATACGTAGCATCTTTATATTTGTTGGTCTTTTTCACCCCTTCCACAAACATTGCTGAGTTTGCTCTACTTGAGCTTGTAAGAGTAGATAATATAGATTTACCATTATTGTAAACCAATGCATCTCTATGAATAATAAATCCCTCTTGAAAACTGTATCTGTCTTTGATCTAGTTTTATCATTGCCTCAGTGGTAAGCGGTGTTTCACATAATGAAATCATGGCTGGGTGCAGTTTTGACCAGATAACAGCCCCGCTTCGCTCAGTCAACAGTAATGACTTCTTAATGGAAGGTAATGGAACAAAGCAAATGGTGTGACTGGCAAACCTTCCGCTGTGGTATTGCGGTACGTTCATTCATATGTGTTATAAAGTCACCTATGTACCGTCAGCAGATGTGGTCTACAACCCGTTGTTTAGGAGCACTGGTTGCGGCAAGATAATTGTGGTAAGATCATTTTATGTAAATGTTATTAAATTGTTATTATCTGTCATTACTTAGCGTATCCAGGTGTTTGATACTAAGTGACCTGCCAGGACTTGATATTGACATAATGCCATAATTGAATGGATGATCCATGCATTATGTATCACAGATTTGTAGTTATGCAGTGGTGCTTCCTGATTGGCGAGTATTGATTGATGGTGGAGTGTGCTCACAGTGTGGGTGTGTGCATGATGATGGGAGGTGCTCGGGCTTTCAAGGGGTTCACAGTTGCAGATGCTACCGATCACACTGTTGGATATTTAACCAATAAAGACAGGTAATCTTAAAAGTAAATTTGGCAGAAAGAATCATTATGGAATATGTGTTTTGTTCATTTTTAACCTCAGTATACAGGCACATTTCTTGCATGATTCTTTAACTTAACATGGAATCAGGATGTTGTGATAATGATTTATTGCTGTCTGTCTTTAGTGAAGTTATTTAGGTCATCATAATTCATTTTATTCGGACAGTGCTTAGCATGTGTGTCTCACCGTATTCTCTCCACTTGGCTCTGCATAAGATGACAGCCCCTTTAAAGCTTCCTGTGAATGATCAGGATCGTATGGAGCTTGAGAAAATAGAGGACCATGGATCTGATGGTAGGTTGTTGTTTACGCCATGCGTGATCAGGCTAAATACTGCACGGTTGAAGTTATTGTTAGTCACAACAACTAGAATAAGCTGTAGTGTGATTGATTGATGTGGTGCATGCCAAATGTTAGAAGGAGTACATTTTCACACAGTATTTATTTTCCTCCTGCCCGATTCAACCCAGGAAACTAGATCCAAATAAAAGCTTGCAAATCGATCATTTCTCCTTGCTGAAGTTTTTATTGAGCAAACCTCCTCCATTATACACTTCAAGTCTCACCTCCCTGACATACTGCATGTTAATGGTGCTCTGAATTATTAAAACTACTTCATAGAGGATCTGTGTAACTGATCGTACAAAGACGGGATTGGGTGCTGAACTGAATGAATTTTTATCATCTTTTAATTTAATATTTATTTCAAAGACATCATCGCCAGCCCTGTGATGGACAGTCCGCCAAGAAAGATGTTGGGCAAGGTGGCAAGTGGGGTATGCAGACTGAGCACCATCTCGGAGCAAGAAACAGACAAGCTTGACACTGATCCCAGTTCCCATGATCCCCTGGGTGGCAGTGATTGTGGATCCAGCTTCTCCATGTGCTCTGACAAGTTTAAGAACAGCAGCAGTCGTTTTTCCTCTGAAAACCAGCCTGGCAGTGGAGGTATTGTTTAACTCCATACGTAGAACAGTTGATGGAATTGAGAAGCCCTGAAACTGTATAGTGTTGTTAAAAAATAGTTTTTTCATGCACTGGTCCATTTTGAGATTGTGTGCTATTTTGCTTCCATTATTTGTTTTCGTTCAGACTAGTGGAAAGAATAAAATCCAAGATACACATTTAGATTTATTTATTAATTTATTTACTACACTTTGTCTATTTGCATGTTAGATTTCTCCTAAATAAGTTAGTTTTAATGCCTCATTTGCATATTTAAACATAACATTTTAGAAAACTTGTCGTACAAAAATTAAACATAAATAATTGTCTCTATGAAAATAATCAACTGGGAACATTTCTGGGTGATATCTAATAGTTCTTTTTTTTCTGTTCACTGTTTTGCAAGATGTATGGATTTTTACAATAGATAAAAGCATTTACATGCATCAGTGTTCAAGTTTCATTCCCATCTCTATTCTGAAGGCTTTTACAGAGAGGTGTGTTCATATATTATTCATCCTCTGATTTATAGGACATTTTATTCCTAAAAACATGGCGAAAATTGATTCATTAATAATGACTGTTGACAGTATTTTCTGATTTATGGAGTGATAAATAGCCGGCATTCCCTCTGTAGATCCCTCTGACTCCTATATGGCAACAAAATGAAACTTATCCAATGATCAGATTACTGTTCTGGAAATGTATGCAAACTAGCACACATTGAATAACATCATGCATTATTAACATAACATTTCATAAAACGTGTAATACAAAAAAAAAAAGATCGTAATATCAATAATCAGCTGGGGAGGTTCCGTGGTGATATAATAGAATAGAAATACTTTATTGATCCCAAGCTGGGAAATTGCAGTTGTATTTATGAGTTAACATTTTACCCTATTAACCTTAGTGTCTCCCCTTAAGATTATGAATAGTGAAGTTGATAGGGTGCATCATTTGTGACTACATAATTGCTGGCTAAGCATTTTCATTCATTTGTCTTCTTTTCGATCTTCCCTTCTTGTATTCTGCCTCGTCACTGCCACCAGATGACTGCGCAGCACTTCTTCTCGCCTGTCTGCATTGTCGTTTCTATGAATTTATGGTCCTCCTACCGGATACGTGCGAGAGGGCTGTGAATCGCTGTTTTCCCTCGTACAAATACATCAAAGCGTCCAGTGAGGGAGACCAGCAGGAAAAGGACTGCTGCAACTACAAGCTGGAACTGGACTGTAACTGCTGTGGCTCCTGTCAGGATGCAGGAGAACTTATAGAATTGGCCATGGAGATATCAGAGGTGTGCTACCGCTGAGAAACTCCTCACCTAACTGGCCTGCAAACACAATGAATACACTTACACAACAAAACCACAAAAATTATGAATGTTAAAAACTTGAACCCTCAATATACATTACTGACATATACTGTATGTAATACATTGCCTGCATTACTACGTTTTTTATACTGGTCTTGTAGTAATTCACATCTGTAGCTTGTGTGCCTCAATAATATTCCTTTATCTACTTTTGAAAGTGCAGAGTTGGTTGTTATACAAAAAAGACAAAAACGCTTATTTGTTGTTACAGCCACACTCACCAAGCAGAGTAATCAAATGCCAACATCCTGTCCTGTTAGAGTGGACAGGAGAGCAGGACTGCCCTCTTCACTGACATGTGTACATTTCCGGTCTCACTACATAAAGCATGACAGAGTGGGTAAAGATCTGGGAACATGCTTTTTTAAATTACTCCAGCCATTCACAATAAAGTGAGTTCAAGCTGGCCCAAGTCAAAGGAACATGGACAAACAGCTGGCAGAGGGGAAGTTATCAGGTGCTAAGCTGTAAGTATAGATTGTAGTATGTGAATACATTGATATTATGCATTTAATATTAATGGGTTTAAATGTTCAATGCTATTAATATTACAAGCATGCATTTTAGGCAGACATATTGTAGGTTGCAGTTTCTGCTGGTACAAGAGAGAAGTTACTGTGCATAGACTAATTATGTTATTGTAGATGGTCATTTTGTTGCGAGCAGAAACCAATTTTCTTGTTGTGCATTTGGACTCAAACGAATATTTGACAGCTATGTTGTCGAGGAATTCAAATACAAAAGGTCATTAAACAGAAATGAGAGCAGAAAAATGTGAATGTGGTTCTTCCTACTGATTAATTTGTGCCTTGTGCACACAAGCTAATAATTTGTGTCAACAAGCTGTTATCTTGTTTGCACAAGATTAATATATTTCAGGAGCTTCCGGAGTTTCCCACAAGATAACACACGATGACTCTTCTTGCAAGTTTATTAACAAAATGTGTATAGGGTAGCCTATAATCATGTGTATGGGTAACCTATAATCAAACATATTTCTGATAAGTTATTCAGTCATCCATCCATCTTCAACAGCTTGTCCCTATCGGGGTCGCGGGGGGCTGGAGCCGATCCCAGCTGACATCGGGCGTGAGGCGAAGTACACCCTGGACAGGATCTATCACAGGGTACATATAGAGACAAACAGAGACAGACAACCATTCACACTCACATTCACACCTACGGGCAATTTAGAGTCATCAATGAACCTAACACGTGCATGTCTTTGGACTGTGGGAGGAAGCCGGAGAAAACCCACCAGAAGGGCCCCAGCCGAGATTCAAACCAGGAACCCTCTGGCTGTGAGGCGACAGTGCTAACCACCATATCACCGTGTCGCCCCTTATTTTTATTGATTTTGATGTTTGGACAGTTGAAGCTAGTTTTCTCATTAACTATACAAATGGGTCTTGTTAACATATCTACAGTTAATATCAAAACAATGTAAGTCAGCATGCATGATGTGAACAAAACACTTGTTTGCTTATAAGGTCAACTGAGCTGACTCTTCTCTTGCTGCAGTTGTCTAAAGGACATGATTCACAGAGTGGAAAGACCCTAAACTTTCCTATAAACCTTGCAAACTGTGCAACAGATGAGATTTATGAATATGTATGGGCCTATCAACAGTGAATATTTATGAATGATTCTCTCCCCAGACAAACCATTAACCATTATACATTTCCATCTTTTCTGAATGCACTGAAGGCGTTGTAAGCGTTGCTAAAACACAATGTCCCTCATTGTGTATGTTGCCCACCAGAGGGGGCTGCTGCCAGCAGACAAGTGGGACTGTAGCATCTACTACTCATGCTGAGCCTGGAGCAGCCTTTGTGGCACCAGGACTGCACCCTACCCTGGTGCAGAAATCCCTCGAGGAGCGTCTGAAGATTTCTGATGGCTCACTGAGGATACCTCTCCCTGCAGGACTGGGACAAGCAGGTATTATGAGAGGCCATAAAAACTCAACTATCCACAATTTTATGACCCTTTAGAGCTTAGTGAAACCAGGTAAAATGCATTTTCTCTTAAGATGAAAAAGGTCCCAGTCCCACTATTTACCATTTATAAGCAGTAAACACACTTTTGTATACTGCTTTTGAATGCTAAATAGGATGACTTCATTAGTCATTTTGAATTCTATTTAAAGCCATCAGAATTTAGATTTTAAGGAAGAAAAACACGAGCTCTACAAACATTCAAATAAAACTTTTAATATTTCTCACAAGATAGTTTCCACATTGAGTACCAATGAGTTTGAGTTCACTAATTTGAAACGGGTGCGTACAGTAACTATTGCTACATTCATCTCATATCAACTGTAACAATAAGAACAGTAGCAAAAACATCCGCAGAGAACCTTGTCTGTATGAACCACGGGAATGAGGGTGAGCGGAAGACATCTAAATTGAGCTAACATGGTTCTTAATTAGTGGTTTACCCATAATGTGCCATAATAATTAACAGCTGGAAGGTTCATTATGAGAAATCAGTCATAGGGAGGGCTTTAAATTAAGTGCTGATGTACATTGTCACATTTCAGGGTTTAGATGATGTATCTATTCCATCAGAAAAGGCGTTCTGGGTTCAGTTTAAGGGCAGTGTTACAGGCCTGTGTGTACACTATACAGATTCAGTAGCTGGAATCATTGTCGGCATAAAAGCCATTGTGCAGTCCACTAAAGCTTTAATCCACCTGTGATTTAAAGAACCCTCACCTTAAGGTCCACTCACTAGCTTGTACCAGGCTTTCAAACACATCTCACGGTCTTAACGACGTAAGTGGTTGATTAATACTGTGAGATACAGCTGAAAGCTCTGGAAAACTATTATTAGGTCTACTATTTCCAAGGACAGGAATTGACGTCAACATGTACTTCACCTGTTTGTACTTTGCTCATGGCCTGATTGCCATTATGTTTTAGGTATTGCTTGTAACTACCGAAGAGAAACAGGTGCATTAGCTAAGATAGGTATTTCTACCTTTTATATAAACATATTGTACATTTCATTTTGGCAGTCATTACTTTGAACTATGTTCATACTAGTAATACTCAAACGGATGCTGAATAGTCAGTACAATGTTTACTATTAAATGTTGTTTCATCATTTGTATATTTATAACATTGCATTTTCCCCAGAGACATTCTTTTTTTTTTTTAAATGTCACTTTTCATAACAGTGTCGTTTTAGCCAATCACATGCCTCCACCCTCTCAGCATGCTCAACATCTGCCAGCTGGCTAGCTAGCTAGCTCCTGTTAGCTACCAACAGCCAAACAAATGTATACTTTTGCTCTTCACAAAATGATGTCTTTCTCTGAATAACTCTAGATATATTCACAATTGCCAAGATAACTCAATTATAATAAATTAATTAGCTGCTACTGTTAACATTGGCTCTATATAATCCAAGTTTACAAGTCTAGCTAGTTATGTTGTGCTTAATAGAACGAGCAGATAGTTACTGTCTTTGTGCACTGTGTTTGGATGCTAATTGTTGTGGCTCTAGCTAACTGCAGCTCGCTGTCTACATTTTGTGGCTGGGTGAAGGAGTGGTCGAATTGTTTACATAAAGAAGGTGAAGGACACATTTGAAATAAAAATGTCATCAATTAAAAACAGACTGTGGTAATGGGGCAAAAAACAAAAACCTGCACAGATGTAAAAAATACAAACTGAAAATAATAATGATGAAATTACATTTAATAATGATAGATTTTAATAATTAATTCAATTCTCAGAATTCAACTTATATAACATATTTTGACTATATTTACTTTTTTAATAATAATTTATTTGTACTTTGTGTTTCCATCCTAACAGCCCACTTCTTGTGGTGGTTCTTGAGTGTGAGAAGCTAATAGTGTAACTTGTACTGACAAACTGCCCTTTTCCTACTGCTTTCTAAAGTACTTTGACACTCTTCAGTTCATCCACGAAGCACCAAACACCAGTATCAACAAGATGCGTCTGTCCACAAGTCCTCTTAAATCACCAGGGTAACAGAATAACTGTAAGGCACTTAAATCAATCAAAATGATAATTACTTTGACTCTAGAGTAATTCATAAGGAGACATTGTTGAGACACGATGCTCTGCAGGCACAACTTCAACCATTGCATAGTTTAACAAAATGGAGGCTGTGCTGTAACAGGGCTCTCAATGCATGGCAGTTAACAAAGGCATTCTAAATGCAATGTGCTACAACTGTTGAAAACAAACTGCTGAAATGTACAACAACCATTACACCATAAAGAATCTACAATATCATACAGTATTCTGTATGCATTTGAGAAGCCAAATACAATAGTTAGTTTATGCTTAGATAAAAAAAAAGGTGAACAAACCACATTTCAAATTACAGAGGTCATTCCAGTGTTTTGACAATGTCATGCATTTCATACAAAATCCCAAAGCAGTCTCCTTATACTCCTTGGCAATATAAATGTTCACATAATGGAAAAAAAGAATATCCTGAATGTGAAATGTCACCACAGTGGTGTAAAAAAAACAATAATTTAGGAAGTAAATGGACAATTATAAAAATTCACTTACTCCGATGTAAAAAGTATTACACTGTGTGTGCTAGAATAGTAGCAGTATTACCAATTCTGTTAGTCTGATCACTAGAGACAGGAATATATTAAAAACGTAACGGATTCATCTTCATCTTGCATTAATCATCTATCAAAGAATTATAGAATTATGTAACAATCAGATGTATCACGTGAAATTTTTGCTTCTTGAGCGACCGTCTGGGCTAAAAACAGTCATTTTGATTTGTGCTATGATTCTAGTAGTTTTGAGACTGCATTGTATCGACAAATCTATTATTTAATTCTTTCTTAAATGTAAATACAGTATTTCAGTGGTTTTGGCAGTTAGGAATGTACTGTATAATGGTAATTAATCCGGTACACACTGCTGAGCAGTTAAATGATGAAAAACTATCCATTATCAATGCTGATTTTGTTCATTTTAATTATCTTGAAGGGGATATTTTTAGCTTTCTTTGATGTGCTGTTATTTATTATCATTTCAGTTGTTTCAGAAAGGCTCTTTTAAATGCCTTGTTATAAATAAAAACAATTTAAAGGGGGGAATGTGCACACAAAGTCCTGTTTACATAGATACATAAATACGATCAAATCTACAAATGATTAATATTCATCAAGGAAGAAATTTCAACTGGAAGACTGACAAAGACTCAGCTAACAGCCAAAAAAATGTGCATCGCAATACAACATTGATGTATACACATCTTAATAAGGCATTGGCACATTCAAGTTCAATCTAAGACACAAGGAGTGTAAAGCACTATAGTAATAAATAGAGTTTTGTTTATTGCTAGTGATTTAAAAAGCAGTGTTCATCTCAACACAAAGTATCTACATGTCTGACCATGATTTATAACTTCCCTAGATTCTTTGGAATCAATAGAAATAAACATAATCTAGCTTCTATTCAAAGATGAATGCATTTTTTTTAAATATAAAAACTTCTAGTTTTGTAACTCATTGTCATCAAAGTATTGATTAAAGCAAACATACTTTATAATCAGTCCTTCAAATCAAGGTTGAAAAGACAAAGATATCACAAAAAAAAAAAAAAACAGAACAAAAAACATAAATGGAAAAGGTTCAACACATGTAAACACGGGCGGGGGAAAAAAACAAACAAAAACACAACAAACAAATGACACAATCAGGAGACAGCCTCCCCAGCAGCTGGGGGGGGGGGGGGTGTTAGCTACTGACAGGAACGCAAGATGCAGGTGAGGTGTCTTCCAGTAGGGGGTGCTAACAGCACTGCTCATTCTCATCCATGCTTACGCTGCTCTTGCGACTGCTGTCCTTTGACGTGTCTGGGGAGACAGATGAGAGTAAAGGATCTCCCCCTCTCACCGGTGATAAGGTGTCTTCCATGAGGATGTCGTTGAGTTTGGAGCCCGGCTTGCCGTGAACACTGTAGTGACCCTCTGGGAAGTTGGAGAGGCCTTCGTTCAGCTCCAGGTTGCCGGGCGGTTCTGGAGTGCAGGCTGGGTGGTGTTGGTTGTGGGGGTGGAGTGTGTACAGATCCTGGCGACAGTCCTCTAGAGTGGGCTCCTGCTTAATGGACCGGTTGGAAAGTTCAGCAGAGCAGAGTGCAGAAGATGTGATGACCAGACCATGAGCCCGCGCCTGCATCTCTAACTCCTGCAAGCCACAGAGAGAGAGAGACACACACACACACAGAGGTTAGTCAGAGTTTCATCGTCTCTGCCATAATATTTGCCACAATCACAGTCTTATATTCTTGTCAGGATTACTAGAGTCTCAGGTCACTGTGCTGTTTCACTTGCACTATGGTTGGTCATGAAAAAAGGTACAATATACCAGCATTGGACTGTAATTTATGTACATTTATTCAAGTACTGTACTTAAGTACAATTTTGAGGCATATATACTTGTACTCAACTACCTTTTGGAAGTCAATATTGTAATTTTTACTCTACTACATTTGTCTAACAGCTTTAGTTACTTTGCAGATTTAGACTATTCATGTAAAATATATATCAACTAATACATGATGTATTACTGTAGATTAAGATACCCAGAAGTAAATAATAATAAAGTGATGAAAACGTTAATGCATCAATAACTATAATCCAGAGATAAATATATTTCACTCTAAATTGAGCCTTCTGCATAATGATAGCCCTTTACTTTGGATGCTAACACTATATTTTTACACTGTGGTTACACTTTTACTTAACTATCTCAGTATTTCTTCTGCAATAGAATTACAATCTTTATTTATAGATCACTTTTGTAAAATCAATGTTCCAAAGTGCTTTGCAAAGCAGCAAAATCCAACAGTCAAGTCATAAAATCACCATGTTTTGAAAGAAAATGGAATAGAAGAAACTAAAATAAAATAACTAAATGCTCTCGATAAAAGTGTGATTTAAGAAGGGACTGAAAGGAGATTACTGATTCACCGGCCTGACATATACAGATCCAAATTGGTTAGCAGAAGTGTTAACAGCTGATGACTTTTTATTGCCGTTAAAAAAACTGAGTCAGAAGGTTTCCTTTTTTCCCCTGATAGCGCTGCGTGATTAATCAACGTCCACTGAGTCGAATCACACAAATCCTGACGTCTCTTCTCTTGTGATCAATTAGTTACAACATGATGGGTCTAAATCGCTGCCTTCCTTTTTCCCTGAAGCTTGACTTATTTGTCTAAAAGTGTAATAAATTGTTCTGTTGTTAGTGGAAGCACTCTTCATAACTGACACCCTTTTACACTTTGTATACACAACAAATACTGTAGTTTTCATTCATTTAATTTTGTATTATCAGTGTATGATAATAAAGTAGCCATGTAGTGTCATGGTTCAACACCTCTGTAACTCTACTGTCCAATCACTAGACGGATGTTTGTTTACCTGTATCCTCAACATCAAATGTCGATTAGCATGCTCTAGCTTCTTCTGACGACTCTCCAGCTCCTTGGCCCTCAGCTGTTCCCGCTGTAGTTTCCTGATGTAGTCCACTGATGCCTTCAGGATGGTGCCTTTGTTCCAGCGCATGTCCCTGAAAGTCACAGAGGAGCCATTATTTGTACATCCTACATACACTCGGGTAGATCCCATAGTTTTGACAAGAGCCCCTTTCACACACGCACTGCAACCCTAAAATGATCTAGACATTACCCAGAGGAGCTGTATGTAAGAACGCAAACGTCCAAATCAGTTGGATCGGACATCAAACAGACTTTACCCTGTCAGCGCCATAGCGCAAAGTCTGGGTAATCTCCAGTTGAACCCGAAGAGAGCTGCGCACTGTCCGCAAAATTAACAGCGAGCGAGTGGGAGTGTTGATGAGGTTTCAATGGTGTGGTTAGCACAAAACCAGAAGAAAACAAACATTTGATGGTGAAGAAGAAGAGTGATTTACATGAAGATGGCAAATTAATTGTCTAACTGGAGAGACGACAAGATTGGGGAACTTCTGTTGGAAAAGATCAACGCCCAAAAATCATCAGACAAATTCAAGGAGCGCCAAGAGACTGTGTTATTAAAACCAGGCTCCACCCCTCACGTAAACCGAACATTTCCTGTCTGACATGGACAGTCTTCTGTTGTGCGAAAGGGAAACTCCGGACACTTTCTGAGGACACTGTCCAAAGTTCATATGACCAAAAACGGTTTATAATAAACCGCTCACTGCCATTTAGCTCTGTTCAGTTAGAAAAACAAGAGACAGAAGAGAATAATGAGGAGGAGCACACAGGCTCCAGAGGTCACAGAGGTGACTAGCAGTTAAAAGTCTGAGGTCTCTGCAGAACTGAATGCATTGTAAATGTCTACAGGGAGGTCACTGAGATCACAAGCAGTCATAAGGATAACCCCGAGCTGCCTGATGAATTGAAGGTTGCAGAGGAAGTTTTGAGGCAGTAGAATCCAGCTTTACTAGACTAAACAGGAAAAATCTGCATCTGCTGAGAGGTGTTTTAGGTTTAAAGTGGTAAGAAGTTTAAAGGTCAGATACAGTCGTTTTTGTCTATTATTGTATTGATAATTCAAATATAAAGTAATTAATATTAATAATATTATTAATAATTCATATCTAATAAGAAAAAGCACACGTACCGTATGTTTTCTTATTAATAATGTGTCATCTATATGGAACAATAACTACTAGGTTTGTTTGTAAAAGGCAGTCTGTGTGTGTATGTAGGTATAAATGTCTGGGTAGAACACCCAGCTGGGGTTTAGCAAAACAACCATGGGTGCATAGACATGACAAAAGGAGCTGCTGGGATCTTCCCAGAGCCACAGGCAAGGTTAAAGGGCAGAGGAAAAGAAGAGTGAGCTTAATGTGGTGCTTTTAACCTTTCAGTGCCAATAAATACATAAAATATGATTAATGTACCTATAATCTGACGAACCACATGACCGCGATGTCATATGTGTATCAGAGTTTATCAACTTAACCATTTTGATCAAAATGTCCTTAAATGATCTAAAACCAACAGATACGTGTAGCCCAGTGGGGCCAATGATTAGAGGGTATCTTCACTTTTTTAATTTTTACTTTGGGAGAATACATTTTAAAATGAGGATTCAGCAGTGAGTTAAATAAATCAAGTGGGTTACTTTGAATGTTACAGAGCTGTTTGCACAGTGTTTTATTGATTTTCTGCAGTGGAAGAATAAAGCAAAGAGAGGTTATGTACTGAAAAGACAGCAACTCTGGAAGATGCTGACTTGTTTTGTCCAGCTCAGACTACGGAAGCTTCGTATTCACTTCAGACATACAATTATAGCACACAAAAGTGTCTGTTGTTTTACTTATTTATTAATTATTTATTATTATTAATCACATTATGAAGGCATCTCTTTGTAAAGGAATAATTACAGTGACCAGTGACACTTGTAATGTACATTCAGTATGGGTCTCTGAACTTATTTGCCTATTTTGCCATTATAATCATGGATAATAATTTAATAATTAATAATTTCTTGCAGAGTGTCATCCTATGTTAGATTGATGGCTGGACTGGGTGTTCATGAAAGAAAATCTAGCACAAAAATTGGTTATTTTTTTTAATTTGTGGGCTGCATGATAATTAATTCAGTATAATTCAGTATGATCATTTATTGTCTTTCAATTGAATTGTTTTGTGATGAAATCATACATCGAGATATTGTGATACACATTACCTGATCTAAATTGATAATAACAAGCAAATACTAACTAACTGTTCTGAAAATCTTATCTGAAATATTTTGTAAATTTTAATAAAATAAGAAAACATTTTTCATTTGTTATGTATTAAATTCACACAGGGGTATACAAAAATTGACTTTACCGTGTGGTTATTTCATATTGGCTATTTATTTATTGAACTTCCCGAGAACATGCTTTATATTTTGATATATACCGTTGTCGATATATGGAATGACCTATATCTGGATCTGGATTTTGGGCATATCGTCTGGCCCTACAAGACATTTTTTAAAGGAAAGTGAATGAAATAAGTAACTTACGGGTCATTGGATTTAGGGATTAAAGTTCCCAATTCCTTGATTCGATCATTGATGTTAAATCGTCGTCTTCTCTCAACTACAGAGTAGAAACAGAAGAAAGAAAAATCCTTAATTAGCTGATACGAAGTAACAAAGAAGACTGTGGAAAAAATAAGCACATGTAAGTATTTTTCAAACATTCACAAATTACAAAGTCAGAGATATAATTAAGAGCAATTAGAGTGGGATTTAAACTCACTCAAATTATGGTTATCCTTCTTCTGCCTTTCCTTTGCCATTGCCCTTACCTCTGCTTTGGAAAATAATACAATTGATCAATATAGGAGACAGAACACTGCAAGTATCAAAAATGTGCTTAGAGCTAATTCACCATACATACCCACGGGGAACCCTTCAGGCCTTTGATAGTTGTCAAATTTGCCGCATGATCCAGACTTATCCAGCATATGCATGATGGCCGGGGATTGTGAAACTGTGATAAATAACAAGATTTTTAATAAAATGTGCAGAATGGACACAAATGCATCGAAAAACATGTCAGTCATGCACAGTCAGCATCCCCACACAGAGGAGGATTACAAGACTATTTATAAAAAAACTACATTATGGGCTGCACAAAGGCCTGGAGAGTAGAGCTCCATACGTATTGTCAGAGCCATGCAAAAGAAAAGCTAGTGTATATTACTGTTTTTTTTCCATGGCTCATGGATCTGTAAACATTTGATATGTTCTGATGTCAGAAGCCAGGCCTTTAAGCATTTGTATGCATGTGTCTTGCTTTGACGGACTGTGCTGCTTACCAGAGTATTCCCTTTTGATGTTGGGCAGGTTGGCAGGGCAGGAGTTGCTGATGGGCAGACCTTGCTGGGACATACCCTGATTACCATACATGTCCATGAGGTTAGCATTCACAGGGATCTGAGGGAAGACAGTAAACACATTAAGCTAGGTGAGGTGGTGCCATGAAGCAGTCCTATTATGTTATGAGACTATATCCACACTGATATGATTATTTGTTTCATTGTAAAACCAAAACATCCCGGTTCACACAAGCATTTTAGCACTGTTTCAGACACAACCTCCCCCCATACTAACACACCTGAAAACACTTATCACATACACCCTGACTCGCAAATCACTCGAATAATAGCTTGCGCATATAGGCAGTAGTAACATTTTTAAATGAAGAATTTGACTGCAAAAAAGCTGCTAGCATGGACAACAAGGTTTGCTTTCTTCCAGAAAAGTGTCATGTGATAGGGGTGTGACAAATCAGGGAAGGACATGTCCTGGCTAATATCACCCAATCGGAAAGAGAATGCGTGTGTGCCTGCGTCATTGTCATCAAAGGTCTCTCTTTACGCCTGTCCATACTAAAATGCAATCCTAGACTTTGTTTTAAAATCTAAAATGGGGTCAGCAGCATTTTAGGGATTTAAAAAGTAATGTGGACGCTACACATAGATGCAAACAAAAACATAGTGCAGTGTATGAAGCTTAATATGCACATAGTTGTGATTAAGGAATAGTTCTACATTTTGAAAAAATGTGCTTCTTTGCTTTCATGCCAAGAGTTTGATAAGAAGATCATACTACTCTCATGACAGGCTACAGCGGCTGAAATTACAATTTGTGGTTTAAAGGCAGGTTATGCATGGGGCTATTTCTGGGCTGGATGAAGGGATTTCCTATTTCTTAACATGTTGGTAAACATCTAGAGATTGTTGGCCTTCTTGGTAGTAGAGCTAGCTTTAACATTCAAATTACTCTTGCCACTAAGCTGACTGGGGCAAAGCACAAGATTGAGAAACACACACACACACACACACACACACACACACACACACACACACACACACACACACACACACACACACACACACACACACACACACACACACACACACACACACACACACACACACACACACACACACACACACACACACATACACATACACATACTGTGTTAGCCATCTGAAGTCCTGGGTCCATCAGGCTGAGGATATCATCACTGTAACTGGACTCCAGACTAATAATGTCATCAATGACATCATCCATCTAAAACAAAACAAAAAAGGCAAAGGACATACACATGAACCTGAGTAAATGAGTAAAATATGACAGAAAGACATTTTCAGTATGTTATTATGAGAAACACAACGAGTCTCAAGCAGTCACCTCTTTCTCGCAGTTAGAGTTCAGGGTCAGTAAGGCCATAGGGCTGTTGGGGGCGCTGTTGCCCGGCCCTGGCGGCATGCCCCCGTGGTCAGAGGACTGGTTGTGGCAGGGCAAGCTCAACACCTGAGAGCCAAGCTTTCCCAGGTACCGCTTCACCTGCTGCTGCTGGGAGCGCTGGATGTGGTACTTGGTTGGGTTCTCCAGGTGAGTCTGGACCTATTGAGAGAAAGGGGAAAGACAGCAGAGTAGGGGAAATAAGAAGACAAAACAAAAGATATTCACTGTCAGTGGCAGAATAAATATTGAATGTGTCGATGGAAACAGTTGTTGTAATTGTTTACAAACAAATCATATGTGCATTTCAAATAACCCCCCTTTAAAATGCAATTATATTATTCTTGTAGTCACATTTCATATTTTTTGTAGTTTTATTAGATAAAAAAGACGTCATATTTTTAGACACAAATTAAAAAGACTAAATATACCTCAAAGCATGTCCCCAATATTGCACAGTTCTGACAAGAATATTAAAATAAACTTGGCACGGAGTTCAAATCCTACGATGCATTATGCATTCTTCATTTGAGACGCTGTCAAGTGTTGTTATCTCAAAGAGTCTCATCTCTACATATTTTTCTTTAACTACTACACTCTGCTTTTCTACATTTATAGTCCACATATTTAAAGTAACAGACAGTAACAGTAAAATTACCCACACACACCCATCTCTTTACTCCCCAGTTATGGATGAATTTGATTTTGGCGGATCATTAATCCCCACACAGCATTAATGATGATGAAAAGCTACTGCAGGCACATAAACAAGCTTCAGAGACAGGCTGTAGCACATTTTGGGAGCAGTGCTGCTGCATTCCAGCTCACATTTGGAGTCAACAGTATATTTAATCTTTCTATCCATCTATTTCCTAAATTTGCTGTCAAACTCTGCTGTTTATGTAATAACGGCACAATAGATAGTTCATCACTTAATGTAGATCCATAAAACATGTACTAACATGAACCAGCACTGATGTATCTAATGACACAACTATATTGGTATCTGTCATGTTACTTTCAGAGTATCATTTTTTTTTTTAAATACCTCTCTTCTCCAAAAAAGATAACTTTCATTTTTAACATACCTCATAAGGTTGGTATCCAAGCAGCTCAAGCATCATTACAGTAAACTGGCACGTCCAATTTAAAAACTTAAACTTCTGTGGTCAACTTCTATCTAAACTGAGAAGTGCTGTAGATGCTTCCCTCCTGCTTGCACCAGAAGACTAAGACTGCAAAGGACAGACTCATCTTTTAAAAGACAAGAAAAGCAATTAGTTATGCATATCAGGGAAGTACAATGAGCTTTTTCAAATTTGTGTTGTTTTATGTAAAATCTGAATTTATCACTTGATGTTAGGATGTGCTGCTAACAGTTACTGCCTTTGTTTTGCAAGGCCACCTCTTTTACTGAAAGTTGCCTGGGGCTGTTTCTTTGCCGCATCCCTTTTTTTTTTTAACCCTGTGGATGGTTGGCATGAGATCGCAGTTCAACACAGCACAAAGAATTAAGTCTTTTGCGTCTGCATCTCTTTGTGTCTTTAAATTAGATTTAGAAACGGCAACAACAGGCGTAACCAACAACATTTTACATGTATGTGTTCATTCTGCTCAAGGTCAGAAGGTCGGGTTTCACTGACAGAGCTGAGGAGGCTCCAGACAAACTCAAAACTACGTCTGACATTTCCTCTGCGTGTGAGAAAGCCCCTGTAGCCACAAATTGCACTCAACACTTGAGATGATATGGTTATTATAACACATGGAGCCTGAGAAAAAACTCTTAATTGATACGTTGGTGAGCATGGCTACTGTTAATTAAACAGCAAAGATCAAGATAACATGTGTGACTACACACAACACCACATGCACATTAGAAT
This sequence comes from Echiichthys vipera, assembly GCF_963691815.1. Taxonomy (NCBI): domain Eukaryota; kingdom Metazoa; phylum Chordata; class Actinopteri; order Perciformes; family Trachinidae; genus Echiichthys; species Echiichthys vipera. The sequence continues at coordinate 10,244,980 of NC_139834.1, read as the reverse complement.
TAGCGCAGCTTCATCCGTGTATCCTTTGGAATCTTTTATCCTGAAAATATGACGCAGAAAACAATGATTGGGGTGATTTAGAAGTTGTGTCATTATGTAGTTATTCTGTGAATTTTCCCCTCTTAAATCAGTATCATCTCAAAAATCCCATGTAGGTCAGGCTCTAATAGCCATATAGGTCATTTATTATTTAGTTTTCTTGTAATTCAATGAAGAAATAGTCTATATGAAATAACCACATGGTAAAGCCTATTTCTGTAAGTGATTTAAATATTTGACAAATGAAAAGTATTTTCTCATTTGTTTAAGAACTTGACTGCAAAATGAACATGGAATGAATGGATCAGAACATAAAGCGTCGTCCAAATGGTGAAAATATAAACATAAACGATAGACATTTTTATATCATCAGCCCTAATTTAAGAGTGACCTAGTTCATCGCTTTTAACACTTGTCATCTCTGTATCTATCATCTCTTCGATTGTACGTCTCATACACTATATATATGAAGACCAGTCGGGTCATGTGTCAGTTTATCTGACCTGATTGTCTTTCTGTGACTATTACATTTTTCCACTTCTCGCCAGAACAGAGACTCTTTCAGAGTCCCTTCTCCATGCTCAGAGACAGCATCATTGTTCTGACGGGGGATACTCATGTGAGCAGTGCATTAACATTCATCATGCAGGTATGATGCCATTACAGGGTTGTAAAGCTTACGAACCATGTCAAGCTTTGGGCTAAAGTGCATAACAATGAGACTTATACACGTTGCTAACTACAATCCTTTAGTCTTTACTTTGGTCTCACCATGCTGCTTAACTCAACAGTGGTAGTATCGTTAGGGATGATAAGGTCTTGAGGATAATTTCCACTGTTATCAGATCAACAATAAATTAACTGCAAATCCACAGTCACCACCAGCATGCATGCATTACTTTATCAGACATGAGAGGCTTAATACATTATGGGCCACCGTGACGTTGACCCTGAAAATAGACTGAACACATGCAATGGCCCGCAGAGTATTTAGAAACCTAATCCAGATGGATAATACTTGAGCCTTAAATGAGCAATCCAATTATTTGCACTCACATGCGTTAATGATGGCTAAACAAACTTTAAAACTTGTTGACCATTACTACTGCACTATACTTGATGTTGGGTTGAACCTGGTACAAAAGTTGGCACAATACCATGAGTTTTTTTTTTAACATTTTTGAATGCTTTGTTTATTCACAATTTTACTTTGGATCTTTCTCTTGTGTGTCATTGTATTCGGTCTGTTGAGTTTTGTGATCAACCTGACGATCTTTATTATTTTGCATTTTTACTTCAATAATATTTTGCATTTTTACTTCAATAATGACTGGTTATTAAAAAAGAGATTTGTTCTGTCTGGAAATCATTTAAGCAGCAGGGTAAAAGCCTTCTAGAAAACATTCAGGTTGTCATTTAGTTGAATAAATAGTCAGCAATATATCTGGAAAGTCTTACATTTGAGTTATTTCAATGTCAATCGTTGCATATTAGTTATTGAATTTAGTCATTTAAATGTTTTGTTAATTACAAATCCAACTAGAATAGATTAAACACAGGAGTTGAAAGGAATTATGTTCATTATGTACATTTGAAAAAGAATAGTGTAGATCAAAAAAACAATATGTATATTATTATATAAAACTGAAATGATTTTTATTTAATTCCTTTATTCCAACAAAAGCACAACCATAAACACATAATATTTCACTTTGCACAGCTTCTGTCATAATTAGAAATTCACATTTAGCTTGTGGGAAAACCTACATCAGAAAATAGATAATCACGTCTGTCTCATCAGGAGTGTGCTGTCTGTCCTTCTCTGTGTCGGAACAATCATTATTTTATTGATGCTGCTTATGAGAAAAAGATGGACAAAGGCTACTCTAACAACGGACACTTTTGATATTTAACCTGTAAACATTTTATGACTCATCAGATGGTTTGTTGCACGTGATCATGAAGAAGAATTCAGCTGCTGTACAAGGTAACTGAAAACATGCAGAAAAGAGCAAACTGTAGTATTAAATTTAATTATTGACATCAACTACTTAAAGGCTCACCATACTGTCTGTCCTATATGGTAATTATGAGAAGTCAGTTGATGAATTAATAATAATTAGAATGCGATAATACCCAGTTATAACTCGACTCAACCCTGACCATAACACACTGTGTGCCAGTTGTTCCCAACAGTTTGCGTTTCTTGTACCTGTGCCTGTTTTGTCTATTTGTACAATGAAAGCATGACACTTTTTTATGTCACAAAAATTGCAAAGATTAAGAAAAGTATAAAAAGAAAAAGAAATTTGTTTAGCAGAAGTGCGTTTTCTCATACTTTCCTATCCAGTTAATGAACCAGCAAAGTTTGAAACCTCTGCTATATGCATACGTGTACAGCCAGACCCACACTGACCGTGCCTGACTCTGTCTGTCCACTCTTCTGTAAGGTCACACACCCACAGAACTCATAGCTGTTACTGTCTTAAAATAGAAACAACCACATTGTACTAAGGACTGGGAGTTCCATGCAACTGTCTCTCTCTCTCTGTCTCACATTAAGAATAGAAACAACAAGGTAATTAAGGACATTATGTGTGCAAGACAAAGTAAAAACAACCCTGATAAAATACAAAAACTACAAAAGCTCCAACAGTTTGGTTTCAGTCTTTAAAGTGAGTTTCTCACCGCGGAAAATTATGTTTATTTTTAAAATGTCGATCAATGGATTAGTCTACTGACAGGAAATTAATCTGCCACTCTTTTGATAATCTATTGACCATTTAAGTCAAGGCTTTAGGGACTCATGAAGGGGATTTTTCACAATTTTGAACTGCAATTACTACAATTACTCGCTGAATCGAGGAGACAATCAGAAGATTCATCGGTAATGAAAATTGTGAGTTGCAGCCTCAGATTGATTTATTTTGAATGTGCTTTTCTTCTCAAACTCAGACTAAATGATTAATCAATCAGCAGATCAATCAATTATGAAAATAGGAATATTAGTCACAGACCTAAAATATGTATCTTGTATCAGTAAAGCTATTACATTTACTTAACCAGCTGAAGCAGTTTGCTTTATTTTTACATTTAAATAGGCATTTGTGTTTTTTCATGATTGTTTTCCCTGATGGATTTCCTGAATTATCACACATCATTAGATGATCTTATCTCACTGCTCATAGTTCATCTGAGTCCCCTGGTGGGGCACAGACTTCAGGGTAACACATCCCAGCCTTGTCTACACATAGTGTAGCTTTTGTTAGGATAAACTGGTCTGAGGGTGAAAAAGTATCTGTTTTTAAAAACCCGGAGGAGTGAAAAAGGATCCTTTTCATGGTGTGGACTCATCAACACAGACATCTATAGGGTCTTTGTCACTGTATATAAAGTATGTATAAGGAGTCTAAACATGGTGGTGTGCAAATATGAGCATTGGTATAACTCCTAAATACACTTTGATATATCTCTAATACTAATCATTCAGTTTGACAGCTTATGTAAGAGCCAATGAGCTCTTGAGAACAATGGATTATAGAGATCTTAGTGCCTGCAGGATTGCTTGAACTTTACTTTGCCTAAATGTACTCTTTTCAAAATATATAGTTTGGAAATGTGACGTCAACTGCCAACTCGCAGTATTTGCAACCATAGCAAACAGGATGGCTTGTTGTTATCAGCTCATTTTTTTAGCCTTCCAACAGCCCAGAGGGCATCAGCGACATAAACCTCAAAGAGTCTGAATACACTCGTCCTGCTGTACTGAGAGAGGACGCGTGAGAGCTGACAAACACTGATCTGTATTTTTGCATGCTTTGGGCATTCCATGATGGTTCTACCAGGATACATTAACAAGAATGCCCCCATTTGCTATGCAGGCTAGAAGAATAGGCCACTTTGTCTCACAGTTAAGCTGCTAACGTGCTCTGTGGAACTTGCAGACAACAACTGTGATGCTAATGTGTGCAGCTACATCAGAGCAACCTGTGGTCTTCTCCACCTCTGTTGTGTCGCCATGCTTTTATGCAAATCATGGCAAATTACCAGTAGAACACAAACTGTGTGTCCTTAAAAGATAATTGTTGTGTTACATTAGCATAAAAGCTTAGAAAATAGGCATAATAATAAATATGACTGTGACATAATCTATTAAACAGTATTGGCCAATGAAGACAGCAATGCGCTTTAGAGCTGCAAAGATGAATCTAAAGACTATTTAATCAGTATAAAAAATGTTTGTATAATTGATTCATCGGTTTGAGTACACTTTTTTAAGAAAGCAAAGTCAAAATGATCTGATTCCAGCCCCTCTATGACAGTAAACTGAATATTTTTAAGTTGTGGACAGAACAATTTATTAGAAGACATCCTCTGACATTTTATGGACCATACAAGCAATCAATTAATGAAGCATGAATCCACAGATTAATGGACAATGATAGCAGCTCTAAATACACTTAACATTATACAGCATGTTTAATTTCAGGAAAAGATTACACTGCACACTAAATATTTTTACACAAATATAAAGTATAATGTCATTTTTTAAAATTAAAGATTACAAAAGGTGCATTTCGGTCAAATGGCTCCATGCATTAACTCACAAATCAACTGAAATGAGACATCTGTGTGGCATCTTTGGGTATTTTCTGATGGTCACGAGCTACACCGATGTATAATCCAAAAGAAACGTACATTTTCTACATGGTTCAAGAGTACTTTGTTCTTTTCCTGGCACCAAAAATCCTTTGAAAAAGAAATCATTTTTTAACCCTTTTAGGAAGTTATCCTACATAAATTTCAAAGCAGTGTTTTTCTCTTAAATATGCCATGGAATGAAGGCAGTGGGGGCTAATTATGAGCATTCTTCACTGAATTAGCGTTCGGTGTGTGGTAAGACTGTGCTTGCTTTTGTCTTGATCCCTAAACTGATCCCTTACTTATTCCCCAGAAGGTCAGAGGTCACTTGGTTAATTAAGGGTCCAATCAGTCTTTAGATAAACTCATCTGAGCTTAATGTTTGCACTTTTGAGGTCCAGCAGCTCTGCCTGGTACCCCTGAGCTTTTTGTGGACTCTGCTAATCTACCCACAGACAGGGGAGTAGGTTAACCCAGCTCAACAGCGCCAAGCTTGAACGGCCTTTTCATTTGAGGACTTCAGTCAATGAAGAATGTCTGTAAGCTCTCGCCAAAGCAGAGAAATTACTCTAACTTGATGTATTGTACACAGGGCGAGGGTTTGGGGGGTGGGGGTGCCCTAAACCTCTCAAAGAGCTGCAGATTATGAAGTGTAAGTAATGTTTATGCTGCATAAAGAGGGAAATGTTTTCAATGGATATACTGTATTTGTCCTTCGCTGCTGGACCATGCCACACACATCCAGGGTGATGAAAGTGTGGCTGAGCAAGTAACCATGAAATCTCTGATTGTGTTGTGGATGGATTTAGATCAACAAAGATTACTCAACAGCACCCAGCATATCCGTACTTTATACTACGCCTAATGTGAGGTTATACAATTAAAACTTTGAAGTTTCCTATAATTAAAGCTCTTCCATTATCCTCTATCAAGGGGTCTGAACAACCACTTACATACAATCTACCGCACACAGTCTGTATAGCAGATATGCCTGTATATATATATATTACATCTTTCTAAATGCAATATTTCACAACAGCAATGTCTAAGATAACGTATTCCCCATTGAAGCTATTATTAAGTGACTACAAACTATTTGATGTTGTATTAATGTGAGATTTTTTTTAAACGTGTGGATATCATCAATCAAATACACAAACAAAATTATACATTTGATTTGATTCCCTGAAGTGTCTCACATACAGTATTTTCCAAAATGATGAGAGACAGCCTTTCAAAAAGCAATGTACTGAAATAAACACATGGAAATTGATGGCAAACCAAAAGCTTAATATGTGTCTTTTAGAGCAATGAGAAATTGAAAAGACCTAAACACATGTAAAGTTATGTGTGTCCTCATGAAAAACATTTCTGTTCCCTTCGTAACGATGTAAAAACCAAATACTCCAAAAAAGTTTAAATGCAAAACTGAAATCGAAGCAACTAAAGTGTTTTGTCAGGGACACATCAAAAACCCTTAAACTCTTTGTATTGTGCAAATCCTTCCAGATCACAATCACACACTGAGTCCTTTATATCGCATTCATTCATTAATTTATAAAAGGAAAATGTACTAGTAAAAAAGAAGAGATGTGATCAAAATAGCGATAACAGAAGTTCTGATACACATGTTCACTGCCACACAACACAGCCAAACACATTTCTATCTATATGTCATATAATATTTAACTCTATGAAAACCCATGAAGACAAATAGGAAACTTACCAAACTGCTTGTTAAATGATCCCTCAAACAAAACGGTCTCTACTCACACAGAAAATCTTAACAGTCTCCAGTCCCTCGGACTGCCAGAGAATCAAAGCTATGAAAAGATGTGAATCTAGCTGAGCAAATAGGATTAAAGATGGCTAAATCCAAATGGCTGGAAGCACAGCATGCATTAAAGAGGAATTCTCTCAGGAAAGATAATCCCCATATACACATTTTAACACACTTCACTCACTCCTGTGTTTTTTTTTTTTTTACACACAGTCATTGTAAAACCACGATTGCCTGACACACACACGAGTCAATACAATCTATAAATACAGCGCTGCCTGGACCATTCAGACTACAACCATGACACATGCAACTTATAATTCCAGAGGTGGAAACTTTATTCTGTATTACCATTTGACAGTTTGTTAATCATACATGGGGCTATACATTCCTCCTCTATTCCTACTATCACAAACTAGAAACACAGTTGTTTACCTTGAGCACCTCCATTGGCACCTGGGCAGCTGGCGGTAAACTGACCGGGGCACTGACATTGATGGCAGGGGTCTGGGCCGCTGTGGTTTGTGGGTACTGAGAGGCCTGTTGTCTCTGCTGCTCCCTCCGCTCCTGCTCCTGAAGCTGCTCCCGCATCAGCTGCTGCCGTAGCAAGATTCGTGATGTCATGGCAGAGGAGCTCAGCGGGGGCTTGGAGGAGCCGTGCTGGTCCGACGGGTTGCTGCAGAGGGGAAAACATGCCAGATGAATGAGCAGAGACAGGGAAAGAAAAAAGGGGGGGGGGGGGGGGTAAAGGTGAGGTGAAGAGAGGCGAAAAGTCAAAGAGTGATAACAGAGAAAGGGTAGAGAGGGGTCAGACAGGGAAGGAGAGGTCAACCAGAAGAGAAGAGAGAGGAGAAAGATTAGAGGGCAGAAAAGGTTGAAGAAGATGAAGGGGAAGCAGATGGAATAAAAGGTTAATATGAGGATGACTGAAGAGGCAGTGATCAAAAGGAAAATCTTATCTGTCGAGCTGCAACAATTAGTCAGTCCATAGCTTTGAAAAGAATAGGTTACACACAAATGCCATTTGCTGGTCCCGACTTCTTAAATGTGAGGGTTTATAGTTTTTATTTGCTGTTTATGAAATGTCTTTGGGTTTTGGACTGTTGGTCGGTCAAAACAAGCAATTTGAAGATGTCCCTGTGGGCTTGAACCAAACAAAGTGCATTGTTCACTGCATGGTGCGTTTTTTTTTTTGGCATTTTACAGATTTAAGAAAATAACTGGTGAATGAAATTAGTAGTTGCAGCCCTACTTTTCTGCAATTATTTTTTTATTTCTTGGAAAGATGAATAACCACTTCAGTGTCAAAGCAATAGTTAAAATGCAATTTCAAACAGCTGAACTATGTGATTCAGATGATTTTGGAGAGCAAAAAGCAGAGCATTAACAGAAAAGAGGAACAGGTTTCATAAAAGGCTGCTTCAGTTTTCCCACTCCCTTAAATTTAGACAGCTACTCCCCAGACAGAGCCTAAAATAGAGAGACTCTGCTGAAGCAGAAGTTGTCGGGATGAAGCCTTCATCGTGTGAGTGATCCTTTTGACAAAACGCACTAAAACGTCTGGCCAATCCAGCTGTGCAGTAATCGCACTAATTAGCCGGTGGAGTCAAACACAGCTTCGGTCTACAGCATATTGTTGAGCCCCCAACATACCATAATTCTCCCCCCTAGTACTGGATATAATCTCATTGTCTGATACCACACCCACTGAACCCTGCATAAGAGCAAAAACATGCTACGGCAACACTTTCTGACCATTATATACAGATTAAACCCAGCACTTTAACATAAACGGTCTTATTCATTTCTATAAAATGCTGATGATGTTAAACTGATTATTGGTCCCGGATAAATCAATTAACACGCTATAAATGACTGGATTACAGCATAACAAAGACCGTAGTTTAGTGTTTGAAAGTACTGCAGCCGTTTGGGTGTTTCTTTGTACGTCACCCAGTACATAGAGTAGGATCAGGTTTAGTGTTCATACCCATAATGCCATTGTCTATGTAACTTTGGGACATTGTGTTTCCTTTCATCCCCTAAGTTTCAAACAAAAATGACTGGATCTAATGTAAAAAGTGCTTTTTGGGGGGTTCATTTCCACTGCCGGAGCTGAAGCCTTTGATTTGTTCTTTCTTTCTTTAATCTGCTTCATTGTTTGAGTGTTTGAATTTCAAGACAACATTTGTTTCATTTCCTTTTTCATCTTATTTCAAGTTCGAATAAACAAGAAACGGTGTGTTTTTTTTTAACTAAGTCTAGAGTGCAAAAATACAGATGAAATTAGCATACAAAAATAATTGAATAGATAATTAATATCCAGTGTATTTAAGTACATTTCATATGTTATACTTCTACTCCAATTCTGAGGCAAAGAAAGAAGTTTACAGATTCACAGCTACTTTACAGATTCTGATCATAAATACAAAATACAAAAATAAATGATAATGTATTATAATTTCATAGAAGATAAATGAGGGTTCCCGGCTGGATACAAATTAGTTAAAATAGCCCCACCTTTACCAGCTGCAATTTTAAAGTGATGCTCACACGTTAGTGCATCGATAATAATAATATAATGATATAAATATTCTGAAATGAGTATTGAAAAAATGTTATTCAAAATATCAGCTTTGCAGATGTTTTATGGCCAATGCAATGCTTTCAACACGTTTGTTTTACCTGAAGGCTGCACACAATGTGTTTACATAACTTTTGTTTTTTAAAAATGTTATGACCATGGGTCATGTTGGGTTATGTGTATTTGAGTGTGTTTATATGCTGTTAACCCTCCCTGCCAGAGGGATGTGCTGCTCCTGTTCTGTGTTTGTCTGCTGGCTTTAAAAGGATGTCTGCTAGTGATGACTTTCTCTCTGCCCTCTTCCTGACTTCCAGCCAGACTGTGTTTTGCTAGTAGTGTTAGTATTAGACAGAGGACAGAGTCTTTAAATTACTGTCAACATGGTATTTAGAAGGACCTTTGAGAACAGAGCAATTCTTGTAGTGTAGGGGATGCGTAGCCATTTTGTTTTGTGAGCCCTTTTCTCCTGTTTGTACATTAGGGAGGCAGATGATAATCCTGTATTTTCTTTTGTTTGATTTGGGTCGATAGGTATGTCAGTTTCATTAAAAGAAAGATATTTTGTTTGTTTTTTGGCCGTGCTCACCCTGAAGTCAACTACCTTATTGAAAATAAATATATTTTATTTAGGACTGCATTTTCTTGTGATAGTTGTCCCTGGGAGTTGGGGAAAAGGTAGACTAATCTTTATGTCCATGGGCTCAGGTTACCCCTTGGCCGGGCGTAACATAAACAAAACATAGTAATAACATAATAAAACACTCTACAGGGCACCAGGGAACCAGTATGGTTTCCTAAACAAATAACTTTATTAAAGAATATGTATCATTATTATACATTATCCGTACAATAGTTCGTCAACCAATTCTAGAAATGAACAGAGAAACAATATATATAATACTTGTCGACTGCTGACTATTTAAATAAAACAATTATTAAAACAATTTTTAAAATTAGCAGTTATGTTTACTGTGTTCACTGTTTGAGGTTAGCATGCAACTACCAAACTTGCAATTACCAAACAAACAATACATCTAAGGGGAATGCTGTAAGCTTTGTATGTAACTGGTCATAAACCACAATATGGGCAAAAGCATATGTTGAGCTGCTGGTGGAGCCAGATAAACAATCAGGGGATCACCAACGTTATTAGGATTCTTTGTGTGGGCACCATGGTATCAGTATTTCATGGTATGGCATGTAGTGAGTGGGACATTTTATAGTTATAATATACACTTGTCAGCACTCTGGTGGAAAAAATATGTAATTGCAACACTGTTACTAAATTACCTCAAACACATGCCAGCAAATGATACCAGCCATGTTGATGTATCGATCAGGCTGTACTTGACAAAATTTTAAAATATATGTCACAAAGTTTACAATATCAACCCAATGAAAACGTCTGTAAAAGAAAAGTTAACTGGATAACAGGAAGTTAATTCCAACATGTCTAGGAGGAGAAGGGTCTCTAGCACAGATCTACTGAGAGTTGTAACACCTCATGATTTGACCAGAGGCCTCTCTACAAAGCAAATCTCAACTTCCCCTTGTTTCTTCCTTTGGCCTGCATGGTGGCTTTTTGCCAGAGAGACCACAGAAACACATAAAAAGCTCTTTTGTCCTTTTTAAATTTTTCCCTCGTGTGTGTGTGTGCACCTCCTCTTATGTTTGTGTGTATCTCAAAGGGGGGAAAAAAACAATGGCAGTACAGTGCTGAGGAGCCCCACCCACCCAACTCATGATTCCTCTGATTCTGCTCACTACGCTACTCATACTCCATCATACTCCATTATACTCAATTATTAGTCAGAGCTGAGTCTTTGATGCAGGTTTTAATGACAAAGAACAAACAGGGAAATTAGGTAGCTTTGCACTCAGAGGGAGAGCTGGCAAGTGAGAATGCAGCGACCGAAGTCTGATCACAGTCAATACAACAAATAATGTGCAGAACAGACACACGGCACAGCTAACACTACTGCTGTAATAGGCTGGAGCTAATAGCTCTGCCTAATGGAAAATAATGGTATAACAACACCCTCATCTAAAAACTAATGGCATTACATTAAGAATAAAATTTGTTTTACGAGAACACACATCGTCCCACTCTTTTTGTGATTATCTATTCAAAAACATGTTATGAAGTGGTATTTGTCAATGTGACATAAAATCTTTAAAGGTGCTCACTTCAGGGTTGTAAATCAATAACCAATTGCAATCAAGTTTGTGCTTGTTTGAGAAACACCTAATCATGGTATTGATTATTAACCAGAACCAGTTTAAGCCAAAACTATTTAAGACAAAACACCGCACAAGGAGAAATCTCCTAAAGCTAAGATTGTATATACAAAGTACTTCCCACACAAACAGTAGCTCTGTACACACTGCCCTCCAGGTTTACATTGTCCACACACCATTGTACTCAATCATGCCAGCATGCTGAGGCACCATACTCACAAACAGTCAAATGAGCAGGGTCTGTACACTTGCACTCCTACGGCCTCCATATTTGTTTGTTTTTCCCTGAAGGTGCACCACCCGCCCTTGGAGAGCAATGAAAGTCATGCCGGTGGTGCAGCACTGAAAGTGTGTCAGAGGGGGGAGGCTCCGGGGCCATGCCTGGAATCTCCAATCGCCAGTCAGAGTCCCAGCCAGAGGACCTGCCCCGTCCAGTGCAACAGCAGAGGAGAGGGCAAGCGTCCACTGGAAACACACTGCCCATCAACACACTGTTTTAAACCACATGGATACTGTTACACATTGGGAGACATGCGTCTTCACTGTTCAGCGGCCTGCAACCAACTTTTAGTCACTGCAGCATGTATCTCCAAAAAGAGCTAAAGACAGTGCTGTTTTCTTCTTTGTGACAATGTATTTCTCAGATTAACCAAGATAACAGTCCAGCTCCACTCAGAAATGTGTTTTGCTTCTTGTTACTTCATTGTGCAGAATGTTGTTTGTTCCCCAAGGGGGGAAGTTTCTTTGTGCTCACCTCTGATATTAAGACATGTACAAGCATGATTTACGACATCTCAACTAGTTAAAGCCAATCCTGGTCCAGTTTGCATTTTAAACTACAGTGCCCATACACTGAGGATGGGCTTTTCAGTGAGGTATGAGACATCTGTCCAGTACAGCTGCAAAAATGTGTTGATTAATTGATAAGTCGTTGGCAGAAAATGCTCACATCTGAATAGATTGTTGAATCTCATGTAATCTGATCTATGCAAAAATCCACAAAAAACCTGACTGCGTTGTCTTATTTCAATGATTGTGGGTTGGTAGGCACTCCATTTACCCAAACATTTGACAAATGTCCCCTTTAATCCCTAACCATGCTCCCACCAGGGGCTGCTTATTCCTCTCCTGGCTCATTGCACTTTATCTGACATAAAATTTTGGTGTGTGTGTACACAATGACTTATGAATAACACACAGCTATAAGGGGAGTGAGATGCAAGAGAAGTAAGAAAGGACCAACTAGAAATATTGGACTAGACAGTCTACAAACAGCATTTCAAAAACACTTTCCTGCAACAAGCCACTTCTAATGATCCTGTCTCCTTCTGTTTGTCTCTACCAGACTGCAGGTGCGCCACAGAGTAGATCAGGTCCTCCTGGCAGACTACATGACCTCTCAGCTGGAACACAGCTGAGTGATTATGACCCTACATGACTTTACATTGATCCACTCACACTCCCCTGCTGATCACAACACCCCAGTGTGCTGCAGCTGGAATCAACTCCCTATGAGACAGTTAGCAAGCAAATCTGGGATAATGGGAAGTATCTGTATGCAAGACAGTCCATTTTGTCCTCTTTGTGATAGATAGAAGAAGGCAGAGAGCAAAAAAGAGACTGTACAAACAACTACAACAAGGTAAACAATTGAACTGTGTGAACAAGTCTGGGTAGAAGCTCCGTATTTACATAAGTGAGACTAAATACACAGTTTCTGCATCAATACAACTATATGGTTATGATAAACAGGCAACATGACATCAAACAAAACCAATACAGCATATTGTAAAAATACATTTATTAATCAATTTGTTGACTGACAGGAAATTGACAACTATTAATGATTAAATTAAAGTCATTTTTAAAGGTGTTTCTTGATTTTTTCCTGTGATTCAATATGTAAACTGGCTTCCTGCTCACAGTGAATGTAAGCGTGAATGTGACTTTGTTGACTGTTTACGGCAATTAACAATTTTATTGAAAATAGAAATACTGAATATATTTTTTTACTGAACTTATTATGTAATATACTTGTTTTAGGAATTATGCATGACTGATATTTTGTAACATTTCAAAATGTCTCACGTACCCCCTGCAGCACTCCAAACTACCTCTAGGGTTACGTTTAAGAACCACTGCTCTAGCTCCTGATCCCCGTTCCTCCGTCTATGCTTCAACAGGGAGAAAACAGAGCATCCAAGGACAGTCGGGAGGATTTCACACCCTTTACTACGGAAGGTTGAGTGAGTCCATTAGGTTTTCAGGTTCATGTCAATAAGTATGTTGTACAAACAAAGCAGCTTTTTCCTGCAACTCTTAAGGCTGATTCCTCAAAGCCATGGATTTTCCTTGAAGCTGACCGATAACACATTCTCCCATTGTAAAATAAACCATTTATAGCTGACAGTCCTGTTTTTTTACACACAAAAATCATGAAAAAAAAACACTGTAACTATCTGAGTGTGAATTTTCTTGACCTTATGCGGAAATTCCCAAAGTGCCTCTGAAAGGGTCAAGGGTGAAGGGAAGAGTGAGATGGTTTAATACTAAATGCCCTCGCAAGGTCAAACCCCTGGGGTACATATTTTTGTATTTGTTTGCATGTACAGCTTCCTGTAGGCAAACACTGGGGTCCATTTCATTTAAAAACAGTGTCAAGTGTTTTGCTACGGCTTCCTGGTTAAACATGTTGCCTTGAAACGATGTGCCACAGGCTTTGAGGTATGTATTTCCTGGTTTGGTGGGTGTGTCATAGGTGTACCTACTAAGGTCACTTGTTCACTTGTGTCAACAACAGGATGTTCAATGAACCACCGTTTCAGTTTACATAAACATTTTGCTACATTTTTTCGGGGCTGAACGCACCGGCTGAACGCACCCCTGGTCAGGTGGTCTGCAGCTCGTTTATCACAGGTATAAGGGGGTGTGGCCTGGAGAAGTGGAGGGGAGAGAATTGTTTGAAGTGGGGTAAAGGCAAATGCTTTTTGAGGGAGATAGAGGTGTATGTAGATCATCCATGAGAAGAAAAGGGCAATTCTGTGAGATGTGAAGAAGGCACTTAAGCAAAGGGCTGGAGAGCAACTCTAGACTGAACTCCTAACTCCCAGTTCTATATCCGGTGAGTTCTTTTAGGGGGTATGCATTGCTGCTCGTGAATTATATTTCAGCATTTTCAAGTGAGAACATACAGTATATTCCATTTTTGTTTTTTAGACATTTCAGTTGGACTATGCAGGTTCTATAAGGAGGACTTATTTGAGTTGGACTGACCTTGTGTTTAGCATACATTCCTTTGTTATTGTCAGGAGGGTTTTAAAGGCACCCATATTCTTGGAATTTCCTCATTTGATCAGATGTTAAAAAATGAATCACAGTAGCTCTTGAATTATAATTAGAACTTTTATTTATAATTACAACTACTTAGATCTTAATATGATAGTTATGGAGTCGTTGACTAATATATTTATTTATCAAACACTGAACAGTGGAGGATGTGAAGGCGAGAGTCAATGTACTTGTGTAATTACAGTTTGTTAGAGCTGAAAAAATTAACCAATTCAATGTTTAAGTCATTTTTTAAGTAAAAATGACAAAAAAAGTAATTGATCTCACTTTCTCAGATGTGAGGATTTGCTGCTTTTCTTGATCATACAGCACATGAAAGTATACTTTTTGGGGCTCTGGTCAGTCAAAACAAGCTATTTGAAGACGTCACAGTGGGCTCTGGGATATTTTATTTTGTTTTTTCAGTATTTTCTGACATTTCATGGACTAATTTGCAAAGGTTTTATTAAGAAAGCATTCTGTTGACTAACCAATTTTGAAACTAACAGTTCGTTACAGCCCTACAATATTTTGCATCAGGCAGGATCTGTGTAGGAAGTGCTGTTTTCAGTGTGGTTGCAGTCCATACTGATCACCAACAGAGGCTGACAAAGATCACATGACATCACATGTACAACAAGTCTATGGGACTGACTTTAACTGCAGCCACAACACCTGTCTCTGTCATTACGCTCTTACATCATGGATGAAACCCTTCACCCTCAGGAATCTGTCTGGGACTCCCTACGGGAACAGGGTGTTACTAACACCAAATTTGTTAACCTTCAACCTCTGACTCAGCTTTCTGTCAAACAGATTTGAAAGCAATTATATTCTATTCCCCTTTTCATGAAAACAAATATTGACATATGTTTATAGACAATCTGCAGTAACTATGTATTTGATATTTCTATAGGTTTTTTATGGTCTGGTGCTGTATTGACATGTATGACTGAGTATTTAACCTCAATACTCTCTAAATGCAGACCAATTTGCATCAAAACCAACCTGTGAAGTATTGGAAGTTGTATTTAAATGAAAATATGTTTGCCTATTCCTTGATCAAATATCTCCTAATTTAAGTTTTAAAGTTTTTACATTTTATAGGCAAAGCTCTTGCACAGGTGTTGTATGAGGTAAGGCATTAAATATCATTAGACTTCAAAAGTTTGGCTTGTGTGAAGTAAAGAAAAGTGACTGTAGAAAGTTTACATCCAGCAGAGTAAAAAGTGTATTTTTGATGCTGATGCAAACATACGGTCATCTTTTCAGTAGCTGAAATAATATCCCATGCATTAGAAAGCACAACTTAGACTTTCAGCCTCAGTTTGACTTTGCATGCCAACTTGGTAAACCCGCAAATAACTCCCAGATATAACACATCCACTGCTAAATGTATCCATCTCATTTACACTGCATACATTCACCCTCAGTCTCACGTCTATATTAGGCACAAAAAGTCTGGCACATCGTCTGCAGAAGTCTGAGCGCTCTGTCATACTGATAAGACAGCAAGGGAACAAATATATATTCAAAAGCCAAAGTGACATTTTGACACACTTCACGTTTTAAATTTAGAAGCAGGACAAGACATTATACACAGCTAATCAATCAAACTAATAATATCCAGTTTGGGCAAAGCCTCATAATGCAGTCAGCGTGACTATTATTACGCTGGGTCATCCTCATGTGATGGGAAGAGGAAGTGGGATACCTTCAATCAAAACAACTTTTTAGACAACTTCACATATTCCAAAGGAAATGGCATGCTGTGAAATGGCGATACTCAATTTATACTGAGACTGACTGCCAATGCAGAAACAACACAACACAGCTCAGATTCAGCCCTTCTATGTGTAACAATATAATGACATTTCACTAATGAAGAAATTAGTTTAAAAAATGCAGAACTGGGTTAAAGGTTGGGGCTGTGCAACATGACCGTTTTTTCTGCCTGAACTGGTGTTTTGGATGAATTTATATTAAAAAAAAAGAGATAAAGTCCAAATCTGCAACAAAATGCCTAAAGGGAAAAATGAACAGGAGTCTACCAAACAAATGCAAAAAGAGCTCTGTCTGAACACACTGGTGTACTGTCCTCCGTATGTCTCACTCTGACAATGAAGCCATGTATTACTACCGCTGAACAGCATTACGGAGACATGTAGACACAAAATACAGATAATGAGACACCGTTCTGTTAATAGATGTATTGTCGTCATCATCATTATCATCACCCCCGTCATCATCATCATCATCATCATCATCATCATCATCATCAGCATCATCATCACAGGGGCAAAGTGATGAGCTTCACGACTTCCACAGCTGAAAAGTGTTGCATAATGTAATCAAATCACCCAGAAAAGGGAGTCATGTTTTTTGGCCATTACTTAAAATAAACCCGTTCATGGTACTTATCTATATTTAGCATGCTTTCTTTTCAACTGAGGTCAAAACACTTAAGTTCACTTCAAGTTTGACATTTTGAGAAATACTTTAATTCGCTTTCTTGCTGACGGATAAGAAAACCGGTGCTATACAGCTGCAGCTGGTCAGCTTAGCTTAGCATACATGCTGGTAAAGAAAAAAAGATAGTCCGGCTCTGTTCATATTAAAACAGAAAAACAACACTTCTGACAGATTTTAACATCTCCCCAATTAACACGTTGTATTATGCTTGTTTGATTCATATGAAAACTGAAGTGTAAAAATAACAAGCTGTGTTTTTTTATGGGAGTCTTGTCATCACTGTGAGGTGCTGGAAGGCTGATTTTGTTAACTGTTTCCTCGTTTCCACTTTTTTATGTTAATCTGAGCTAATTCGTCTCCAGCTTCATATTCAACAGAAACATGAGAGTGATATCAATCTTCTAACTTTCTGGAAAATAAAAAGCAAATTAATGTATTTCCCCAAATTAAACAGTTCCTTCAATGAATAACTAATGTCCCTGGACAGACTATGATTGATGTAACAGCCCTAATATCATATGAATATCAGACATATCTCATTTACTTTGCACCGCTTCCAGAAAAAGGATGAAAGGTCAAATCACACAGACCTGACTCAGCTCCATGCTGATTGTGCGGAGTGGCCTCTACGTGTCAGAGCTGCGAATAGCTTTCTGATAAGTCAGTGTTTATGTTTGTGTTGTCCTGCAGACACCATGGGGACTATTAATGTTGCAACATACAGGCTATTCTGATAACTCTGTTACACCTACTAGAGCTTGAACCAACTGTAAACCTTTTGCAGTGTATTTAAGAAAAGCATCTGTATCTTTTCCACTGGAGAAGGATTTTACAGGCTACTTAACTAAAACTGCAGCCCGACAAAATATTATTTGATTTATCAGACCACTTATATTATCCTGCAGGTTACATTTTCCATGCACATTGTCCCACAGCGATATTATTCAATTCGATTTTATGTATAGTGCCAAATGATAACAAAAGTTATCTCAAGACACTTTACATATAGAGTAGATCTAGACCACACTGAATTATTCATGATTTACAGAGACCCAACAATTCCTCCATGAGCAGCAGCAAGTTGCAATATCTCTAATGATAAATAATATCGATAGGCAGTATTTATCCAGCAATCGTGTGCACACACTGCAGTTGTCAAATACATTTTAAGGAGAACCCATGTAAACAGCAGCCAACTCATCGGCTTTAGCAGCACATCGACCGTCAACACAAATGAGAGGCTGAGCAGCATCTCATCAAAGTGACCTCCCTGCTCCTCTACGAGCTAATATTTGAACTTGATGTTGACAAGACAACACCCAAGCGTTGCATAACTTCATGCCAGCAGGATAACCAGAATGAAAAAGGCAAGTTGGATCCCGGCTCGGAGCTCAGCGACAGGACCAGCTCCAGTCACATCAGCGGAGGAGCCCCAAACTCCGGACGACAGCTGAGAAAGTGTGCAGCATAATTATCACCTAAACACCAAAACCGCTCCAGCGTGGGAAATAACTGTCCTCAGCTAAAACAACTGACCTGTTTTTCAAGGGTTGACTTTTCAACTCGTAATACGTTTTAGGTTCCTCTTGAAACTCCTCTCCAACCTCGAAGTCGGGAACTATTCCCGATTCGGACTGCATACTTCTAGATGTCAACTTTTCGGACACGTTAAACCCGTTAAAAAAAACCACGGACGGACAATATTTGTGCCGCCGTACTTCGCTCAGTACCAACCGCTGTCAACGCAAGCCGCCTCTGTCCGGGACCCGGAGCTCCGTAGTCCTCCACGGCAGCGAGCACACGGCTGCGAACCAGCTGCAGGCGACGAACGAACTACGACGACCAGGATGCACCTCGGTTATCATCGATGGTTTTCATTGGCTACAAAGGGGACCACACCGCCTTACTTGCTCCCACAGGGAAACTACAGTGTCATAAAGTTGAATTTCCTTCAATAATAATCAGTTTACGTGTGGACAGCTGGTATCTTATTTCATTGAGTTAAAAACAAAAACATATATGCTGTGACTGGCAGTCGTCTAATGTTGTATTACATCTACAGACACTAACCACATATAACCCACATACAAGTGCGATATAACTACATCTGAATCATTTGGTGCATCAATTTAAATGAATGCATGTAAGAGTCACTTAAAACCAGTTTAACCATAATTTAATGGGTGCCATTAAAAATACCCTATAGCTAAACTCACATTACCACCTGACTATAATAATAAATATATATCTTTAAAATGTTAATAGGCTGACTTAAGGTAAGTTATCCCCCATTATATCTTTCTGCCATTTCACAAAAACGGAAGGAAATCACAGTCATTGTTGCATGGGAGGACAGAATTATTAAATCAAAGTCAATGGTCATAAGTTGTATGCTGAAGGGAGCAAACTCCCTGTATATGTCAAGAGTGACCTTGAAAACCTCTCTATGCCAATATGACTCAGCCACTGATGATGTCCTGTCCAATCATAAAACAATATTACTATTAGAACATGTTGCAAAGCTGTTTGAATCAGCTGGCAGGTCACTCCACTGATGCATACGATTAAAAGAAACAACAAACGACCACTTTTGAACCAAGACAACACAAAATCATAAACATTGTGGATCATTTCTATTCTAAATCTTGCATTTCTCTCATCCTCTCCGCGGTTCCATCATGCAGGTATTGCACCCAAATGATCACAAACCTGCGGTCGACCCTCATGTCTCTGGTTCCCTCTGTTTCGTGTGCAGACAAACTGCTGCTCGCCTCCTGCTCAGCCCTTTGCTCTTCTCTCTGCTCACCAAGTTTGTGTTCCTCATTAGACTCCTATCCACCACTCGGGGGCAGTATATATCAAGAGAAGCGACTGTTGTGGGTCCACTGGGGGGCACTTTCTATTACAAGATGTAAATTCAAGTTCAATATTTGCATTCGCCTCATCCTGCTGAACTGGTTTTAAGTCTGTGTTTCACTAATGCAAATAGCATGCAAATGCAAACAAAACAAAAAAATGAAATGACATGGTGATACTTGAAGTCAGAAAATGAAACAGAATTTGACAGTATTTGTATAATAAGTGTTTGTTGCCATAAAAGCTCAGGTATATAAAACGCAAACTGAGAGACATTCATTATATGTCATGCAGGAGACATGATGCAGAATCTGCGGGGCTTCACACTCAGTCACAGAGGACAGAGCCAGACGCACAATAGACTAGACAACACATATTATAGCATTGTGGGGTGAATCTGATTGAATCACTGATTACAAAGGGCCTCCAGCTGAGGGAGGCCTCCTCAGTTTGTAGACTACAATGCCCTTTGTAATTCCTCAAGTGTATATGTGTATAAATATTTGATACTTCAGTTCAAATTGTTCTATCTTTGAAGCATGTTTTGGTTGAAGACATTGAAATATTGTTTTGACCCAGTGTTAGTATTTTTATTCTATATGGCTATTGGGTTATTTATCAAAACTAAAATATGGTTTAGTTGTGACCTATTATAGTCTACTCTAGCTCTTTTTAAAGGTACTATATTGTAATTATTAAGATTTCCCGTTGTGTTTTTCAATTATAAAGCAGGTTGCAGTGCTATATAAATAATGGGAAAGTACCAAACGCTCAGTCCACCGAAAAATTCAACAAAGAAAGCCTGTGTAAAGAGACTGTGCCTTTAAACGAGCCTCCAGGCCTACCCTATAGTCTTGATGTCACAAATATACGGTATGTAGGTAGAAAGTGCTGTTAGCATAACACTGGACCTTTAAAAACGTACAATCAGGGCAATGTAAAGCCACAGAAATTCAACAGGTTCACCGCTTACACATCTGCAGTCTGCCATTAAAACATGTGAATGAAGGCCGTAGTTTATAGATGCAGAGGTGTATTTACAGACAAGACAAATACATCAACGTTTATACTGTAGTGCAGACTTAATAAGCAGTGACAGCCAGTGCAAACACTGTGTTTGCTAATGACTCAAACATGAGCATAAATGCACATTAGCAGGGAAAGGTGTGAACAGACAGCACTCTTCCACCTTTTTGTTGTCATAGGAGACAGCCAATCATTAGCGACTCACAGCCGTTAGTCACAGAGTAATTCCTGTATGTTGTAGTCAAAACAAATTAAGAGCCAAAGATGTCCGGGTGTTCCAGGACATTGATGAATTTTCATGTTGATTGTCGTCTACCGTTCAGTGTGTCCTGGAAAGAAAGCTGAAAAAACAATTAAAAAAACACACTGCAAGAAGCAGTACAGATAATAAACCCATTACCATAACAGTAAATTAACTGGTGCATGAGGTGAATACTGCAGCGTTCACTTGCTTTGTTTCTTTTGGAAAAGTTTAAATGTATAACACATATTTAAAATCATTTGTGCACTTTAAAATAAGGATTTTTTTTGTATTGTTAGAGCAAAGTAAAAGCTGAAAATCTTATACGCTTCTTAAAAAATCATAGTCATAATATACAACGATTCCAACACCAACACATTTATACAATTCTAGTAGGCATCATCTCCCGTTGAAAGCTCCTCTCTTGGTTTCTATTTTAAAATGTTGATCCCTTGTGTCACACTATGTTTGTTTATAGCGACTTTCCCATGTTTCCCAAACTTTCTGATCACGTACACAAGATTGTTTTTCCGTTCATTGCTCAAGGTGTTTTTAGAGTCTATGTACACAACACTGACAGCACTCTTATTCAAAGTATGTCTGTATGAGACCACAGATAGTTATTTATAGTTTATGTTGTTGTTCGGTTCCTTGAGTTTCTGTTATGGGTGGTTTGGGTATGCATAAAGCATCTGCCAAGCAACATTTGATTAAATGGATAAGAGTGATTGCATTTATTTCACAGTGCAAAATCGAAAAAATACAAAAACATGACTGCAACAATATCCTGCAGATTGTATTAAAATGCAATACAAATGTGGGAAACTTATATGCTTACATTGCCGGTGGTAGCTTTACATGCCAGTTATACAAAAAAGCATTGTCTTAGATGTAATGTATTCCCTGAATGTATTAAAAATACAGCTTGCCATTGATGATAGAATTAAATTCCTAATGAGGGTAACAAGGGAATCCTACTCTTTTGTTTATGAGAAGATTTTCCTGTCAGGAGGCGACTCACTGGACAGATGGTTTTGGGGGATCTTAATGAGATACTTATGCATGTCTGATGTCAGAAATCCACCAGCGAAGGGGAGGTGGGGGGAAGCCTCCCTCTGCTGACAGTCTACAGCGTTTATTGCAGCCTGGGGATGTTCAGTACAGTAGCAATACAGTTTGTTAATTTATCAGTTATTTTAATTATAGAATGCAGTTTGTCAGTGAATCAGCGATGCACTATCTCAACATTTAGTTGTGTAACAGAGATAAAATTACCAGCTGAGTTAACAGTAAAGGCAGTGATGAATATTTTAGTGCCAGCGTCACACCTGAGCTGAAATGAATATCACATGTGCAACACACACCAAGAATCTGGTTTAACAGTATTGTGTCTTTAGAATTGCACATTTCAGAGATGTTGACTGATGTGTGAAGTAACACAATTGTAATAGTTGGCTTGGCAGCATGGTAACAGCCACCAAACTGGTATTTAAATTTGCTCAGCATATGTTTTCTGCTTAACATACAGGGACATCTTAAAAACAGTTAGATTGAATACATTTTTGCTATGGGCATGTAAACTTTCTAACTGTTGACTTTGTCAGTGTCAGTGTTCATCAGTGAATCAGTCGTTTCTTACAGCTGTTGTTGATTGTCATACACATTGTGATAAAACGATGGTTGAACTGTCAATGGTTACCATATCCTGTTCTCGGTCAGTTGTCTCAAACATATCCTCCTCAGCAGCTCAGCTTTTCTTTTTTTTTTTTTTTATCACTGAGATCCTGTTTTATTGGCACAGGTCAATGTAGGTAAGGAAAAAAAGTCCTTTGTGCAAATACAGTGCATCCAAACAGACTAAAACATACATAAAAACCTGTTAGCTGGATATTGGGGAATCCCCTTAGTCATTTACAAGAAGGTGTTAAAATACTACAGGGATACAGTAAAACAAAAGTATTTTCTGGAAGTACCTATTGAACAAGACAGGTGAGGAGAAGTCACATTACCTTAACCAAAGAAAGGATAACACGTTTGTGATTAGAAGGACATGGAACTATTACACTGCAAAAACTTAAGGATGTTCTGAATAATTACAAGGTACAAACAGGGTCCTTTCACAGCAGCTGTGTCATGAAAAGGAGACAAACTAGTGCAGCACTTAAACTATGTTAAACAAACAAATATACTGCAATATACAGTAAGGACATTTCCATTCAGGTTTTTGATCATTTAAAAACATAAACTTAACCTGTACAAGAGAAGTTTCATTTGCAATTCTCCAAAGTAAATTTGTGAACACATGTTTTGTAAAAGAAAGATAATAAAGGCATTGTCCATGCCTTGTTCCTGACCCAATGATAATACAGTACCATGTATTTTATTAAAAGGTAGTTCAGTGGTTAAAAATAAAATAAATACCAAGTGTATTTTATATCTTGGTCACTCAGCTTTGCCCTTTACACAGCATTCTAATTTATTATTTGTTTCGATTGTTCATATTTTAGGTTTTGACATATCCTAATTTAATTGGGTTGGGTGTCACTTTGTTATCATTTGTTGATTAGCACTATGTTATTAATGTAGACCCAAGATTAATCGTTGTCATGGAAACAGCTAATGAATGTCAACAATAAACTTATATTGCTATATGATACAATAAGGACTCCAGATATTAAACATTGAGTGAAAGAGACATAATTGCCCCCAATATCATTATCACAAAAAAAATCCACTTAGTGTGATCAGGTAAGCTCAATAAATACAACTAGGGACAAATATTTACCTTAAAGGCTTGCCATAACATAAAACATTTTACAATACATACAATATATGCACACGGACCATAATATCTAATAGGGATGCAGCAGACACAGCCTTCAGGCCACCACACTTAATTATTATGAGGCTTCAGTGTGAATCAGGCCGGCCGGCAGCTGCTGGATGAGAGGCAGAGGGAGGGAGCGAGGGAAGCAGGGAGGGAGGGAGGGGATGCGGGGCTTGTTCACATAATAGCCGGCGGGTGAAGGCGTGGTGAGTGTGGCTCAATACGAGGCGAGTGTGTGCGCTACAGTAGTACCGAAGGATGAACATGGACAGCGGCTGCACGGTGGCTCCCCTCCCCGGCAAAAGCAGCTAGGGAGAAAGCTGAACGGGGGGGTTATCAATATGCCGGGGAAGATATACCTTATCAATATCTAAACCGGATACAAGGAGTGCAAAGGTAAGGCGATATATGATGTGATGGAGCAGATTCAACCCGCCTCAGTGAGCTGTGGGGAGACAAAGTAGAGCGAGTCATGGACGCATGTGATCCGGAGAGAGGGCATCAATGGAAATTACAACAGCATGGGTTTGGCTCTCCACGGTCACCGGCGCCTTTCCCTCAGTAAAACGAGGAGGAAGGAGGTTTTATTTGACACATCTGTCTTAGTCATGAGGCTCAGGTGGAACCCACCCATAGACAGTACAGTAGCCCACAGTTGCACATTCATTGTTCTCCCTGCACAGTGGAAACTGGCCCTGAGGTGGGCTGGTCTCATTATAGCATGCTGTGGACAATACTGCTGTTTAAAGTGGATATAAGATGGTTTTATTAGAATTTTTTAAAGTAGTTTATAAGCTTTTTGACTAGACTGATTGGGTGTAATATGGAGAAGCGGGGTGTATAATACATTGATTTAGGTGTGCTGGATGAATCATCATTCCCTTTTGCAGCATTGTGAATCATGCCTGTCTGAAGCATTGCCCTTTGTAATACACATTTTTGTGTGCGCATAATTATCATTTTCTATTTGTGACTATGGTGATAATTGGTGACCCAGGGCAAGCATTTTAAGTGACTTGTAAAAAGGACATTAGCTGTAATGGTTGTGATGCAGGCCAAGGTGTCTGCCTTAATACCGCATTTTTTTTTTTTCATTGAAATGTATTGTTCTGGCAGGGTCTGGATCTCTATTTTTACTCCTCTGGTAAAAAGGATGAGGATGAGCCCTGCAAAGGTTGACACTGACCTACTGATGTTATTTCAGAGTTGAAGGAAGAGACGCATGTCTGTCTATATTTAAAGCACCAGGCATTGTAAACAGGAATTGTTGTTGTGGTGGTTGTATGTCACACGTGTCCAGCGTGAAACTTTGTCGCTCTTCCTCTGTGTTGGAGAGGATGTCCTGTGTCTTTTATCACACCTGTCAACTTTTCTGACAAACTCTTTTAAAGGTTCACTGAGGTCATGTTTCTGGTTCCCTCAGTACATGAAACAGAAAAGGTCAAAACTCAGCAAACAATTCAATATATCTTTTTTTTCCTGAACATCCTCACTTGTTTGTCAGTGAGAGCCTAAAGAAGCAGGTGTTTGATGCTACTGAGAAATGTTTCAGCACTCAGTTGGCAACTGTCCATTTAGGAATCGAAGCCTCCAGAGACTTCCTGAGAAATGTACTAAAGAGAGAGATAGGGAGAGATCTATTTTTGGACAGGCAAGTAATCTTGTATGCATGCACTTTACTCAGAAGGAATGAATCTGATTTATATTATCAGTGAAGTGAAACAGGTTGGCAGGTGAGGATTCGGGGCTGGAGCTTAGTTAAACTGACATGCAGCCTTCCTGAAAATCAAAACTGATGAATTCAGCTTCAATTGATTCAGCTGATCCTCGAGCCATGCTTCCATTTAAGGTAAATACAATAACTTAATTTACATCCTTGTCATTATTATTATAATTATTATTATATGATGATTTTCACTGGGCTGCAGAGACTCGGTTCTTCGTCCAGATCTTGAAATTTGGTCATGTTCCATTTTCTCCACCCCTTCACGTCCGTGCCTCAGTGCCTCATCCCTGAGCGCTGCAGAAAGTCACTGCAGTTCTCTGTAATGAAACTCTGCAGTTTTGGGATATCGGGAGTGTCTGTGGGGACAGCTGTGAAACCCAGAGAATGAGGGCAACTGGTGGTAAAGCTTTCATGATTGCTTTTAGACCGTATGTTAAATCAGTCTTAGGTTCTGTTAAATTATACACTGAGATGCTGCTGTTAGACCGTTTGAGCCTTTAAAAACATCTGTAACCTGAGCATCTTGATCTGTAAGCACTCTAAACAATAAAGATGGAGTTTTTTTGTACCTCTAGAGCGATCTGTCTATATGGACTGATCCAAAAAAATAAAATATCTTGGATCCATGAATTAATATATAAACAAGAAATTCTGTTAGACCCCTTTGTTTAAAATCAAGATAGCTCTACATGCCATTCCATTGCCATAAAATTCAGTATAAACAGTTATAATTCATATTGGCTCATTGACCCATTTGATGGACATCATACTTACTTACTTACTTGCGTGTGAAATATCAAAATAGATAGGTTGTGTTTTAAAGAAATGTGCGTAGCCATGTGTAAAAGATTCCCATAAATTGCTGAGCGGTTTCACACTTTCATGGATACACACTCTTTTGCTAAAGATGATTAACATGCTAAACATTATACCTACTAAATAAGAGTACGTTAGCATTGTCACCGTGAGCATTCTGATGTAAGCATTTAGCTTAACGCAATGCTGTGTCAAAATACAGTTCTTGTTTATGAGAGAGCTTCTATACTATACTATACTATGACAGCTTTGTTGGGTTTTTACTGACACAGAGCAGTGTTTAAGTCATACAGTAGCAGTAAGAGCATAAATGAAAATACAAACACCCTTTATTTAATTATGTAGCTTTCACAAAAGCTCAAGGCCAGTTCTTATGACAGCAGCTGAAACTGACATCAAGCACTCTGGAGAAAAGATAGAAAACTTTATTTTAATTCAAATATAAATATCATTTAGGCTTACACTTATACTTATTTTGATTTTGAGACTGATTGAGACCGAGCGTTACGACCCTACAGAGACTTATAGTGGATATGACCACTACTTTGACTCTGGCTGCTAATAAAATATTGTGCTCTGTGCGGCTACTTGAAGTTAAAGGACAGCAGTGATAAAATATATCACAATGTCCTGGTGCTTTTGTAGACGTCCTTTTCGGAGTGAGAATAAGAACTTGCACTGCATGATGACATCACTGACATGAATCACTCCTCTGCAGCCCGCCCTTCTTGTATATCACAGAGATACTGCGTTATAAAAACAAAATTTATATTTCTTCCAGGTTCTAATTTCTCCATCATATCCTGAGCCTCATTGTGTTCATGAATTTCCCGGATATCACAAACAGCCAGACTGGTTCTCTTTGGGAGATGATGCTAGACAGATACCTTTTGACCGCTGACAACATGAGTCATGATGAGATATCAGATCAGATAATCCTGTGCTGTATCCTTCAGCCCGCAGCTGCTGTAACCAGGGCTTCTTGCTGTGTACCCAAACTGTTCTGAGCAGTTTTTGCTTTAGTGTTTTATTTATCATTTTTGCACTGCCAATACGCCTACTAATTATACATCCTGTCAGTGGGATTTCTTTAGAAGAGCTACTGGCAGGGACACACCAAACTGACACCAAAGAACTAGAAGGCTGAGTGTTGCGTTGCCTCATGCAGCCTGTGTCTTGGCCAAAATGTTGCAGTAGAACACAGTGCAGCAGACGACTAGTATGTAGTTGGTCGTCTACATACCAGCAGGCGGCGGTAGTCTGTGGCTATTTGTCATTCAAAAAGGAAAACCTGAAAACTGACAGGACAGTTTAGGACGCTAGTCAGCCAGTTAGCACCTTAACCAAAAAACTTAATGCTGAAGGAACAAATAAGAAGAATTGGTTAAAAAGATAATCTTACCTGCATAACAAGTTTGTTTTTGATCTCACTTTCCTCACCTCCGATTCTCTTCTTGTGCATCTGATGCTACGCTTGCTTCGACACTGATTCAACACACTGAATTGGCCGGAAATAGCTGCGAGGAGGGAATAGTGGCAGGACACACCGCAAGAACTAGGGCAATGGTCGTTCACCATCCCAACTTCGACCAACGTCAGGAGGTCTGTTTGGTGTGTCCCTGCCTTAAGACTTTCTTGCCATAATGTAAGACCAGAAACCACATGACCATATTACTTTTTTCACAATATAAAATTAACCTATTCAAATCCATGCAGTGAAGTCATCATTAATCATGCAGGTCTCTGTGTTGTTACCAGTCAGGGTCAGATGTCAGCTATACTGTAAGCTATTGTCCCAATGTTATGGAAAAACAGTAAAATCTTGTGAACTCCAAAAACAGAACTATTGGCTGTTAGAGCTTGTTACGGAGTCTGTTTGGAATCACTTTAGTTAACAGGTTGTATTTTGTATTCGACTTCTTGTATTTGCCCGGATGAATCCAGTCACTAGATATGTTATTGCTGTTCAGGTTGTTTTTTTTTAAAAAGAACTCTAAACAAGAATAGTTTGTGAATGCATAAACTATATCGGTCTGGTTGCTGTGGGTGTCTTGAAAAGAACATGTAAGCAAGGAGAGCAGACACTGACTTGTGTGTTTGTGATACCATCCTTCATCAATAATGCATGAAACAGGGAAACTGAGATAAGACGGGCTGCAGTCTGGACATGACATTTAACCAGTGTGACGTATTAAGTACTGACAGCCAGTTCACTCAGGTATCAGAGAGTTTCTACTGTTAGCTTATTGCACAACATTCGAACTTGATATGTTTTTTATGTACAGTATATAAATATGAAATGAAAATTAACAGTGTTAATGTTTCATGTTTTGTCTGCTCATCATCTCTCCATTTTACCAAGTTATGTCTTATAGTAATGAATATAGTTAGTGTTTGTTTCTTTTTGGGCCACATCTGCACCCTCTCCCCAATCACTGGGATATTTGACTGCAGCGCACTATAACAAGCTGTCTATATGCCAACCTCGGGCTCCCAGACTAGAGCCGAACCCGCACCCTGCAGCGTCTCTGGAGAGACAAACACAAAGACTGACAGCTCTTTCATCTCTTTCCTCCGTATCTTTTTTTACATGAAGGTTCAGTGCTTGTC